>NC_142005.1:5957045-6294545 GCF_049901715.1 Pseudonaja textilis
TGGACACACTTTGCACCTCCAAGCCAACTGCTCTCGGGTCGAACTCCCTTCTCTACCCGCCTGCCCACTGCGCGCGTCCCCGTCTCCAGGCCCCCACGACCAAAATCAAGTCCTTTGGGTGACGATTAAGTTTCCAAGTCATTTAATCGGAGTGGCGCTGGCCCGTGGTTTGCCTTCTCCAAGAAGCCTCGTAGCATTGCCGGTTTCGTGGTTTTTGGTGTCTTTCTTTATTGCAGTTTTCTGCTGTAAGCAGTGCGGTTGGAGGTGGGGGGGGGGCTGCGGTGTTAAATGCAGTAATACAACATAGCGTCTCAGTAAAGTAACACTCTGAAATTCTCCAACGCTAACCTGGTTTTCAGAAGGGCCCCGGGTAGAAAAAATAAATAAAAACCTTTGCCTGGGCCCCCAAAGAGTAATGATGTTGGTACCAGGCAGGTTTTTCGAGGTCTGTGTGCGTGTGCCTCCATAAATGAAATGCCATCACAAAAGAGAGATTTTTTTTCCCCCATTTGAAACCATCTCCCTTATTTTAGGCAACCCGGAGAGCGAAGGCCCCGGTTGGTAACCGGGAGAAGGCACGCCTTTGCCACAAGACGATTTAAATATGAAATGTAACATCCAGGCAGTTTTGTGTTTATTATATATTGCATCGCCATCGCTTTTGGGTTCGCTGCCGTTTCTCGAATTAAGTCCCATTCGCTTGTGACGCCCTGCATTTCGGTATGGAAAATGGGTTTACGCCCACGGGTCACATTTTAATGCTCAAGTGTGATGCACAGAACCAGGTGTTCCCTCGTCCCTTCTCGTTGCTAAGACAAACACAGGAGGAGGTTTTTTTTTTTCTTCTCGTTTTTTAAATGTCTGGCATTTGCTCCAGGCACACACACCAAGAAGGGGTGTCTGTGTGTGTGTGTGTGTGTCTTGGTTGGGGCGAGGCCCAATCAGCCTTGATGAACAGCCGGCCCTATGTCTCGACTTCAAACAGTGACATAATTTTAGGAGGTCTTGAAGAGTGTCACGAGCATCTGCTCTGCAGAAATACCAGACAAAGCCAGAAATTGGCACGGGGGCGACGAATGGCTCCAGATGGTGTGTAGAGATCAGGTTTCTACCTCTTTGGGATGCCAAGTTGAGCATGGAAGCTTGTGTCGGCCGTGATCTGTGAAATTGTAGGAGCAACAAGATATGCGGAGGGCTTGAATGCTTTTGGGTGCGTGTGTGTGTGGAGGGGCTCCTTCCCACGACAGGTGGCTTGCTTTGATTTAAATCCACCAGAGAGGAAGGCTAACTTAAGTTTCTTTTGAATCCAACATGTAATTAAAAAAATAAATAAAATTGGTGGTGTAACCGACGTAGACGTCACTGCTCACCTTTTATTGACTTTGCAAAAATTATCGGCAGCCCTGATCCACACAGTTGTTTTCTTAAGCAAGCAGGCTCCTCTTTGGACTTTTCCATTTCCATTTTAAAAAAGAAATGCGTAATGCCTTTCACTCATGAATCCCATACAGATTATACTGGTAGTCCTTGACTTACAACCGTTCGTTTAGCGACCGGATTTACAACGGCGCTGAAAAAGTGACTTACCGTTTTTCACGCTTCGGCCATTGCGACATCCCCATGGTCACGTGATCAAAATTCAGACACTTGGTAACTGACTCGTATTTATGACAGCCGCAAGGTCCCAGGGTCACATGATCCTCTTTTGTGACCAAAAGTCAAGCCAGATTTCACTTAACAGCCTTGTGACTAACTTAACTACAGTGCTTCACTTAACTGGTCTGGCAAGAAAAGAGATGAAATGGGGCAAAATTCACTTAACAACTCTTTCACTTAGCAACAGAAAAATTTGGGTTCAGTTATGGCCGTAAGTTGAGGACTGCATGCACAGAGTACCAGTACGTTGGATTCATCTGTTTCTGACACGGATTTCCACCACTGTGGTCTCCCCTAGAAAACTTTAAATGTCAAACCACTTTAATAGCAGCAAAGACTACTACACTTTTCAAAGAAAGAATGCAAGGTGTCTGTTGGTTAAGTATAAATATTCGTATTAGAAGGGTGTGCTTTAAACCCATTTTAAAAATCCAGCTTGTTAGGAAATGAGGGCCAAATTCCAGCTAATGCTATGAATTTATCATCTCTGGGGTGGCGGAAATCTTTCCTTTGGCCTATTGGGCACCGAAATGCAAAATGGGAAAGGTTTTGTCCCTCCGACTGTGTGAAGTTAAACCCATTAGGATTGCAACGTAAAGAGGTCTAAAAACCTAGAATTTGTCAATATTTGGGTGGTGTGGGAATTCCTCTACCGACAAGTATGTTGGAAAGGGACATCTACAGACAGAATAGCATGGGCTTACCTGTTGTAAGGGTGGAGTACCACTTGCCAGATTAGTAAATGATGACTAAAAGGCAAGAAGTGGGCAAATTAAGGAGCTGTAATAATTAACATATTTCTACACGAGTTGTAGAACCGGTTCAGAGACCTTGGGCTTGCTGGAAGGTTCCCTGCCAGTCTTCAGTTTCTTGACTCTTGGGTTGCCTTTGGCTTCTGAATTGTTGAGCGGGAACTCAAAGACGATCCCAGAATTAGACAGTTGAAGTACAGTTAATTTTTCCATGTTGCGATTGTCGGTTTCTTTCTATAGCTCACGGCAAACCCTTTCAATAGGCAGGCCCCATTATCCCCAGCCAGCAGGGCCCTTATTAAGCATGATTAATGTTGGTTTTCTACTACCCCTCTTGTTAAACTCGTAAACAGAAGCTGTTTTCATCGGCCGTCTCCTATGACGGTTTGGGCCTGAAAGGGCTCGACTAGTTCCTGCTGATTTTTTTTTTAAAAGAATTAAGGATTGAGCTTGCCAGGTCTGCCCGAGAGGCATTCAACCTCACAGACATTTTGAAATGCTGCATCAGGCTTCCACTGCCAGATAAATATGAATTATGCAACGTTACGGTCCGTTTGGGTGTTTCTTTTGAAGCTGTGCGCGAAGCATCGCATTGCTTCTGTTTGGAACAAAGGCGAGGACTTGGAAAGTTAATTCCCCCAAACTCGTTTTTTTGTGTTCTGGAAATGTAACGTTCTTGAATGGGAAGCTTGAGGCAAGAAATAACACGGTTTTTTTTTCTGTCTGGATTGAAATGGAATAGTTAATTCACGCCTTTGCCAGCAACGGATGAGCTTTGACTGTGTTTTCTTCTCCTGAGTGCCAGTTTTCACTTCGCCTAGCCTGGCTTAGAATAATAGAGTTGGAAGGGTTCTTGGAGGTTTTCTAGTCCAGCCCCCTCTTTCTTTAAAAAAAAAAAGTTTTTCTTAATTAAACACAAACAAAAACAAAAAATATACATGAAAAACCACTGAACATGGTACAATCCTCCTAACACACATCTTTGTCTTACACTGCTAAATCGGACTATTATAAAATATGGGATAAGTTTTATGGTTTGTTAGCCAAGAGGAAGGATCAGGATAATAAAAAATGGTGTGTGTTTGTGTGTATGCATGTATGGTGTGTGTGTGCATGTGTGTACATACATACGGCATTCAGCTTTGTTCAGGTATTTTCCCACGTCATTGTAGTTGTGCTTTTAAAGTTGTAGCAACGGCAGAATCTCATCTGCGATCATCAGGCTTCTGTATTGGGTTCGTCTGTGAGTCAGACTTTTACAGTGGTTTCAGTTTTTGAGATTCTGCCGAAACGTTGCTACAACTTTAAAAGCACAACTACAATGACGTGGGAAAATACCCGAACAAAGCTGAATGCCATACATGTAAGTACCTGCGAAAACTTAAGTGTATATATATATATGTATATGTATATGTATGTATGTATATATATGTGTGTGTGTGTGTATATGTATGTATGTATGTATGTGTGTGTGTATATATATATATATATATATATATATATATATATATATATGTACGTATGTATGTATGTATGTATATGAAAATGAAAATATGTAGGAGTACGATCCGATTTAGTCCAACCCCCTCTTGAGCAGGAGACCCTGAAAAGAGCCTGGACAGCCATTTGTCTGAAATGGTATAGGGCAGGGGTCTTCAACCTTGGCAACTTTAAGACTTGTGGACTTCAACTCCCAGAATTCCTCAGCCAGCTTTGCTGAGAGTTGAAGTCCACAAGTCTTAAAGTTGCCAAGGTTGAAGACCCCTGCCCTATACCATTTCAGACAAATGGCTGTCCAGAATCTTCTTGAAAGCCTCCAGTAATGAAGCTTCTAGAACTTCTGGAAGCAAGCTGGTTGATTGTTCTCACGGTCAAGAAATTTCTCCTTAGTTCTAGGTTGCTTCTCTCTTTGGTCAGTCTCCATCCGTTGTTTCTTGTCTAGCCTTGTGGTGCTTTGGGAAATGATTTGGTCCCTTCATCTTCGTAGGAGACCCTCAGATATTGGAAGACTTGCCATCATGTCTCCCCTTGCCCTTCTTTTCATTAGACTAGAACAAGGGTCCCCCAAAAGTGGCAACTTTAAGACTGGGAGTTGAAGTCCACATGTCTTAAAGTTGCCAAGTTTGGAGACTTCTGGACTAGAGACAGACCCAAATTCCTGTAACCGTTCTGTCCAGTCCCTCAAACCTTCGGTTGGAGTGATGCTTCAAATAGATTTGGATGTGGATTAATTGGCAAAGGCCAAGTTTGACCAACTCCGACTGCCTTAGTCATTCCATGGGAGGGAACTGACCTTCATAAGAGGGTGGAAGGGAAGCTCGGAGGCTCATAAACTTTTCATGAAGAACAAATTACAACTTGCTGACCTTTCCCGATTTGCCCGGCTGGGTTCGCATCTTGTGCTTGGAAAACTACAGCTTAAAGAGTCCAGTGCCATGTTTAAAATCAGCCAATGTGGCTTCCCAATAAAATATAATGAAAGGAAACGGTGCTTGATCTGTGTCAGACAGGAATTTGTGCTAGATCCACAGCGAAGCACTAAAACCGCACCTTTTAAAAACCATTCGTAATTCTTGTAATCTGCGTGAACTTTTCAGGGAGGGAAATTATACTTCGATCCTTAAAACTGGGGTGTTGCTCTCCCTTAAGTGGGGTGTGTTTTTATATTATTTTTGGCAGTGTTGAACTTTTAAGAAAAACACAAGTGTTTCCTTCCAGTTCTTTTGCCTTATCTTGCCACTTAAAAAAACCAAAAAAAAACTTCCTGAGAATTGAGTAACACTAAAGAATCTTTTATCAGAAAAATAAGTTTGCCCTCGGGTCATTTTTCAGCCCTTAAAGATGTTCTACAGTGGGAATAATCATTTCAAATCAGACCTTGGTTTTATTTGTTTAGGCCCGAAATCTGTGTTCGTCCGTCTTGGCAATCTTTTAAGATAAGCAGCCTTCAACTCTAGAATTCCCCAGCTGGGATATATCTGAAAAGCTACCAAGCTTTGGAAACAAAAGGATGTTCTGGGAAGTATGAGATCAGATCCTGCCATTGCAGCAGAGAAAGGGAACATCTACCTTGGTTTGGGGAAATGGCCAGCTATACAGGCAGCAGTGAAACATAAAAGGAGGGATGAGAATGCCTTTTAGGCAGAAAAAAAGGCTGTGAAGGTTAGCCAGGTCATCCCTGAATGGATTTGGACGAATCTTGAGTTCAAAGGTGAGGCTATATAAATACGATGAGGCTCCGTAAGAAGTTGGCAGTGCAAAGGACTGGCACAAAGGCCTGGACTCTGCCAGCCGATGGGCGAAGCCTGCAGACTCACAACCGCTCCTTGCACGTACTACCAATGCCACAGATCCCCGATCAAAAGTCGGGGTGCCTTGGTGACAGGCGGTGTAGCTAGGATGGTTTCAAGCATCCTGGATCGATCGGGTTTGTCTCTTGCCGGCTTCTAACCAGCAGAGTCAATCGGGTGAAGTTTGGATTCACTTAACTATGAGACCTTCCGTCATTTAACAGATAAATCAGACTTGGAAGGGACCTTGTAGGTTATCTAGTCCACCCCACCCCCCCATCCAAGCGGGAGACCCTACACCATTTCTGACAAATGGCAGTCCAGTTTCTTCTTGAAAGTCTCAAGTGATGATGCTATCATAGCTGTTCCATCGGTTGATGGTTCTCACTGTCAGAAAGTTTCTCCTTATTTCCAGGTTGAATCTCTCCTTGATCAGTTCCCATCGATCGTTCCTTGTCTGGCCTTCGGGTGCTTTAGAAAATAGCTTGACCCCTTCCTCCTCTCTGTGGCAGCCCCCCAAATATTGGAAGATGCTCTTCTGTCTCCCCTGGTCCTTCTCTTCCCTAGGCTAGCCAGGCTCAGTTCCTGTAACCGTTCTTCATATTTGCTTAACAATCGTGCCCTCCCTCACAGCCAAAAAAAGTTGTAAGGACGTAGAAATTCAAAGAAACAGAAGTTGAAGGTGATCATTCCCAATCTTTCTGGCTTGTTTAACTATCCACCATCCGGACAAAAGAGAACGAGTGTATTCAAAAATAAGCAGCCAAAATGGTGGGTCCTTGTGGGGTGTTGTCCTCTGTGACGCTCACAGAAGGCATTGCAAGAGGCTGATAATATTGCCAGCTGGGTTTGGTGCTGGCATTTTTTTTGTTGTTTTATAACCTAACCACCAGGAAGGCTGGTCCCGGAGTTCAAACAGCCTCGATTAAGCGCGTTTATAGCCTGGTTTCTACCCCTCAAGCCCTTATTGCATCAGGCCAGTTGGATAAATTGGGCCTTACACAAGACGGCAGCCACACATCCCTGCTTTCCCCATTTCTCTGCCTCATTTGCCCCGAGACTATACGGGCTGTGTGCTTTTTTATACAAAGGCATTCTAGGGCAGCCTTCCAAGGCTGTCTCAACCCCACGCCCTCCTCGGCCCTCGTCACGTGCGCGGCTCTCCACTTTGATCCACCAGAGCGTGCCATGGGTTGCCTCAGCGAAATGAAACGGCCATTAACGCTTGTTTTCCTGTTTTCTTTCTTTTTTTTCCCCCTTTTGAAAGGACAATTTCTCTCCACTTGACCGAAGAGCCTCAGTAAACACGGGCAGTCACTTCCATCAGGAGGGGAAGGATGGGGGCTTTGCCTCTTGAGGGAGGGTACAGGTGAACAGAGTTGGAAGGGACCTTGGAGGTTCTCTAGTCCAACCCCCACCACCACCACCACCCACCTAAGCAGGAGACCCTACACCATTTCTGACAGAGGGCGGTCCAGTCTCTTCTTGAAAGCTTTCAGGGATGAAGCTCCCACAACTTCTCTTCATTGGTTGATTGTTCTCCCTGTCGGAAAGTTTCTCCTTATTTCCAGGTTGAATCTCTCCTGGATGAGTTTCCATCCATTCTTCCTTGTCTGGCTTTGGAAAATAGCTTGACCCCCTTCCTCCTCCTCTCTGGGGCAGCCCCTCAACTACTGGAAGGCTGCTCTCCTGTCTCCCCTGGTCCTTCTCTTCCCTGGACTAGCCAGGCCCGGTTCCTGCAACCGTTCGCCGTATGTTTTAGCCTCCAGTCCCCTCATCAACCTGGTTGCTCTTCTCTGCAGGGCCTACAGTTATTCCTTGACTTACAACAGTTCACTTAGTGACTATGCAAAGTTACAGCCGCATGGGAAAAAGGCGACTTAGGACCGTTTTTCACACTTAACGACCATTGCAGCCTCCCCGTGGTCATGTGATCAAAATTCAGGCGCTTGGGCCACTGACTCAAATTTATGACGGTCGCGCCGTCGCCTTTTGCGACCTTCTGACAAGCAAAAAACAACAGGGAAGCCAGATTCACTTAAGAACCATGTGACTCACTTAACAAATGCAATGGTTCACTTAACAACGGTGGCAAGGAAGGTCGTACAATGGAGCAAGCATCTGAATTTTGCTCACTTGGACATGGGGTTGGCACAACGGTCACAAGTGTCAAAAACGGTCACGAGTCCCTTTTTTCAGTGGCTCTGGAACTTCAAACGGTCACTAAATGAATTGTTGTAAGCCGAGAGATGCCTGTATCTTCTGGTAGTAAGTGCCGCGGAGTGGCTGCAAGTCACCTTTTTCTTTTTAAACCTCTGTTGTAACTTCAAACAGTTGCTAAACAAATAGTTTGTAAATCAAGGACTCTTTGTACAGTGGAGCTGGTATTTCAAGCAGCGAGGGATGGATTTCAGTAGCCTCCAAGCTTTGCTTTGTGGGAGAACTTGGCTTAAACATTTCCCACTTGCCAAACTCGGGATGAGCAGAGCCTGAAAAACTGCATCAGAACGTGAGAAACAGGCTTACGTAAATGAAATGTACAGCTAAACTCAGATTAGATCTAAGATTTAGACCTGATTAGATCTGCCCTCCTTTTTTTTTTTTTTTTTTTTAAGATGTTAACTTCGTCAGGCTGGTTGGCTTCCTACCAACCCAACCCCTCTTCGAAAAGCAGACCAAAAAATATATATATTTTTTTTCTTGTGTGTATCAAGTAGTAACCAGCAGCGTATAAAAAGGGGGCCCCGTTGCATTTTTTAATCTTCCTGGTGAGTCGGTTAGATAGCCTGTGGCCAGCTTTACTTTTTACTTTTAATTTTCCGCCCCCAGCCTCAACTTCCCTTTCTGCAAAATGGGGTCGCTGCTGACGCTTGCCTTGCAGGATGTAGCAGGGGCATATAAATGGCTGCTTGGCAAGTTAAATTAGCATTTCGTTTGCAAATCAAAGAGCGGGCTAAATATTTGACTAGGTCGCTCCCTTAGCTCTTGTTGAATCAAGAAAAAAATGTGACTGCTTTATTGGGGCATTTCGATAGCTCAGCACCGGTTTATTCAGGAGCTCAACCTATTTAAAACGTTGGGTAGCTTTTTAAGCCATCTCTCTCTGTCTCTGTCTCTCTCTCTTTCTCTCTCTGCTTATTCGTGTGTGTGTGTGTGATTGTTATCCTATGGCTCTTGTTGTAAAAGTTTTGGTTCCTTCGCTATACTTCAGGACACTTGAGTAAAATGAAAATGGCAAGAAATGTACGCAGTAATTCTAACCGAGGAATTATTGAGTCTGTCATCTGCACCTCTATAACTGTCCGGTTTGGTTCTGCAACCCAACAAGACAGACACAGACTTCAAAGAGTGATTGGGACTGCAGAAAAAATACAATGGCTACCAACCTGCCTTCCATCGAGGACCTGTACATTGCAGGAGTCAAAAAGGGGGCTGTGAAAATATCTACAGACCCCTCACATCCTGGACATAAACTGTTTCAACTCCCACCCTCAAAACGACGCTATAGAGCCCTGCACACCAGAACAAATTAGAAACAAGGACAGTTTTTTTCCCCAATGCCATTACTCAGCTAAACAAATAATTCCCTCAACACTGTCCAACTATTTACAAAATCTGCACTACTATCACTATTAATCTTCTCGTCACTCCTTATCACCCATCCCCTCCCACTTGTGACTGTATGACTGTGACTTTGTCGCTTGTATCCTTACGATTGACTGTTTCCTAGTATGATTTGATTGCTTATTGTACCCTGTCATTAAGTATTGTACCTAATGATTCTTGACTCTAGACGAATGTACCTTTTATGTACACTGAGAGCATTTGCACCAAGACAAACTCCTTGTGTGTCCAATCACACTTGGCCAATAAAAGATTCTATTCTGTTCTATTCAAAATTTTGCTGACGCTTTCTGCGACAATCAAGTTATTTCTTCCAATGAACCTTTCCCCAACGTTTTGAAAGCTTTAGCACAGTGGCTTCACTTGGGTAGAAATCCCAGCCGGGCAGCCACCAAAAGCGCCCTCTGCATTACTCACCACTGCTGGGGTTGCAAATCTCTGCAAGGGCCGATAAATCTGAATAAACATTCCTCTCATCTCGTGACCCAATGAGACTGAATTGCTCCTTTGGAGGAGGACTGCTGAGGTCGGAGATACCCTGGCAGGGCGGGGAGGATTATAACCAGCTTTATAAAAAAAGCTTTCTCATCATTCATTTATTCTTTTCCCTAAGTGCAGCGTGTTTGTGTGTGCTCTTGATGCCCCGTAACGTTGCAGGCCGGAGCCAGAGGGGTGGGTTGCAGCGCATTGCCAAGGACGTACAATGTGCTTTTTGTGAAAAGCAGAGACAAACCCGCCTCCTGCAGTGCCTCCAGGTGCCAACCCAAAAAAAACCCCCAAAAACGCCTTGTCAACTAGTCTTTGGCAAAGATAAGAGTCATTCTTTGTGGCTGATTAAATAGGTTGGGTGTCGAAATTTTGGGGTGAAGAGGAGGGACTAGGATGCTTTCAGTGCCGGGCATCATGCCAGGAGCATTGCTAAATTGGTACATCTCAAGTTTGGGCACATTACTCCACTTTCTTTCTTCCCAAACTGGTTGAAGTTGGGGAAAGGTTGGATAAATATCTCTTCTCTCTCTCTCTCTCTCTCTCTCTCTCTCTCTCTCTCTCTCTCTCTCTTTCTTTCTTTTTTTCATCAAGCATGCTCTCAGGAAGATAGTTGCCAAGCCGAACCAATTGTACGTTCTTTTGAGACGCGTCTGTTCCACGCTGAACCAAAGATTGATTTGGAAGGCCAAGGATGGAGGCTTTGGGGAGGTTGTGTACGGTGTTAGGATTTTGTAATTATTTTGTAAAGGGAATGGACCTTGGATATCGTTTGATCCAGTGATCCCTCCACCTTTTGGGACCCCCGATTTAGCCCATTCCTAGAGCGCCTCCCCCTCCCCTTTTAAGACAGCCACCCAAACTTTACTGAGCCACGGTGGGGCAGTGGTTAGAGTGGAGTACGGCAGGCTACTTCTGCTGGTTGCCCGCAGTTTGGCCGCTCGATTCTCACCAGGTTCAAGGTTGAACTCAGCCTTCCGTCCTTCCGAGGTTGGTAAAAGGAGGACCTGGATTGTTGGTGGTAAGAGGCCGACTTTGTAAACCGCTTAGAGAGGGCTGTAAAAGTGCTGCGAAGCGGTATATAAGTGCTAGTGTCTATCACCTTCCTACTGCCCTGTTGAATAGCATCTACAGACAGCCCTTGACTTGTAGCCATTACTTTGTCGGTCATTCGAAGTTGGAGCAGTGCTGAAAAAAAGGTTTTCCATGCTTGTGACCGTTGCAGCATCCCAGTGCCGCTTGGCAACCAGCTCTTACTTATGACGGTTGCCGTGTCCTGGGGTCATGTCATTCCCTGAACAAGCCAAGTCGAGGGGGAAGCCAGGTTCAGTTAACAATTGTCGGAAGGAAAGGTCATTCATCGGGGCACAGCTCGCTCAGCCGCCGTCTCGCATTAGCAACAGAGGTTTTGCAAGAATGGTCGTAAGGATAACGGAGTTGGAAGGGGCCTTGAAGGTCTCCTAGTCCAACCCCCTGCTCAGGCTAAGAAGTCAGGTCTCTAAGAAGTCAGGGGCCACCTACGCTGTTGGCTTTCCACGATGCCCAAGCGAAATTTGCTCCCTAAGTTAATTTTAAAAACTGAACCACTTAAGTCAACGCTCATGTTCCACGCCTGTCCTTTTCCCTTCTGGGGCAGAAGGGTAGAAGTGGGCAGGTGCCCTGGGTTTCAATAGGTACTTTGCATCAAGGTGAGTGAGCAGCCTCCCATTCTTCCCATCACCACCCCTCCTTCCCGCCGCTGTTTTCCAGACGGGCACCTGAGAACAGGTGTCTCGGCACCTTCCTGATTAACCGTATACTTGCTTGCCTCCTCTTTTAGGGTCACCACGTCTCATCCTATGTATTTCCCTTTCAGATTCCTTTGTTACTTCCTCTCAGCCTGTCTCTCTCTTTTCGACCTCACAAGGCAAGTCTGTCATTTTCTTGTACAATCCACCCCCCCCCCGCTTCTGAAAGAAAAATGTTGAAAGAGGCTGTAACTGGGGACAAGAGAAGGTTTTTTTTCCCTTTTTCGGTCAACCTGCAAATGGGACCTCCAAGGCTGCTCGTCCACGGCCTTCCCAAAAATCAGGAGAGGTAGCAAAAATCTTTGAAAAGGTTGTCCCCAAAGGTGCTTCCCCCACCCACCCACCCCAGGTTCAGGGTGACTGAGGATCTCTACAGACTTTTGAAAAGAGTCGATGGAGCCCGTTTGCTGAGCCTGTGGTCTGTACGGACCAGAATTGGCCAGGAGCTTCAGGTTTAGGAAAGAGTTTAGGTTGCCTCCGTCAGGCAAGGCCTTTCCTCACGAATTCGAAAGCGGATAATTTCTGATCTGATTCTGTTTGCAGGAGTGCTGATGACAGCAGAGTTGAGTTGCGTGTATCTGCGAAGCTGGAGGGGAGGGGAAAAAAAAAATCTAAAGCCAATTATCTTTTTAAATAGTGAAGCTTTGATAGTGTTAAGAAGAATCGAGATCTCAGTTCGGCTTTTTTGTCAGCTTCCCAGTGACCAAGTCATGCGCTTTTCCAAGCAAATTTTCTCTTGCCAAAGTTGTTTTTCCTGTCTGGGTTGTCTTTCCAGTAGGCCCAACAAATCTGGCTTAGTTTGGGGGAGGAGAGTCTGTAAGCAGTGATTCTCAAATTTGGCAACTCTGAAGAGGTGTGGACTTCAACGCCTAGAATTCCCCAGCCAGCATGCTTCAAGATACGTGGACTACAACTCCCACAATTCCACCCATCTTTAAGCTGCTGAAGTTACTGAACTATTAACAGGGAATCTCCAAACTTGGGCACTTTGAGAGGTGTGGACTTCAACTCCCAGAATTCCCCACTGTCAGGATTCTGGCAGTTGCCCCAATTAAATCATGATCCTCGAGCCAAGCTTCAAAAACTTAGAAGAATTTATTCGAATGTGTCGGCATGTCCTGTACAAAACCGATTCTGAGACGCATAATTCACTGTCACCCTTGACCCTGTTTCCTTCCCCCCCTTCTCTTGAGAGAGTTACCCAGGAACTATCCATTGGGATGTAGAGATCTCTCAACGTTTGCGCCTCTTTAATTTTTAAAAACAATTTTGAGGGGCTAACAAAAAGGCCTCTTGGAATTGTCTCGGGCGCCCTGGCACTTCACATGGCCGTCACCGGATTTCCCAACCTGAAAGAGTCGCTCAGGATATTTGGAAGGGCAAACAGGGTCATCGGCAGGAGCCGCAGGAAGTTGGAAAGACTTTATTGTGGGCTGTTTAGGCACCTAGATAAGAGAGGCCGCCTCCTATACACGTCCAAAGCTCTTGTGTGAATCTGTGACCATAGTTGTAGACTTGAGATGCTGAGCCGTGCAGGGAGAGCTGGAAGGGCTGGCTTAGTCATCTTTGGCCTTCGAGAAACTAGGCGGTCAGGAAATGTAAGCTTCCACTAATATGTCTAAGAGAGAAGGTGTCTCTGGCTCAAAATTTGAATTCCCGCAGAAGGTCCCACTTATCCAAAGTCCTGGCAAGTTGTTGCCCATTGAAGTCCAAATCTAGCCAGCCTTGCGATGAAACCAGAGAAGAATGGCGTCCACGAAGACGCCACGGTTCCACCCCGGAGCTACAAAGAAGCTCTTCTATTAGTAGATGTTTGCAGGTGTGTTTGTGCAACACACACGCCTCAAAGACAACTTAACTTTCTGGTACCGGCCCATCTGGGAAGAAGAACGTTTCCCGTTGAATACACTGCAAAACAAGGATCCGAATTGGTTCTGACCACAAGGAGGCTATCGTTTTATAAGAGCTAAAAGCTACCCAAGGCCCCGTAGGAAGGGAAGGGGGCTGTGGCCCTTTAGATCCGGGGTCCCCAGCCCTTCAGTCTGTGGCATGCCAGAAAGCAGGTTGTGCGAACAGTCGAAGCCCCATCTGCGGGAGGAAAGGCAGCGCACGAAACTACGCCCCGCTCCGGTCCACGGAAAACCTTTCCCTGGAACTGGTCCCTTGCACCCCCAAAATGGGGGGGCACCGGTGAAGATACTTATGAACTATAACTTCCCACCTGGCCATCTCTGAGGGATTTTTTGGGGGGGCTGGGATGGGGAGGTCACTTTTGACCCACAGGGCAGAAACAGACCAGCATAGCATCTTGTGCCTTGCAGGATGCTTCCATAGAGAGGCTTTTAACATCTGTAATTACAGCCTCTGTTTTTTGAACTGTAAGAATAGGAAGCTGCCCCCAAATAGATTTTTTGGGGGGGTGGGGGGGCTGTTCAGGGGCGGGAAAGCAGTTACAGCCTTTTTTTTTTCAATCCCTTCTTTTTCTTTTCTGGAAACCATAAAACATTTTTCTTCCTGCTTTTTTTTTCCTCCCTCCGCGTCCACCGGAGACCCAGCTTGGCTACGAAGTGCTGAAATGTTCCTGCCGCCGTGGTGCTGTTTAACTATATGACGTGCTCTGACTCTGTGGCTGCTTCCCTGCACTGTGTTTCTCTTGCGTGAATTAATTTTCCCCACCTGTCTCGTTAAGCTTGCTTTTTCTTTTTTCTTTTTTGGGTTTTGTGTCCCCCGAAGTACCGAATGCAAATAAGAAAGAAAGAAAAGGAAGGAGGGAGGAAAGGAAGGAAAAAGAAGGAAGGAAGGAAGGAAGGAAGGAAGGAAGGAAGGAAGGAAGGAAGGAAGGAAGGAAGGAAGGAAGGAAGGAAGGAAATAAATTATTTTGGCAACTGCACAGAAGTTGAGGGTGGTTGTAGCAACACTGAAGGGAGAGTTGAATAGTCCCAGGACAAAACATTGAGAAGGAAATGGGGAAGCTGGGTAGGACTCCACAGACTGACTCAGCCTCAGTCTGTAGCAGTAGCACCAGGGGTCTGTGGAGATTCTCAAGTCAACCAGGTTGTCCCAAAGGTGCTTCAGTTCTTCAGAACTAAAGAAGCTCCTTGTATGAGAAACAAAACTTCTTCAAACAAAGGAAGCCCAGTTACCTTTAGAAGAAAAAAAAAACACATCTTTGGGATGCTAGCACCAAGGTTGCCAGTCTTCAATGGTCGGATTGGATTCAGTTGGAGGTATTTGGCGAACCTAGCAAGTTATATTATTACTTTGGTTTTATTTAACGTTGGTTAAACACGCCATTACTTGGGGTGCAATGCAAACTCAAGGTTTGAGCGCTCGGAGTGGTTTCCTTCATTGGTGGTCACTGTTTGTGAATCAGGATAATGCATCCAGGTTTATGACTCCAAAGTTATGCTAGCTGGGAATTCTGGGAGCTGTAGTCCTGTGGAGTCAGAGAGCCCTGGCAAAAGCCAGTTTTTGTAGGTTTTGTCATTCGGGGCCCTCTCGGGATTAATTCTGTTTTGAAAGTTTTAATCCAAGAGTTTTCCAGCCTCCGGTCTTCTGACATCTCTTTCCGTCTCTCATCTCGATAATGAGCACCATCCCAGGGTTGTTTTTAGAATAACAGAGTTAGAAAGGACCTCAGAGGTCTTCTAGTCCACCCCCCCCCCTTGCTCAAGCAGGAGACCCTCTTCTACCACTTTAGACAAATGGTTGTCCTGTCCCTTCCTTAAAACCTCTAGTGATGGAGAACCCACAACTTCTGAAGGCGAGTTGTTCCACTGGTTGATTGTTCTTATCACCAGAATCTCCCAGTTCACAAAATACAGTGGTTTGACCTGAAACAGGCTGGTTCCCAGTGAATAGGCCTCTTTCCAGAGTAGCTTATCGGCCATTATCAAGAGTCCAGCTTGGGTGGTAGTAACCATTAAGGAGCTACCCTGGGCATTGTGTCCCTTTGGAAAGGCATTTGAAGATCAGTCTATTAATTCAACAATCCCTGGATTGATCTAAAAACCGGGGGTTCTGACCTTGTAGTCCGCAGGGTGCAAAGGCTCGAAAACAGTTTGATTGAAATCTTGAGTGAAGCCTTTGGGGGTCCGTGGCCACAAAAGCTTTTTATCTATTCTGACCCACGTCCTTTCCCAACAAATCAAACACAATCCCAAAGAAACAGAAACCTTGTAACGTGTGCAAGGCTTGCCAAAAGATAACAGCCAAGAAATAATTTGCAAGACAAAAATATTCAAATACAAACTCGGGATACTGGAATGCCCACGAGGCTGGAGTTTCAAAACGTCTTTGCCTTCTGCAAAGTTTCACAGCTGGCTTTTATCTTCTTGAAGGAGGGGCCATTACCTTGCAGCCTTACTCCCGAGTCGCCCGGGGTGTTGTAGCTGTTCTTTCCTGCGAGCGATCTTGTACGCATGCGCACTTGGCACAGGCTTCTCGGGAACCTCCTCATTACTGCTGCCAGCCCCCATATTCTCTGAAGGCAAATACTCCCCAATGGTCCTGGCCTCTCCTTTGAGTCCTCGCTCTCCTCAGCCGTCCACATCTGCTGCCGGCTAACCACAACATTATGGGGAAGAAAAGATTAAGAACTACTTATTTAAAGTCTTTTCCAAAATGGGAAGCGAGCTAACGATACCCAGCATCTCTCAGACGCAGCGCCTTTTCTTCGTCAGGGGTTTCAGGTAACCCTCCCACACACACACACCAAAAAATACCTGTGGCAGTCCCACTCAACAATAGATATTAATATAAGGCTTCCAAGAAACAGACATTCCTATTTAGCTATCATGACTGATAACAGTGAGTAAATCTCCTTGCTTGACTCATTGGTTTACAATGAAGAGGAATCATAAATTCTGTAAATGAATCATCCAGGAAATCTCGTTATGCAGCTTTTTTGTTGTGGGGTGGGGAGAATGTCTTCTGGGTTGTAGGGGACCCCTGAGCCAACTTTCTCTAACCTGGCAGGCACTTAGGGCTTGGCTGGGACTTTAATCCAGTGACCAAATACCAAACCAGGACACTTCTGGAGCAAGAAGCCAACTCTGGATGTTGGAATGCAAAGCGCAGGTGTGTTTGACTTTTGCTAATAATCCCTTCCATTTTCATGGCATTTGCTGAGTGAGTGAAGCCCTGGATTTGCTAGCAGCTCTTTTTTTCTGAAGGGGAGTCAGAATGATTTTCCATTTCTCTTAAGGCCTCTGACTAAGCAAGATACTAAGGCCAAAGGCGCCTTGGTGCCTGCGGATCACAATTGATTCTGCTGAAGGTCGTTTCGACTCATGCAGGCTTCTTTTAAATTGGAGGCATCAATTAGCCAGACATTGGACTCTTGGCCTGCAAAGGATTGTGTGTCCCAGTTTCGGACTCTGGTCTGCAAATCTTTTTTAAGTGTGAAAGTGGTGAGGGGTTTAACTTAGGAACATTCATTCTCTTTCCTTCCTTCCTTCCTTCCTTCCTTCCTTCCTTCCTTCTCTCTCTCTCTCCCCCCCACTCCCTTCCTCCCTCCCTTCTTTCTTTTCTCTCTTTTCTCCCTTTCTTTCTTTCTTTCCTTCCTTCCTTCCTTCCTTCCTTCCTTCCCTCTCTCTCTCTCTCCCTTCCTCCCTCCTTTCTTTTCTCTTTTCTCTCTCTCTTTCTCTTTCTTTCTTTTTCTTTTTCTTTCCTTTCTTTCTTTCCTTTCTCTTTCTTTCTTTCTTTCTTTCTTTCTTTCTTTCTTTCTTTCTTTCTTTCTTTCTTTCTTTCTTTCTTTCTTTCTTTCTTTCTTTCTTTCTCTCTCTCTCTCTCCCTCCCTCCCTCCCTCCCTCCTTTCTTTCTTTCTTTCTTTCCAAAACGTACTGTACTTCTGGGAGAAACCCCACTCATTATCCCCGCAGAAAGCACATTTTTGAAAAGCACGAGCCCTTTCATTAAGGCTGGTACAGAAAAGCTTTGGCCTGTTGAGATTGCGTGGCTGCTGAGAGTAGAAGCGAAGATTTTTTTTGGCTAAGCTTCTCTGGCGTGTCAGAAGAGTTTCTTTTCGGGTCTCCCGTGCATCTTTTTAGCCCGGGTGTTGTCGACAGATGGAAGGGTTTGGAAGCGAGGTGCTTCTGCCGATAACCAAAATGCACGTTGAGGCTGAGTTGCCTTGTTCTGAGAGTTCCGCTCACAGGTGTGTTTCCAGTTTTCAGGGGTCGAACACGAAAGACTCCATGTTCAACTGCAAATATTAAAGGTGTTGCGAAGGTCACACTAGAAGTGCCTGCAGGCTGGAGCATGTTTTCCCCTGGCTTCCCATTGATCAATGGTGCAATCCGATGTTAAGTGATAGGTGGTGTGTATTAAGATTGCAAAAATTGCCTTTATCTCTTAAATCTAACGGGGGAAGCTGACCATAATCTTCCTTTAACTCCTGGAGAACACAGTTCCTATATCCCTTAAGCACGATGTCCGATTGAAGAGAATATTTGTAACTTGGGGTTGAACCTTGAGAGAGCAAACCCCATTCTCGTGTACCACTGATGACGTTACCCAGTTGGGTCGTGAAACGTCTTAAAGAAAAGCACCGATAGCTCAGAAAACAACCCTGCATTAATATTTCCTGCATCTTTCCCTGCGCTTGTTTAAGAAAACAGCCTGTCTTGTGGGTGATTTCGGAAGACAAATCTCCTGCGTAACCAAAAAAGATGTGGGGGGTTTTTTCCCAGTGTGTGTGTGTGTGGGGGGGATGATGCCTTCAGGAGTTGGCACACCATTCCACTTTGATAATCCCTGCCCACACCCAGGAAAAATGAGCTTCCCTGAATTTAGCCCAGCTAATTTTCTTTTTGGGCTTGGAACTTCGGTTGCCTTGATTCTGCGTATTCTCCTAATCTAGTGCCTTCTAGATAGTTTAGGATTACGGTTGGGATTTCTGAAAGTTGCAGCTGGGTCATGTCCGGAAATGGATGTTCCCGCTTGGGGAATGGAATTCCTTGGCATTCGTGAGAAAATAGATGTTTGGATTTGGGATCTGTTTGGCTCAATAGCACTTAGACTTACGTATCACTTCCCAGTGCTTCCCAGCCCTCTCCAAGCACAGTTTACAGAGTCAGCCTCTTGCCCCCAGAAATCTGGGTCTTTATTTTACCGACCTCGGAAGGACGGAAGGCTGAGTCAACCTTGAGCCGGTCAGGATTGAACTGCTGGCAGAGTTAGCCTGAAATATTGCATTATAACCACGAGGGAGGGAGGGTAATAGCAATAGTACTTAGACTTATATACCGCTTCAAAGTGCTTTACAGTCCTCTCTTAGTAGTTTACAGAGTCAGCCTCTTGCCCTCAACAATCTGGCTCCTCCTTTTAGCCACTTCAGAAGGACAGAAGCCTGAGTCAGCCTTGAGCCTGGTGAGGTTCGAGCTGCTGGCAGCCAGCAGTCAGCAGAAGTAGCCTGCAGTACTGCTTTCCAACCACCGCATCACCATCTCCAATACGGGTAGTCCTCCAGTTACAACTGTAGTTAAGCCTGGCAGTTACCATTTTTAAGTCGTGACGGTCATAAATCAAGGCACCAGGTGAGCAGACCTGACTTTACGACCATTCCCCCCCCCCCCAGCAATCATTAAATGAGCATTTGGTTGTTAAGCGAACTCATACACAATCGGCATTTACCGCAAGAAACTTGGAAGAAACGCCGGTTTCTGGCCAACGCGTTGTAAATCGTGGTCATTAGACCATGATATGTTGCAAATGGTTGTAAGGGCTCCCAAAACACAGTCATGTGACCTTTGTGGTGGTGGGAGCAACATCAGAACTTCAAAACCAGGTTGTAAATAGGGGTTTTTTTGGGGGGAGGGTCATCATAACCTTGAACGGTTGCAAGTTGAGAATTACCTTTCCAGGTTGCTCAGTTCTTTCCTGGCCTTGGTGATGTTGGACATGAATTTTGAAACTTGATACAAGCAAAGCAGGTATTCCACCTATATTCTCCCCTCCCCTCCCTCCCCCCAGGTCATCTGGCCCGTTATCTTTCAGGGTTGTAGCTGGAAGAAACAATACAGCGACTCCTCGACTTACGACCACAGTTGAGCCCAGAATTTCTGTTGCTCAGCAGGACGGCTGTTAAGGGGACTTTTTACCTTGTTTTACCACGTTTCTTTGCCACGGTTGTTATAAGTGAATCGCTGCAGTTTCGTTAAAGTTAGTCACAAGGTTGTTAAGGGAATCTAGCTTTCCCCGTTGACTAGGCTTGTCGGAAGGGCACTAAAGGGGATTGGGTGACACTTACACACACACACACACACACACACACCCTGGGGATGCTGCGACCGTCGTAAATATGACCCAGTTGCCAAATGTCCGAATTTTGATCATGGAGGTGCTGCAACGGTCGTTAAGTGTGGAAAAAAACGGTCGTGAGTCCCTTTTTCCAGTGCCATTGTGACTTCAAACGTTCACTAAATGAACTGTTGTAAAGGACTATCTATAGTAAATAAACAGCAAATGCATCTCACTCCCTTCCAGCACTGATGGTGTTAAATAGTTTGGTGATGAAACATCTGCGAGCAAGAAGTTTTGAACCGTTCACTCCATAAACTGTTGTAATGATATATTTGCTTTAGGAGTAGCACAAAGTAGATCAGACAAAAGTAAGCGTTGATCCCAAAGTAGCCGTAGAAATAAGATATACCGCAAGGGGAAACCCAGGTTGTATCATTCCGACAACGTCTGTCTGACCTGCAAAGCACCCGACAACCTTCTACAACAGGGCTCTCCAAACTTGACAGCTTTAAGACTTGTGGGCTTCAACTCCCAGAATTCCTCCTCCTCCAGTCTTGTTAGCTCAGGAATTCTGGGAGTTGGAAGTCCACAAGTCTTAAAGCTGTCAGGTTTGGAGAGCCTTGTTCAAACAACCTGTTGAGACAGTTTTATTTGCATTTGGGGCAGGGGTGGCTGCTTCTGTTCACCTGCCCAGCATGATCTGTTCTTTTGCCTTTCTCTCTCTGGCTGACTTCGGCTGTGTCCCTCCCATGAAATTAAATGTTGGTCACTATTTATTTATTTTTTTACGTTTACATGGATTGCAGCCTCCCTACGATGTTCCTGTCCTTCAGGGGGACGGTCTTATGCATGCGCGCAGAGTTTGGTAGGGTAGAATCGTGGCTTTCGTTTCGTGACGAGCATGTTGCCTGCTTGATTGTGGCATTTTTGTCGCCGATCCTGTGTGCGTCCTTCTCTCTCTCTCTCTCTGTATCCCCGTTTCAATCGGGGGATCTTCCTGGGTCCGGTTCAGCTTGCCGGATGCAGTTCCCTGCTCCTTTCCTGTCTTCTTTCCCATCAGCTGGAGTTTATTTAACACATTCCGGGAATCAGAGGGAAGCCAACAGCAAATCTGCTCTCCCCAAAGACCAATCCGAGGAAGTCTTGGAAGGACCAAAACAAGGAAGCGTCCAAGGGACCAAGGAAGGTTCAAGGATAGAGACCGTATCGGTGGGATCTCCTCGCCAAATGGAATTGCCCTTTTCGGTTGGATCCAAAATGCATAGCTGCGGCCCCATCACGGAAGCGACTCCTCCGCGGGAGAATTTCAAAGGAGCTAGTTCTCTGGATGGTAAGACAGATCAGAATGGATGCCAGCCAGAAGCAGAACGAGCGTCAAAAGGAGACACCACCTTTGCACTGTTGGCCAACTCGGAAGACGAACACGAGAAGGTTCCTTCTGAGATTCTCGGTTCACATTCCACGGCGTCTCCCAGGGTCGCCGTTGAGCCACCCGTGGAAAAAGACTCCCCCGAATCTCCCTTTGAGGTCATTGCTGACCAACTGGAATTTGATACGGAGTTCAAAGAGGTCCTGACCAGCAATTCCAAGGAGATCGGGAGCAACTGGGTGATACACGGCGAAAGGGAGCTGTTGACTGACATCCCAGAAGACAGCATTTGCGAGTTCCAGGCAAAACCCCGTAGCAGCGGGCGGCCTCCCTCAGGACCGGGGCTCTCTCGCCAGTCTTCAGGCACCACGGCGGCTCTAGAGGAAGTCTCCAAATGTGTCCGTGAACTGCACAGCTTCACCAACGAGCTGCTTAACTGGGACTTGATTCCCAAGGACCTGGAAGACAAGGGGGATGACTTTATCAACGCAGGCTTTAAGGCCTCGTCCACCGAAACCAGCGGCGGTGTTCCAGAACCGGTGGCGAGGCCTAGCGATATGGAAACTGGCAAGGCTCACCAGCCTGTGACAATCAGCCTCCACCCAAAAGGCAAGCCGTCTCCAAAAGTAGAGAAGAATCAAGCCACGGTTGGCCAAGCCATAGCTACAGTGAAAAGTGCTCCTCCGGAAGCCGTCCAGATGACAGCCGAGCTCTCCTGGCCAAATCCATGCTTGCCTGAAGCCGCCGATGCGGATAGCTCTGGAGAATCTGACGACACGGTCATTGAAGATGCTCCAGATGACCTGACATTCCCGAATAAGCTGGTGGTTGAGAATTGCCAGGGGTTCTCCAAACTCACAGGCTCTTCTGAAGCAGAAATTGAATATATAGACGAGGAGGAGGCATCTGATGAGCTTCAGGAAGACCAAATGGCCTCCCAGTCCTTGGAAAGCCGTTGGCGATTTGCTGATGAGTTCAAAGCAATCCAGCCGGCGGAGAGACTCTCTCCTGCATCTCAGCCCTCCAGAGAACCTTCTAAAGCCAAGCAGGCATTCGATGCTGGGGAACTGGAGGTGCCGAGGAAGACTCCCAAGGCCGAAGATCCTTCGAGGAAGATCACTTTGGACAGCGTCAAAGAGGTGGTGTGCCCCGACGGGCTGGGCAGTGAGAGTTTTATGGACTTCATGAAGGAGTGCTTGAAATCCAAAGGGGGTGAGTCTCCCGAAGACCCAGTGGAGATGTTCTCGGAGGCCGAGCTGAAGGCGGCTCGTTCCCAAGGAGCGTGGCCCTACTTCCAGCAGCCGCCCCAAGCCAAGCCAGATTTCGAACACGAGCACATCACCATCACAGCCCTCAAAGAGGTGGGGAGGAAAGGCGAGATGGAGAGGCCTGCGCTCTTCTCTCCCCCCAGAGGGAGGCATTCCAGACAGTACTGTGAGTTCCCGCCCGATGCTCCAGCGAAGTCTGCCTTGGAGAAGAGACCTCTCTGCCTCGAGCAGGCCGTCGACGTGATGCTGGTTCCCGCCAGTGTCAGTCTTGGGAAAACTTCTCACCCGCTTGCTCCCGAGCCGTCGTCCGTACTACACGCCATTACCAAATTACTGGCTCAATTCTCAGGTAAACCACACAAGAAGGTAATGATGTGGCTTGCATGTGGCTTCCTGCGTTTCCGTGGCTATTGGGTTATTGATCCAATTCAGTGTGTGGAGTGTGAAGGATGTGTGTTTGTGTTTATTTTCGTGGTCATGATGTGCACTGAAGCTGGTGTTTGATTTCGTTGTACGAGGTGCAAGGACAATAAAATAAACAAAAACTAAAGTAAACTGAAACTACATTTATTTCCACTGGGGTGACAGTGGACACTTGGATAAGCTTACTTTTACCTTCTTATTTGTAAAATTAATAATATTATTTTTAATAACAACAACAATAATAATAATAAGCAGCATTCTGATGAAGTTTCATTTCCAAAGACACTTTTGTCGCACATACAAAAATCTTTTTGCTTTCTAAAAATATTATCCCATTTATCCGTTTAGAACTTTCTCGCATCACAATCTTGTTAAGCTTTTGGCTTCTAAATTGAAATTCTTTTAAGATAGTAGTTTTTTTCCCCCATTCTACTTACAAAATGAAGATAGCTCACCGAGTATCTTTTGTTCTTTCAGAATATCTCTCTTAAGTTGTAAATTAGTTGTATCCAAAAGTGTATAAGAAAGCGAGGTTTCTGTAGGTCGTATCCATAAAGGCTGCGTAACGATTTTGGGTCACGTTGGTTTCCTTAGCGGGTCTCTTGCAAGAGCAAATCTACATGTTAAGATCCAATTAAACTGATTTCTTGCTGAAAAGTTATGTACAAGAATCTTCTCAACTAACAATCAGCAGCTGCTTGGAGTTAGATAAGGCTCAACAGAATAGCAAGGAGGTTGGACTTAGTCCGTTTATGGCTACGTAAGGATTCTAGGCTGGTTCCTCTTTTGACTCGGCCTCCAGTTTCTGCCAGCTCCCAAGCTGTTCAATGCACAATCGAGTGCAAGAACCTCAGTTCTTGAGATCTAACTATCCACAGTTCAAGAGGCTGATCTCCTGACTTCTTCCTTCTCCAGAGAGAACCTTATCAGCCCGGCTGCTAATTTCGCCACGACGCTTTCCCCACTCATGAAATGCTCACGGAGACAACTAAATTGCACAGACTCTCACCAAGATCAGTCACTAAATTAGAGCTTTCTAGGCAAGAACTACAGGTAATCCTCAACTTACAACCAGCTGCTTGGTGACTGTTACGATGGACCCACAAGTGATTTACAACCTGATTTCGAAGTCTATGATGGGTACACACGCACACACACTTTAATGCTTTTTGACAGTTTCTGGCATCTGTTTTTCCAGCAAAAAATGCCCATTAGGTAAAATGGATTCGCTTAATGACTGTCGTGTTTGCTTAGGGACTGCAATCACAACCGTCATCCTGGACCAATTATGGCCGTAAGTCGAGGACTACCTGTAACGTATGACGGGGATAGTCCTCCAAAACTGCACCCCGTAAACTATTGACAGTGAATTTGCAGCCGTTTTTTTTTTTAATCCAGTGACTATTTCTAATAACGAAGAAAATTCAAAGCAGTTGGTTAGGAAGGGAACCAGTCCAGCTATTAGGATTGGGGTGGGGGGGCATCCCAGGACTTTGGGGCTGTCCCAAAAAGGAGGGAGGTGAACTTATTATCCAAAGCACCTGAAGGCGGGAAGTTGATTAAAGAGAGATCCAACCCAGAACTGAAGAGAAACCCGAGAGAACAGTTCATCAGCAGAACCGCTTGCCTTCATCGCGGGAGGTTTTCAAGAAGAGATTGTCTGAAATAATATAAGGACTCCTGCCTCGAGCAGGGGTTGGACTAGAAGGCCTCCGATGTCCCTTCCAGCCCTACAATTCTAGGTTTTGTTTTGGGGTGGTGGGGCAGAGGAAGAGCCATTGGTGGGATTTCGCACAACTGGTCAAAGAGTGTGGGAGCTTCCTAACCCTGGAGCTAAAAATCTGGCAAAAATGTTACGTGTGTTTTCTCTCACCAAGTATTCCGAAGATCTCCCCTGCATCTGTAGTTTAGATCAGAATGGGGTTTGAACATGGCATGGTATAAAAAAAATAAAAATAAAAGAGATGTTTTTGATATCCCAGAAGGAAAACATGGGAAGGGCTGCGCGCTCAGTTTGGGGAGATGGCATCTTTAACAATAGATAGAAGGGGCCGACACCCCCCCTCACCCCTTTCCCCCCACCCCCCTCTCCTTTCTAGGTCATGGAGCCTCCAAAGGATGGGCTTTGATAAACTTTTATTCTTGGCTAGCTGCCTGTGGCCCATGGACCCCCTGAAGGGGGAGTGGATTTCCACCCAGCCACCCAAACAGAGGAAGCCTTGTGTCGCGTTGTAAATGCCGCTTCTGTGTTGCTCCCACGAGTCTGGGTTCTTTTTTGGGGAGGGGGGATTGAGGAGGGGGGCTTGTCTGAGTTTAGCCCCATATGCTTTTTCTGTGTGCAAAGCCTGAGCTCTTATTCTCCAGATCTCTGGCTTAGATGGGGGTCCCAGCATTCAATAACACCGATAACGCTGGTAATGGCCCTCGATGTGCGACCCACATTTCTGTGGTGAAGGGAACAGCATTTGTCAAGCGAGTTTTTGCTCCCCATTTTAGAACCTTTCTTCCTGCAGTGGTCGTAAGTGTGAAAAACGGTCCTAATAAGTCCCGTTGCAACTTCAAAAGATCACTAAACGAACGGTCGTAAGTGGAGGACTACCTGCATTGTAAACTGGGAGGATTTTGAAATATAGGGGAGAGGCGGTTGGTGGCTAAATAAATAGATAAAACGGTTGAAAGAGTAGTCTTGTATCTCAGTTGAATCTGCTCTTTGAGGAATATAAATTGCATTTGTTATATGTGCATTTTCCACATCAAAACGCTCTCAGTTTGCTCTCTTAAGTAGGAAAGCTTAAATTACCAGGCCTGCAGTATAAAGCTGCAAAGCCCTGAAATCGCCCCCTTTTCGGTTTTTGGAAAAGCAGGAGAAAAAGGAAGAGATCAGGCGAAGACAAACCAAAAAAGTTTTTTTTATTGTTTGGCATTTAAATCCCCCCCCTCCTCTCCACAGCATTATCCAAAAATTTAAGAAACAGGGATGTTTGCATTCTACCTTTCCTCTCCTTAAAAAGAGCTGAAATGCAGGATTTTAGTGCAAAAGTAAATTGCGATGAAAACTTTATAAAAAACTCTGTCAACAATCAAGTTGAAATCTACAAAAGCTTCCTTTTTTAAAAAAAAAGAAAACCTTGTCTCACTTAATACTGGCTGTGCCTATTCTCCACAAAAATATTCTGGAAACAGAATTATTATCGGTGTATTTCTTTTATTACAAATAACTGTGGTACTCCGTGTTCAGAAACTTCCTCCTGAGGAGAATGGAAGAAGAATTAAGAGAGGGTTTTATTCCGTCATAATTTTTTTTTTTTTTTGAAAGCTTCTGTGTTGCTTCTCGACAGTCTTAATGAATTGGAGATTGCAATTCCCAACTGTTGTGACTAGAGGCTGATTTTATGTGACTACGACTACAAATCTGTGTCAACTTTTTTTTTTTTAAAAAAAAGATTTTCTATTCCTTTTTTTCTTTCCTTTATATTTTGAAACTGATTGTGATGACCCAGAGGGGTGTGGCACAAAGGCAACACAGTCAGATGATCAGTAGGAGTCCCTTTATTAGCTCCAACTTTGCCCCCAATGTCCTCATTACCTTCTGGCTGGAGAAAAACACTCCCAGGAACAGCCTTTGACTGCAGAGAATCAAGTCCAAAACGTGGTCAACAAAAACTGTAATTATAAGTCCAATCAAGGCAAAATGAGGTAATTAGTCTGGCAGGGCAGGAGCAAGAATTCCAGACCCGAAGGAACGGCAATAACTCAACACGGTTGGGAGGACACCAGGAACATAGATAGCTAAAGTCAACAATTTAAGTCAGGTTTGCTCCCAGTAGCTGCAGCACTCAGCTTGCATCTCTTTTAAACTCTTCCCAGCTGTGGCTAATGAAGGGATTCAGGGCCCTTTCCTCCCCCCGTAAGCCATGCAACTCATGTTGCTCCCTTCTCCGTTCCTCCCTGCGTGCCCTAGAATGAAGAGGGGGTGGGCCTGGGTCTTCCTCCGAACTCCCTCTCCCTTGTTCTCCCTCCCTCCTGCTCTGCCCAGCCGGACTTTGCCCTTCCCCAGTTTCCTCCACAGCCAACGGAGCCACACTCCCACTCCCTGTGTCAGTTGTTCGTCTTCCTCCTTGGATTCAGACTCCAACAGGGGCGTGACACTGATTCAGATGGGGGGGCGGGCTTCCCTTTAGTTTAAAATGAGAACCTGAATGCATCGTTAGAAGGCTGCAAAACAGCCCAATTGTAAATGCAGGTAGTCCTTGACTTACCACAAACGAGCTCAAAATTTCTGTGGCTAAGGGAAGCATTTGTTAAGTGAGCTTTGCCCCATCCTATGACCTTCTTTGCCACTGTTATTAAGCTAATCACAGTTGTCAAATAGGTCACACGGTTGTTAAGTGAATCTGGCTTTGACTTGGCTTGTCAGAAGGGTCCCCACAGTGGGTCACTGTGACCGTCATAAATATGAACCCATTGCCAAGCGCCTGAAATTTTAAAATCGCTTGACCCTGGGGGACGTTGCGACGGCCGTAAGTGTGAAAAACGGTCCTAAGTCACTTTTTTTCCCCCAGGGGCGTTGTAACTTAGAACTGTCACTCAGTGAACTGTGGTGAGTCGAGGACTCCCCTTAGTTGTTATTTGTTTTTATTTTTTTATTTTCAAATTTAAACACTGCCCATCTGGCTGCGCAATGTAGAGGTTTCCCCTGCAGGGCTGTTGTGCTCCCTTTTATCGTGGATAGCAATAGACTTATATACCGCTTCACGGCGCTTTCCAGCCCTCTCTAAGCGGTTTACGGAGTCAGCCTCTTTCCCCTAACAGTCTGGGTCCTCATTTTACCCACTTCGGAAGGACGGAAGGCTGAGTCAACCTGGAGCCAGTCAGGATTGAACTGCTGGCAGAGTTAGCCTGCAATACTGCATTCTGGGAGGGAGGGAGGGAGGGAAGGAAAGGAAGGAAGGAAGGAAGGAAGGAATAGTACGTAGACTTATATACTGCTTCACAGTGCTTTATAGGGCTCTAAGCGGTTTTACAGAGTCAGCCTCTTGCCCCCAACAATTTAGGTCCTCATTTTACCCACCTCAGAAGGATGGAAGGCTGAGTCAATCTTGAGCTGGTCAGAATTGAACTGCTGGCAGTTGGCAGAATTAACCTGCAATGCTGCATTCTAACCAGAAGGAAGGAAGGAAGGAAGGAAGGAAGGAAGGAAAATAGATAGCAATAGTCGTAGAGTTATATACCGCTTCACAGTGCTTTACAGGGCTCTAAGCGGTTTACAGAGTCGGCCTCTTGCCCCCAACCATTGTGGTCCTCATTTTACTCACCTCGGAAGGACGGAAGGCTGAGTCAATCTTGAGCTGGTCAGAATTGAACTGCTGGCAGTTGGCAGAATTAACCTGCAATGCTGCATTCTAACCAGAAGGAAGGAAGGAAGGAAGGAAGGAAGGAAGGAAGGAAGGAAGGAAGGAAGGAAGGAAGGAAGGAAGGAAGGAAAATAGCAATAGTACGTAGAGTTATATACCGCTTCACAGTGCTTTACAGGGCTCTAAGCGGTTTACAGAGTCGACCTCTTGCCCCCAACCATTGTGGTCCTCATTTTACTCACCTCGGAAGGACGGAAGGCTGAGTCAATCTTGAGCTGGTCAGAATTGAACTGCTGGCAGTTGGCAGAATTAACCTGCAATGCTGCATTCTAACCAGAAGGAAGGAAGGAAGGAAGGAAGGAAGGAAGGAAGGAAGGAAGGAAGGAAGGAAGGAAGGAAAATAGCAATAGTACGTAGAGTTATATACCGCTTCACAGTGCTTTACAGGGCTCTAAGCGGTTTACAGAGTCGGCCTCTTGCCCCCAACCATTGTGGTCCTCATTTTACCCACCTCGGAAGGACGGAAGGCTGAGCCAACCTTGAGCCTAGTGAGACTCGAACTGCCAAATTGCAGGCAGCAGAGGCCGCCTGCAGTGCCGCCCCTCCAAACCCTGCGCCCCCCCGCGGCTCTCCTCCGCTAACTCTCTCCCGCTTCCTCCCCAGTGCGAGATCTGATCTTCTGGAGGGACGTCAAGAAGACGGGCACCGTCTTCAGCACCACCCTAATCCTGCTGCTCTCCCTGGCCGCCTTCAGCGTCATCAGCGTCGTCTCGTACCTCATCCTGGCCCTGCTCTCCGTCACCATCTGCTTCCGGGTCTACAAGTCCGTCATCCAAGCGGTGCAAAAATCCGAAGATGGCCACCCCTTCAAGTGAGCGGGCTTTGGGGGGGGTCCCCCTTTGGGTCTCTTCTGCCCGCGGTTGTCCCTTCTGTGAGACGGGCAGATCTCCACGGAGTGGTTTGGGGTTCCCAGGGGCCCTCCGAGTGCTGGACAAGAGCGTATTCAATGTGCGTTTATGGGGCACAATAAAGAATAAACACTGTTGTGCGGCGTTTCTCAACCTCTGCAACCTTTAAGGTGTGTGTCCCAGAGGTGCTTTTATTTTCATTTTTTTCAAGAGGCAACTGGACTTTCGCTTCTCATCCAGGGAGCTTCTTCAGCTCTGACTGGATGGTGGGGAATGGAAGGGTTTAGACTCCTTGCAAGACAGCTGGTCATTTGCATCCTTTTTAGAGAGCCGTTGAGGCCACTTGGGAGGTTCACCTGTGTCCTCGGGGTCACCTGAGTGGTGCAAATGGGTGTGGAAGGACCCATTGATCTGAGGACAGAGATTTACCTGAGGACACAGCTGGTCATTTGCATCCTTTCAGAGGGTCCTTGAGGCCACTTGGAGGTTCATCTGTGTCCTCAGGGTCGCCTGAGTGGTGCAAATGGGTATGGAAGGACCCATTGACCTGAGGACAGAGATTTACCTGAGGACACAGCTGGTCATTTGCATCCTTTCAGAGGGTCCTTGAGGCCGCTGGGAGGTTCACCTGTGTCCTCGGGGTCACTAAGGGATCAGCCGTAAGCTGAAGACTACCTCTGTGTTTCCTTCGCTGTGACACTCTCCCCCTTCCCTCCTCAGAGCCTACCTAGACATGGACGTCACTCTCTCCTCCGAGACCTTCCATCACTACGTCAGCGCCGCCCTGGTCCACATCAATCACATCCTGAAAGCCATCCTGCGCCTCTTCCTGGTGGAAGATTTGGTGGATTCACTGAAGGTCAGCGCCAGGCCTGACTCGGGCATTTGGGCCAAGGGTGCTTTGCCGGGAGCGTGGAACGGTTGGCGGGTGGTAACTCAGCAGGAGGCAAGGGGCTTCCATTCCTCACTCTCTTGGGGGCAGAGACTAAGCGGCTTCCCACCCCTTTTCCTAACCTTGTTGAGTTTGGGCTTAGTGTTGAGGTGGGGAATCATTGGGCACATTAAAAACGTGAACTAAGCAGCTTCCCAGGTAAGCCACAGGTAGCCCTGTAGGGAAGGGGCTGGCTTCTCTTTTCCCTTCTCGGAGGAGGAGAAAGGGGTGGCTCCCTCCACCCCGCCCCACTTCGTCTACTAGAGGTGCAGTGGCCTAGCACCGCAATGGCAAACCTATGGCACGTGCCACTTCTGCCAGCACCTGGAAGAGCCCCACTGCGCATGCATGCCCACCGCCCGCCCGCCAGTTGATCGTTGGGAATCTGGCATGCATACACGGGGCGGTGTGTGTGTCTTACAAGCATGCTCAGGGGGCGTGAGGGGAGGCGCATGCATTGCCTTCCGGGTGCTGGCATGGGAGCGCACGCGCAGTTTTCGGCATGGGAGCCCCAAAAGGGAAGCTGCCACTGGCCTAGCGGTTAAGACACCGGGCTTGTCACCAGAAGGTTGACCATTCGAGACCCCGGCACCTTGCAAAGGGGTGAGCTCCCGTTCCTTGCTCCAGCTCCCACTCCTCCCCCCCCCCCAGCAGTTTGAAAGCGTGCGAAATGCGAGTAGATAAATAGGTACCACTCTGGCGGGAAGGCTGCAGCGTTCTGTGCCCCTTTGGCCTAGAGTCATGCTGGCCACATGAAGACGGGCGCATCTTCGGACAGCTCTGGCTCCCTTGGTTAAGACACGGAGGTGAGCAACCGTCCCTAAAGTCGGACACCGGTGGGCAGAGGAAAACCTGACCGCTATCAAAAGAGATTTGGCCGCCCCAGTTTCACTGTTCAGTGCCCCCGAGCGCACACGCCTGCCCTCCCACTCTTGCTAACTCTGCCCTGTCCTGTTTGGTCTGCAGCTCGCAGTCGTCATGTGGCTGATGACGTACGTCGGGGCCATTTTTAATGGGATCACCCTCCTCATCCTTGGTAAGTTGCAAACAGAGATAGAGGTGAAAGCATGGACGGCTCCCCAGTGACCAGGCAGGCAGTCAGGGGGCCGAGACCCCCATTTGCTTCCTCCTCCGTTCGTTACTCTTTGTTTTGGTTTTAGATTTATATCCCATGCTTCATTGGGGACCTCAAAAGGGCGTTTGTTTTTCCCCAGAACCACAGCCCTGTGAGGTAGGCTGACTTGAGGGGGATGGACAGGCCCAGAGTCTCTCGGGGAGCTTCTTGAGGCTGAGGGGAGGACTTGAACCCAGGTCTCTCCAGTACTACCAGTCTGTCACCTTCCCCTCTACAGCACCCCACCTCTTCCAAAATATATTTTAATTTATTATACTTTAATGTTTAAATGTGTTTTTATTTTATTTCTACTTTATTTTAATTTATTTTAAATTTTATTTTATTTTTATTTCATTTCTATTCTATTTTATTCATAACCCATCTCTCTACCAAGTGACTCCAGGCGGCTTTGATTGATTCTTAAGTTTGCTCTCGAAAGTACGCAGCCCGATAAAGGAAGAGACATCAGGAAGGAGAAGGTTTTTTTAAAAAAGAGAAAAAACGTTATCTAAGGCACCTGTTTGAAAAACTGGCAGTTCTTATGCCCATCCAGAATGAAAAATGGTCTGGGTAGCATGATAAGAAAAGGGACATCAGCAATGGCCAAAGCTAAAAAAAAAGCCTTTCTTTGCTTGACCGCATGATAAAACAGCCCAAGAAAGGTTTAAATGACCCTCCATCGCCTTCTACTGCTGTGGATTTCCTGCCAGCCCTAAACCTTCCTCTTTTTGAGTGTCTAGAGATGATGGTTCTTGCCTAATTTGTTAGAGTAGAGTAGAGTAGAGAATGGGATGGGATGGGATGGAATAAGAATAGCACAGCATAGCATAGAATGAGGAAAAGGAATGGAATAGCTTTTTCAGAAAATAGAATAGGATATTGGAATAAAGAGTAGAGTAGAATAGAATATAGGGGATAGAAATTAGAATAGAATTAGAATAGAATGGAATGGAATGGAATAGAATGGAATAGAATGGAATAGAATGGAATAAGAATAGCATAGAATGAGGAACAGGAATGGAATAGATTTTTCAGAAAATAGAATAGGATATTGGAATAAAGAGTAGAGTAGAATAGAATATAGGGGATAGAAATTAGAATAGAATTAGAATGGAATGGAATGGAATAGAATGGAATAAGAATAGCATAGAATGAGGAACAGGAATGGAATAGATTTTTCAGAAAATAGAATAGGATATTGGAATAAGAGTAGAGTAGAATAGAATATAGGGGATAGAAATTAGAATAGAATTAGAATAGAATGGAATGGAATGGAATAGAATGGAATAGAATGGAATAGAATGGAATAAGAATAGCATAGAATGAGGAACAGGAATGGAATAGATTTTTCAGAAAATAGAATAGGATATTGGAATAAAGAGTAGAGTAGAATAGAATATAGGGGATAGAAATTAGAATAGAATTAGAATAGAATGGAATGGAATGGAATAGAATGGAATAGAATGGAATAGAATGGAATAAGAATAGCATAGAATGAGGAACAGGAATGGAATAGATTTTTTAGAAAATAGAATAGGATATTGGAATGAAGAGTAGAGTAGAATAGAATAGAAGAATAGAATATAGGGGATAGAAATTAGAATAGAATAGAATAGAATAGAATAGAATAGAATAGAATAGAATAGAATAGAATAGAATAGAATAGAATAGAATAGAATAGAATAGAATAGAATAACAGAGTTGGAAGGGACCTTGGAGGTCTTCTAGTCTAATTCCCTGCTGAGGCAGGAAACCCTACACCCATTTCAGACAAATGCTTATCCAACATCTTTTTAAGAACTTCCAATGTTGGAGCATTCACAACTTCTGGAGGCGAGCAGTTCCACGGGTTAACTCTTCTCACTGTCGGGAAATATCTCCTCAGTTCTAGGTTGCCCTCTCTCCTTGATTAGTTTCCATCCGTTGCTTCTTGTCCTGCCTTCAGGGGCTTTGGAGAATAGCTTGACTCCCTCTTCTTCTTTAGTGGCAGCCCCTGAGATATTGGAAGGCTGTTATCGTGGTCCTTCTTTTCATCGGACCAGACACACCCGGTTCCTGCAGCCGTCCTTCGTTACGTTTGAGCCTCCAGTCCCCTAATCAAAAATCCCACAGCTTCCCCGCAGCTTCCCCGCTTCTGAGGGAAAGAGCATCTACCGTAGAGAGGCCTGCTTTCAATTCTGAGGCCTGTCCTCAATTTTTTTAAGTAGCTTTTGGAGATCTGTTGATTGGCCCCACAGCCTCTCTGGAATCAAGCTTCACCCCATTTGACCTCTTTTTTCTTCTTTTTTTAGGGGAATTGCTGGTTTTCAGCATGCCGGTCGTTTATGAGAAATATAAGGTAAGGTAACTTCGGTCCCAAGAATTCTGGGCAAGCCATTTAGGAATATTAATAATAATGATAATGATAATAGGGTTTGTGTCTCCCAGGATTGCTGAAATAATGGGATTTTGGAGAAAGTTGATGACTTTGACAATATTAAGGGACTTTGGCCACTTCCTGGCTTTTTTTTATCTAGATAAAACAACAACAGGGAATCGCAAACTTCTTCTCAAGCTTTGAAACATGCAGAGAACAGGGCAGTGTGTTCAAAAAAAAAAAAAAAAGAGGAACAGAATTTGTGATCCCATTTTGGGGGCATCTGGACAGCTTGTTAGGACTGGAAGAGTAAATAAGAACGGAAGGCGATGTGTTTTATTTCTTCTTTATTTTTCAAGCATGGAATATTGCTGCATTCTTTTTCAGCATTTTATTCCCTCTCGCGTTGTTTTTTTAAATGGGGAACAGAAAATTAAGAGGATGGGGACTTGTGTTGAAAGTCTAAAGATAGGGTTTTCCCTACCTCGGGCACCTTTTAAGACATGTAGATTTCAACTCTCAGAATTCCCAAGCCGGCAAGGCACAAAGCAGGACTGGCTGGGGAATTCTGGGAGTTGGTCCACATGTCTTCAAGTGCCCGAGGTCGGAAAACACTGGCCTAAAAGCAGGGGGCGACAGACCAGAATGGGAGAGAGGAGGAGGGGGGGTCAAACACATCATCAGTCTTGAGTCTCTTCAAGCCCACAAGAGATCTGAGGCCAGGCCACCATGAATTCCATTGAAATCCCAATATGTTTGGACAGCAATTCACATTCTTGTAGAGAGAATAACCTTGTAATAAACTTTTCATTTGAACTGCTACCACCTTGGGCAGAGTTGTATAAAATTTGACAATGTATGACCCTCTTTGCTGTCCCTGACTACCTTCCCTGTTGCCTTTGGTCCTCAGACTCAGATCGACCATTATGTCGGGATCATCCGGGATCAAGCCAAATCCGCCATGACAAAGTGAGTAGCGTGAAAAGACACTGAGAGCAGTTCTAGGCAGTCTCTGAGGTGGAAATGAAGAAGGCTCTGTCTCATAGTTGTGAGGCATTTCTCCCCACTGCCAGCTGCTCAGAATGGGTGGAGGTGGTTTAGGTGTGCTAAGGGGGGTGGGGGTCTGTCCCAGGACTCCCCTTGGCCCTTAGCCCAAACTGAGGTAGTTGGGCTTCACAGGGGAGGAGGGAAGGAAGGAAGGAAGGAATGGAGAGTGGGAGGGAAGAAGGAAGAGGAGGAAGGGCAAAGAAAAATGTGAAGGAAAGGAAGGGATCGACATACGGGAAGGAAAGAGAGAGATGATAAATAGGATGGATGGATGGAAGGAAGGAATGAAAAGGAGGAATAGTGGGTTGGAAGAAGGAAAAGAGGGAGGGGAAAGAAAAATGAGAAGGAAGGGAAGGAGAAAGGGATCGACAGATGGGAAGGGAAGAGAGAGATGATAGAGGAAGGAAGGAAGAAAGGAAGGAAAAGGAGAAACTGGGTTGGAAGAAGGAAAAGAGGGATGGGAAGGAAAGAGATGGAGGAAGGAAGGGAGGGAGGGAGGGAAGGAAATTTCACTTTGCTGGACAATCAAAAATCGTAGCCTCCACATTTGACAATCAAATATGAAACCTCTTAAAAATAATTGGGGGATTACGGATATTAAAAATGCTCAAAGGGCTATTAACCGTCCTCCCCTTCTGTTTTTACCTTTATCTCTTTTTTTCTCCCTCCCCTGGGCTGGTGAAGGCTCTCAGAAGCAAATACTCTTCTGTTTTAAGCTTCCTCAGTCCCTCCCAGAGGCCAAAAAAAAAAAGGAGGCCTTTGCAAGCCGTTCAATCTCCGTCCTTAAAAAAAGAATTGAAAATCGGCTGCAGCCAGAACCCACCGGGGAGTTTTCCGCGGCGCTGCTCCTCCGTTCTCAGGGCCTTTCGTTCTCTCTTTCTTCCCCCAGGATCCAAGCGAAGCTGCCCGGCACCGTGAAGAAAAAGCCCGAATAATCTTCTCCGGCACACGAAGACCCAGCCATTAACAAAATCCACACCACCACCACCAACAACAACAACAAAAAAAACAAATTTACTCCCTTTGTGTCATGGCTATAATCACTGTTACTCGTATCTTATGAAGGAACTTGCCAAGTCAGCTTGATGTCTGCGTTCCAAGCTTACTGATTGTGTTTTATTATTATTATTATAATATTGTTATTATTATTATTATTATTACCATCATCATCCTCACCCCTTCCCTCCCCAAAAGCCGAAACACTGAGCTCTTCGTAATGCACTGGAATAATCATGAACTGGTTTATCGGGTAGTTTTAAAAACTTGAGAAAAGGGGGGTGGGTGGGTGACGGCTTTGGAAAGAGCCCCCTGCAAGCGGGGGGGGGGGAATCCTTGGAGATAAACACCCCCACCTCCCACCACCCCCCCATCGTTCCTCAGTTTCCCCCCAGAGGGAAGGAAAGTTTCCCTTCGCTCCCCCCACCCTCCTTCCCTGGTGAAATGTGGGGTCTCCAATTTGGGTAGGTGGGTGGGTGGATGAAGGAATCTGCTGCACCAGCTTTGCAGCTTCCTTATCCCCCCCCCAAAAGATGTTCTTAATTAAGGAAGCTCTGGGCAGCCTTTCTCTCCCCCCAAAAAAATAGAAATATTCTGCGTCCCCCATCGTGACTTCGCTCCTTCTCTTTCTTTTAGCTCATCCTCCATTTTTTCTTCCTTCCCTCCACCCGAATCCTGTATATATATTTTTTTCTTCCTCCGGTGTGTGATCCTGAACTGAAAAAAAAAAAAAAGTCTGCAACTGCTGTAACAAATGGCTGTCCTAAAAACACACACACACACACACACACACAAAAATTCAAACCCCCCCCCCTCCACTTCCCTCTTTTTCATCCCGTTTTAGCCTCAAAAGGCAGCCAGGAATCCCTCCCTCTTCTTCCTTCAAAGACCTTCCCTCGTTTTTTCGTTTTTTTCTTTTCCCCTTCCCCTTTTCTCGATTCTTGCTTTGGGAAAAAAAGAGAGAGAGAGAGAGAGAGGAGCATGGCCAAAATTCAGATTCAGGGAAGAGCAAAGAGGCTAGTCCTCGTGGAGGTGCGCAGCCTTTGGGGCAGAGAAAGTTTTTTTTAAGTAAAATAAAATAAATTCCCGGGGATTTCCATGGCTGTTTTCCCTTTCCAGCGAAAATGGAAACTTAACTGGGCTTTGAAAGAGAGAGAAATAAAGAGGCCGTATTTGTTGACAGGCTGACAATTGAAGGGTAGGGGGATTTTTTTGGGGGGGAGGAAAGACCCCAAAAGAAATAGGAAGCTGATATAGGAAGGGTTGCCTTCCCCACCCCAGCCGAGGCTGCCCCGGTTCCTTCCCCTTCCCGCAACCCACCCACCCAGGCTCGGGGAAGGGAGACCCTCGACGAATCTGGCTCAGTAAGAGCACCCCACCAAGGAGAAAAGCCCCACGGGGTAGAGCGGCCGGCTGGTTCTTGGGGTGCCACTCAGGCACCCCGTTTTTTTCCCCCCCGAAAAAGAATTGCAGGCATTTCCAACATGCTTCTATGCCACCCTCTGCTCCCGAGGAGAACCCCCCTAAGCCTCTGATTTCTCTCTCCCCTTCAAAAAAAAACCCCTCCCCACCTTTCCCCCTCCCCAAAATACCCCTTTTAAAAGCCTTTTTCTGCACCCAGATGCTTCCAACATCTGTTCCCGTCACCGCTGTGTTTGCCTGCTGTGGAACAAGACGCCCTTTTGCGCCCGGGCAGACTTTATTTTTTATTTTTAAAAGAATGTATAACGTAGATGGCAAAAAACAAGAATTACCCACAACGGCCCTTCGCATCCGATGTGCTTTATAATGGGACGGGGGGCGCCAGGAAAGCTTGAGGCTTAACAGTGTGGGGTGTGGGGGGGGGGAAGAGGGGGGGTTCTCGACTGTCCTTTGATGTGGTGTTGAATAATAAAGGAGCACTTGGTGATCTCGAATCTTTGGTTTGCCCCCCCAAAAAAATAAGAGAGCAACACGAAACCGGGACGGTGGCGTCGTCCTTTCGAGGCAGCGCTTGTGGATTTTGAAACGCTTCAAAACTTTTTTTTTTTTGCAATTAGAAAAAATGAAGGCAATTAACCCTCTTTTGGGGGGATGGTGGCCCTTCCCCCATGCCCTCAAATCTGTTGTGCTTTTGGGGGTCCGGTTGCCTTCATTTTTTAATGGCACAGCAGCGTCCGCTAAAGAGTAACCAGTTTATATTTCATATTTCTTAACACACGGTGTGGCGGTGAAGGCGTCAAACTAGAATAGAGGCCTTCAAACTTGGCAACAGCTATGCTGGCTGGAAAATTCTGGGCGTTGGAAGTCCATAAGTCTTTAAAAATTGCCAAGTTTGGGGACCCCTGAGCTAGGAGATGGGGAGTTCTAGTACCACTTTGGGCACAAAGCCAGCTGGGTCACCCTGGGCCGGCCCCATTCTTCCAGCCCTAAGAAGGTGGCAATGGCAAAACCCTTCAGAAAAACCTTGCCAAGAGGTTTCTCTAGGCAGATTCCGAGAATCAGACACAACTAAATGGAAAGGGTGGGTGGGATCAGCTTAAGAACAATTGAATGACCCATATTTACTTCCTACTTAATTTGGAAGGTTGCCCCTCCCAAAAAAACCCCAACCCCCCCAAATAGTTCCATCGTTGGTGCTGAGCAAGGGCCAGCCTGGTTGAGTTCTTCCCTGGCATTGCGTTTGTCTTAAGACGCGTTTCCAAGATTGGCGGCTTTTAAGACTTGTGGCTTTTCGACTCCCAGAATTCCCCAGCCTGGATTTCCTTGATGGGTGGGGGATTCTGGGAGTTGGAAGTCCACAAGTCTTTTAAAAAGTTAACCCTTTTGGAGAGCCCTGGTTTAAGATGAGGAATGCGACAACTTGCTTGATTGCCGACGCCAGAATCGGCCCACGGTTGAGCTCCCATCAAATGGCTAGAAACGGCAAAGCAGCTGGTCATCCACTCCATTTTGGGGGGAAGGACACTCCAGAGGCAAAAGGTCACCTCAGCTGGACAACAGCCGAAGGCCACAGGCACAGCCACCTGGAAGTGAAGAGAAAACCTGCAAAACGGCAAAATCTTGTATTTTCTGATCCAACATCTTCGCCTTCCATGATGGCAGATTGCTTCCTTCTCCTCTCCAGAGATGGCCAGGATTCGAACGCACTTCCTTGCCCATCCCCCCCCTTTGAAAATAGCCCATCTGGGGATCTCCCAGTCTTGGCACTCGATCTCATACTGCAAAACCAGATCCACACGATCTAGTGTTTTGTTTTTAAACTCCCACAGCAGCAAAAGGGAAAACTCGTGAGGCCCCAAAACTTTGCAAAGAAGGAGCCTTCGGAGTTGCGTTTTAAAATAGCAGAACTTTTAAAGGGATTTTTCCCCCCCTTCCTTCCATAACCTGTTTTTACAAAATGTTGTGCTCGTATATATAATATATATATAATATAAAAACATTTTGTATCGATGCAAAACACTTTCCCCACCACAAGCAACGGAGACAAAAGTTCCCACACAGTCACAAGGTTGTCATCATCGGCGATGGGGGTTTTTTTGGTGGCAAAACTCTTTGAGGACATAAACCGGGCCAGCCACGAAACTGGCCATTTAGGGACGATGAATGGAAGGAAGAAACGAGGCGACATCATTTTGGGAAGAGAGGAAAAAGCAGGCAACTCTCGTTCGCCAAAAATATGGGTGTGCCTGGTTTATAGATGGCTCCTTTTTCGTCCACAAAGCAAACCTTGGGAGCTGTTGAAAAACCAGTTTATCCCGCTGCGAGTTCTACCAGCAGGAGCCCCGCCGAATCTAGCGGAGAATTTTCTGCGTAATTACTCTCAATAAAAAAAAAAAAAAATTAAAAGTTCAGGGACCCTTCGGGGCAACGGCTGCAAAAACAGTTAGGATCGCTTTGGCTGTTTTGAGGCAACGCAGAATATCAAAGCGACGCCAGCAGCTTTTAGGGTGGCTTGAGCCCGAGAGCTAACATACAGTTTGATTGCCCTCCGATTGCAGCCTGCAACTCTATAAAAGACCGGGTGAAAATTGGGCACATATATTATTATTATTTTTGCGGATGAGCCCGGGCACCCCTAGGATGCAGGGTCGCAGGCAAGAAGTTCCAGAAGGTGTAATTCAAGAAGATCCGGAAAGTCTTTTAATGACGATTGGTGGTTTAGTCGTTTTTTGGCTCAGCAATCCAGTTAAACCAAGTCAGTTTCCCAGATCAGCCAGTCACTCTAATATGCCAAATCCTTTTTTTTCCCCCTCTCATCTCCTACCAATTTGATCCCTAATAAAGGAAAATATTTGTAGCTCAGGGTTAAAATAAGGTGGTGCCCTCTGAGCTTGGTTGTTTTCCTGCAGATGTTTCATAACCCAGCTAGATAACGTCATCAGTGCTAGAAGCACCATTTGAAACAAACCTTGCTAACACTGATGAAGTTACCAAGTTGGGTCCTGAAACGTCTGCAAGAAAACAATCTAGCTCAGAGAGCCCCAGTGTCCCCACTGTCCTTCCTCCTCCCCTTTTTCTTCACAATCCCAACTCCCTTCTAGCACTGATGACGTTACCCAGCTGGGTCATGAAACGTCTGCAAGAAAAGCAACAAGCTTAGGAACTCTTCCATTTGATCCCCGCTTCTTTCCAAAGTCCTGTTTCCTGAAAGACCCTCCTTGCTGGCCCATTACAGGTCAAACAATTTGGGTGCAGCCTAGAGGGTCTTCCGAGAAAGCCCACCCCTCTCCTTCCTTCTCCACCAGCAGACGTAGTCTCCCATCATTTCTTAGCCAGGATTTATATCTACCGTTCCAAATTGTGCCCTGTTCTTTGGAAGGATCTGCAACCCGCTTACTACTTGCTGCAGAAGGAAAACCCAGGGCTCGGATGGAGGTCCTCCGTGGTCTCAAACTACACAGGAACCGAACCTGGAATCCAGGAGGACCGAAGTGCCAAAATTCATAGCAGAAGAGCAAAGACCTGCAGAACCATCTATACGAGACACGTTTGATTGTTTTTCCTGGACTGCATTAGTTGGGATATTTCAAAGGGTTGGTTCAATTCTTCACGGAAGAAAACGTGACCGATGCCGCTTCTATGCCTGGCATGGTCACGAAACCCAGAATCAATCGATTTATCTTGTGATGGGTCAGCTCTTCGACACCTGCTTTCAAGTACAGCACCAAGAGAAAACTGCGAACTCAGCTCAATTTTTTCCCTGGGATTTTCCTTTAAGTGGCGCCACCTAAGCCCAGCCCCTCCCCCCCCCTCCGGTTCTGGGTGCAAGTCACCGTTATTCAGCTTTGGGGCGCAGGAGAAACAGAATTCATAATATCCTCAGAGAAATTCTCCTGTGGCAGGGGTGGCTAACCTTTTTGGGTTCCTGTGCTGTAAACTGCACGCGTGCCAGAAGGCAATGCGCCCTCCCACCACGCCTGCATGCATGCACGATCCCTGTCGCCCCTTTACCTGCATTGCGCATGCGCGCGCCTCCCAGGCTGATTTTTCAGCCTCCCAGAAACTCAAGGGAAGCCTCTGCAGCCTTTGTAGGCCGAAAAATGGGTCACTTCCTGTATTTCTGTAAATACAGGAAGTGATGAAACGGGCCTGTTTTTCGGCCTACAAAGGCTGCAGAGGCTTCCCTCGAGCCTCTGGGAGGCCGAGAAAGGCCCCAAACAGGCCGAAAAAATCAGCTGGAAGGCACACGCATACACAGTGGAGATAAGTTTGGCTGGGGCTCATGTGCCCGCACAAAATGGCTCTGCGTGCCACCTTTGGCGCCCGTGCCATAGGTTCACCATCCCAGTCCTATAGGCTTTGGAATAAAAAGGCCTTGCTTATTGCAGGGCACTGTTGCAAAACTGAAAGCTTAAGAATAAGCACCACCCGCCCACAATGCCTGGCGCTAATCCCTCCCACGTCACAACTCCGCTTCCCACCGCAGGCTGGCCAACATTTCCTCCACTCCTTCTCCCGCCTGTTCCGCTTTCTTTGTTTCTTAACGCTTGATTCCAGAGGAGAAATCCCTGTGGGTTTGTAGCATGCAACTTCCCCAAAAAAAATTTTCTTCCTTTTTTTTTTTTTTAAAGAAGGAAAACCTAAAAGGCTGGCCCGTCTGCACCAGGTCCATAACACCTGAGTTCCAGGTAAGGGTTATTATTATTCTTAGGCCCAGCCTTGGCTTGGAGAGCTGCTTTCTAATCCTGAGCAACAACTGTGGTAAGGCAAGGATGTTTTTTTTCCCCAAAAAAAACTAGTTGACAACCGAAGCTGCCGCAGGCCGGCTCGTACCTCTGAATACCGCAACACAAGAATCCCAAATAAAATAAAATAAAACCACATCTACCAGCCTATTAAGTGCTTTCCTGAAGCAAAGTCGCAGGAGAAGGAACGCCATGCGTGAAGGTTCAGCAGCTCACACGCCTGCTATTTCGTTCCCCGCCCCCCAACGACGATTACAGTTTCAAGATAAAGTCTACCTCTCGATTTTCCATTCCTGACATCCTTGCATTTTTTTTCCCTGTTTGGCTTGATTTTTTTTGTGTGTGTTTTCCAGCTCTCCATGTACCATAAGCTCCTAGCCCCCAAGTTTTCGGAGTCAAAAATCTCTGCAGCCCAGAGAGGCAAAACAAAAAAAATAATAATATTGTCGCTGCTGGAACACAACATGCAATGAAACAAATTCTCCAGACGTGAAGGAAAAGAATAATTTTGGGGCCTCTGCAAGCGTCGGCTCCAGTCGCAGCTTCTCCGAAAAACACCCTCTCGGCTGTCGGCAGGGAGAGGAGAAACCGTTCTGATTCACCGTTTTTTTTTTTTTCCCCAATGGTGCCAAGAGCCCGTTTGGCTAAACGGCACACAGAGAGAGTTTGTAACCCAACGCCATTTTCCCTGCCTCTTTCGTGCCGGGCTTAACGTCCCGAGTTTCGGAATTGATGCCCGCAGCGGGCGTTTTGGGACCTGTCGCCCTGTCGCGCCTGGCGATGCGCTCGTTTTCGCTGTAAGCTTCGAGGATTGTCTGTTTCTCCAGCTCGGTGTACTCCAGAGAGAACCGATGCACCTGGAGGATGTGCCGTTTGATGGTGCTGACTTTTAGGGTGGCCAATGTGCCCCCGCACACCATGCAGATCAAACCGTGTTTCTGCTCGTCGTAGTCCATCAGGTACTGCACCCGCCAGCGAGGCTGGTAGTTCCGGCGTTGGCTCCGGCGAGACAGGGCCCCGGCCGGCGTGGAGGCAACCCCTGGAGACGACGGCTGAGGCAGGGCCAGCCTTTCTGCTCCGGGTGCCTCTTCCTCCCTCTTAGGAGTGGCCCAGGCCTCCGGGGAATCCTCTGGAGAGGCAGGTGGCTTGTAAACACGCTGCGATTCGGCTGGAAAGCGAGAACAAAAGAGAGTGACGAGCTTGTCAGGGACAATTGTGCTTTTATGCAAAGGGACAGAGGCTGGGATTCCTCACTGGTTCTTCCCCTTTTCAGCTTGAAGCGATGCTGTTCAACGTTTGCAACTTTAAAGGATCTAGACTTTAACTCCAAGAATTAAGGTGGGTGGACTTCAACTCCCAGAATCCCCCAGCCAGCATGCTTTGATATATGTAGACTTCAATTCCCAGAATCCCCCAGCCATCCTGCTTTAAGATAGATGGACTTCAACTCCTTAGAATTAAGATAGATGGACTTCAATTCCCAGAATCCCCCAGCCATCCTACTTTAAGATAGATGGACTTCAACTCCCAGAATTAAGATAGATGGACTTCAATTCCCAGAATCCCCCAGCCATCCTGCTTTAAAATAGATGGACTTCAACTCCTAGAATTAAGATAGATGGACTTCAATTCCCAGAATTCCCCAGCTATCTGCTTCAAGATAGATGGACTTCAATTCCCACAATCCCCCCCCATCAGCATGCTTTAAGATGGGTAGACTTCAACTCTCAGAATCTCCCAGCCAGCTCTAACCCTAATCCATGCTGAAGGGCGAATCCTGGAAAAGTCCATTTTAAAGTTACCATGGTTGAGAATCACTCAGTCACGTGCCTCACTTTTAAAACAAAAACCTGTACAGCGACCAGGGCAGTTCCATCCTCCTCATGACAACCTATACCTATAGGGACGCGATGGCTCAGGGGCTAAGACGCTGAGCCTGTCAATCAGAAAGGTCAGCAGTTTGGCGGTTCAAATCCCTAGCGCCTCATCACGGAGCGAGCTCCCGTTCCTTGTCCCAGCTTCTGCCAACCTAGCAGTTCAAAAGCACGTTCAAAAAATGCAAGTAGAAAAATAGGGACCCCTTTGGTGGGAAGGGAACCGCGTTCCGTGCGCCTTCGTCGTTTAGTCCTGCCACATAACCATGGAAACGTCTTTGGACAGTGCTGGCTCTCTGGCTTTGCAACGGAGAGCAGCTCCCCCTAGAGCCGGAAAGGACTAGCACGGATGTGCGAGGGGAACCTTTTTACCTTTACCATGACACCTGTGTAACCCACGTACAGGCGTTCCCTCACCTTGGTCCGCCTCCGCATCCGTTTCCGGCTGGGAGTCGTCGGCGTCCGTAAGACGGGCCACCTTTTGGTTCCACTCCTGCACGATGAGAGCTTTGACGTGGTGACTGAGCTGCGTGGAGTCGGGGTGCTTCTGCTGGATGTGCCTCTTGATGGTGCTCATTTTGAGCGTGGCCAGGGTGCTCCCACAAACCATGCACACCAACCCGTGGCGCAGCCCATTGTAGTCCATTAAATACTCCACCCGCCAGTGTTCCTGGAAGTAGCGGCGGTGGTCTCGGCCGCGGGCCGGAACACGAGGGCTGCTCCCTTCCGAGTCCCACGGGCCGGCCTCATCCATCCCTTCCTCTGCCGGGGGGCGATCTGGGGAAGTCGAAGAGTCCAGCTCTTTCGTGCTCAGATCCTGCTGGGCAGACATGCCAGTTTCTGGATGGGCAATGAAAAACAGAAAAAAAACATACGATGAACGGTTGCAGGAAATGGGCCTGGCTAGTCTAGGGAAGAGAAGGACCAGGGGAGACAGGATAGTAGCCTTCCAATATTTGAGGGGCTGCCCCAGAGAGGAGGAAGGGGGTCAAGCTGTTTTCAAAAGCACCAGACAAGGAATAATGGATGGAAACTGATCGAGGAGAGATTCAACCTAGAAATAAAGAGGAATTTTCTGACAGGGAGAACAATCAACCAATAGAACGGAAGTTGCCTTCAGAAGTTGTGGGAGCTTCATCCCTGGAGGCTTTCAAGAAGAGACTGGACTGCCACCTGTCAGAAATGGTGCAGGGTCTCCTGCTTAGACGGGTGGGGGGGTGGCAAGTGGTTCCACTGGTTAATTGTTCTCACTGTCAATAAATTTCTCCTTAGTTCTAGCTTGCTTCTCTCGATTACTTTCCATCCGTCGCTGCTTCTTTTTTTATAAGTTTTATTTTATTTTATTTGAAATACATGCAATTCATCTTTCATTTAACGGTGTGACAAAAACCTTGTGCAATAACACTTAAATCTGGCAACCATATTCATCACTTCGATATTAATTCTTTATTCTTATCCTTAATGAGATACATAATATTTCTATCACTCTAACACTCCTCTTCTTATCGTGTTTAATTCTAAAAACCTATTTTCTGTATTTCGCTAGTCTATTAGCTCCTTCTAGCTTTCATATTTTTTTCCTCTGGCCATCGATAAAATAGTTCCCGTATCTGGTAATATTCAGTTTGCTCCTTCTCTTTAATTGCAAGCGCTCATCTATTCATTCCTGCACATTCTGAATATTTTTCTGATCACGTTTTCACCAGTAGGAATCTCTTCACTTTTTCCCATCTGTTGCTTCTTGTCCTGTTGCCAATAGGTTCATCCCCCTCGTCTTCTTTTTTTCCATTTTATTTATTTATTTTTTAAAAATTGCATATCTGTTTACATTGTTAACAGTACTGTGTCATTAATAATACATATATTTACACTTATTCCTGTACGTTAATTCTTATTTCTGTGTTCTACCCATTTGTGCCATCTATCCCAAACCGTTTAATATTCCGATTCGTCCTTGCCTTTTAATTCCGCTGGGAGTTTATCAATCTCAGCACAGTTTTTTTGTATCCGGTTCTCTTCAGATGGTATCTTTTGTTTTCCAGCCCTGTGCAAAAACTATCCTCGCCGCCGTTATTATACGTAAAATGATGTATTTGTTTGCTAAATTTCACCCTTAATTATTCCTAATCAAAATATTTCAGGTTTAAAATTCTATTTGGTGTTCTGTAATTTCTTGTAAGCGTCTTTGTATCTTCATCCAATATTTTCTATCTTTTGGGCATTGCCACCACATGTGAAAAAATGTTCCATCTTTTTGTTTGACCTCCTTTTCTTTGGGCAGCCCCTCAAATATTGGAACGCTGCTGTCACGTCACCCCTTAGTCCTGCCATATCTGTCTCACCTGCATCCTCTACATTTCTCGCCTCAGCTCCCAACACCAACTCTCGAGAGTTCCATGCCTCCAGGATAGCCCCCTTCTCGGCCGGGGTGAAGCCAAGAGAAGTGGGGTGCGCCTCCATCACGTGACGCTTGATGTCGTCCAGGTTCAAACTGGGCAGAGAGGAACCGCACATCATACAGAAGAGACGGTTGCCCTGGGGATCGTAGTCCATCAGGAATTCGGACTGGAACCAGCTCTGCAACGATTGCTTCAAATACTGCTCCAAACTCTGGGACTCGCCCTCCGAGGAAGATTTCAGGGTGAGGCTGGAGGAGCGGTGTGCCCCACGAGAGGGAAGAGGAGCCGGCCCACGGCATCTCCGGCGGCTTCCATCCAGGGAGACCTCTCCTGTGTGGAACAAGACAGGTAAAACAATTTATTTTTTCCCATTCTCCAGAAAGTTCCATTCTGTTGTCGAAAATCAGAATTTGTTGGGAGTGTTTTAGAAAAAGGAACAGAGCTGGAAGCGGCTGGGAATGAAATGGGAAGGGCTCAACCCCCCTCCTTGTTGGCTGGAGTTTGTACCAGAAGGAAATGAAGGAAGAGTTAGAACTGGCCAGACAGGTTATAGAATTGTGTTTGTTTTTGATTTTTCCTAACTTAGAAGCCCTCCTTGAACTCTGTAAGGACACCCTTCTTTTTCATTTTTTTTTAAGTTATTTCAATGTTTGTTTAATGTGCTGCCACATATTCAACATTTGACAGCAGCCTTCAAATACTGAAATAAGTAGGGGGGAAAAAACAGTCTGCAATTCCACCTGTTCGGAGCAGCTCTGGAAATACATGTAAAGCCCCCACACAACGATCACCTGAAAAGGTGGCTGACATTTTTAAATGAATTAAAATCAAAGAATGGGAAGTCAAAGAAGCTTGTTCAAGAAACCAGAGAGAGAGATAGAGAGAGATAGAGATAAGAGTTTTTTAACTCCATGGTCTTGCTTTATAAATATCTCCTGATTTTTTTCAGGAAGATCGATCGATCGATAGATTGATAGATCGATAGATAGATGATAGATACATAGACAGAAAGATAGAGATAGATAGATAGATAGATAGATAGATAGATAGATGATAGTTAGATAGATGATTAGATTACATAGATGATAGATTAGATAGACGATTGATATAGATAACATAGATGATATATAGATAGATGATAGATATCTTATCTCTTATCTATCATCTATCAATAATCTAAGATATCTATCTCATTTGATATGTATGTATGTATGTATGTATGTATAGATAGATAAGATACAGGACAGATGATATAGATAGATGATAGATAAGAGATGAGCTAGACAGAGATATAGATGAGATATAGGTAGATAGATAGACGAGATATAAATATACAGAGAGAGATAGACAGACAGACAAACAGATACGATAGAGATAGATAGATAGATAGATAGATATAGATAAATAGATAGATAGATAGATAGATAGATAGATAGATAGATAGATAGACAGATAGATAGATAGAATAAGAGATGATAGAGATCAAGACCATGTCTGTGCTTTCAAGTTAATTTTTTTTGAAGTGATTTCCTGAACATATCTCTGCATTTTTCTTGGCAAGAGTTCAAGAGTGGTTTGCCATTGCCTTCTTTCCCAGGGCTGAGCGAGGGTGACTGGCCCAAGGTCACCAGCCAGCTTTGTTTTTAAGGTGGGTCAAGAACTCACCATTTCCCATTTTCTAGCCTGGTGCTCTTAGCACTACACCAAATTGTCTCTCTAGATAGATATTAGATAGATAAATACTAGAAATTAAACAGAAATTAGATAGATGTTAGATAGAAATTAGACAAAAGAGTAGAAATTAGATAAAGATTAGAAATTAAAGATTAGAAATTAGATAAAAGATTAGAAATTAGGTAAAGATTAGAAATTAAAGATTACACATTGGACAAAAGATCAGAAATTAGATAAAGATTAGAAATTAAAGATTAGAAATTATATAAAGGATTAGAAATTAAAGATTAGAAATTAGAGACAAGACTAGAAATTAGATAAAGATTAGAAATTAAAGATTAGAAATTAGATAAAAGATCAGAAATTAGATAAAGATTAAAAATTAGATAAAGATTAGGAATTAAATATTAGAAATTATATAAAAGGTTAAAAATTAAAGATTAGAAATTAGATAAAGATTAGAAATTAAAGATTAAAAACTAGATAAAAGATCAGAAATTAGGTGAAGATTAGAAATTAAAGATTAGAATTAGATAAAAGATTAGACATTAAAGATAATTAGAAATTAAAAATCAGAAATTTGATGGAAATTTTGATAAAAATTAGAAATCCGATCGATACGGTAGATACATTTGGTAGCCACCCAACATGAGTTCTTCATTAACCTACCTGCATTTCCTGCTTTAAACTCCCAACAAGCGGACTTTGGGGCGTTCCAGTCCAGGCCAAAACCAGAGCCACCCACCCACCCAAATCTAGAATCCTGTCCCGAAAGATGCCCATCCTACCGTGATCCCTGGGGGGCGCCCCGGATCCCTTGGCAGCCTCACGGGCCCCCTCCGTCTCCATCTCCAGGCCCAGGTGTGCATCCCAACTATTCATGATGACTTCCTTCTCCTGGGTGCTCCAGGTGAGGGAGTACGCGTGTTTCTGTCGAATGTGCCTCTTGATGGTGCTCAGTTTGAGCGTGGCCAGCGAGCTGCCGCACACCATGCAGATCATGCCATGACGCGCCGCATTGAAGTCCATCAAGTATTCGGCCCGCCAGTGCTCGTGGTAATACCGCCGGTGGTCCCGCCCGGGAATCCGGCTTTTGCCAGGCCTGGACGCTCGCGCTTCGCAATGGTCCGAATATTTGCGTCCTCCGGCCAAGAGGGACATGGGATCCTTTTTGGTAATCCCCCGTAGCAAGCCGTTCCCAGCGGGACGCAAGAGATGTCCAGAGCTTGACTCACCGCTATGTTGGGAATCCGGACAGGTGGAATCTCCTGGTGAGATAAGATACAAAGGCTCAGTTTTATTGAATAGAATAGAATAGAATAGAATAGAATAGAATAGAATAGAATAGAATAGAATACATTCATCAAGAACCGTAAGATACAACACTTAGTGATAGTCATAGGTTACTAATCAGCAATCAAATCATACTAGAAAACAATAAAACAATATAAATTGTAAGGATACAACATGGTTACTTTATTCCTTTATTGTGATTGCACCTTGTACAATGAAATTAAATGCCATCTTCAGTGTACCTTATACATACAAAAACAAGACAAAAACAGACATCCTTTGCATTCTATACAACTGAACTGAAAACCTTTGATATTGCGTTAATGTTGCACTATACAGCAGAATTCAGCTCTGGGATAGCAGCTGTTTTTCAGCTTGTTTGTCCTTGATTTTAATGTCCTGCACTATCTGCCAGGTAGTCCTTGAATTTGGACCAGAATTGGCAGCAGAATTTCTGTGGTTAAGCAAGGCCGTTGCTAAGGAAGCTGCGCTAGATTTGGTCGCCTTTTTGGCATGTCAATTGTTCAACGAATCACATTTTGCAAACCTGAGTTGGCTTGTCGGAAGGAAGCCGGCTGGGAGGGTCTATAGATTGCTATAGATTAACAGAGTTGGAAAGAACCTTGTAGGTCATCTAGTCCAACCCCCACCCAAGCAGGAGACCCTGCACCATTTCTGACAGGTGGAAGTCCAGTCTCTTCTTGAAAGCCTCCAGGGATGAAGCTTCCACAACTTCTGAAGGCAACTTTTGTTCCATGGGTTGATGGTTCTCACTGTCAGAAAGTATCTCCTTATTTCCAGGTTGAATCTCTCCTTGTTCAGTTTCCATCCATTATTCCTTGTCTGGCCTTCGGGTGCTTTGGAGAATAGCTTGACCCCTTCCTCCTCTCTGGGGCAGCCCCTCAAATATTGGAAGGCTGATCTCCTGTCTCCCCTGGTCCTTCTCTTCCTTAGAGTAGCCATGCTGATCACAGGAGCCCAGGACCACAGGTTGTAAAGACATGCTGGTTGCCAGATGACCCAAGCTTTGATCAGCTGGTTTACCGGGATTTGGTTACCGTGGAGAAGCTGCAACGGTCGTAAAAGGGGAGAACTGGTCATCAGTCACTGTTTTCACTGCCGTTGTAACTTCCGTCACTAAATGAATGGGGACATGCTGAGGTTTACTTGTATGGAAGGCAACCACGGGAGAAGCTGGCCACCCAAAATTTGATTTGTGTAAGTGCCAAGGGCTATCAGTCTTGATGACCCTGGGGTGGCCCCTAAAGGATATTTGCTGAGTGACCAGTAGGCTTCCTTGGACAGTTGGTGGGCCACTAGAATTGTCCACCTTTGGTGGACATGAGGGATGACAGAGGAGGAGAAGGGAGAAGAAATGCAGGAAATTCTCGACTTGCAACCATTCGTTTACTGACTGTTACAACGGCTCTGAAAACAGTGACTTACGGCCATCATCCACACTTACGACCGTTCCGGCATCCCCTGAGTGGGTGGGTGTCTCTCCCAGTGGACATCTTCAGAGGTAGTGTGTTTGTGTGTGGTGGTTGTGTGGGTGGACTTCTGTGTGTGTGTGTGTGTGTGTGTGTGTGTGTGTGTGTGTGTGCGTCTCCCAATGGACACCTTCAGAGTGAATGTGTGTTTGTTGTGTGGGTGGACTTCTCTCCCAGTATTTGTGTGTGTGTGTGGGGGTGTCATCTTCAAAGTGAGTGAGTGTGTTAGTGTTTTTGTTGTGTTTGTTTGTGGGTGTCTATCTCTCCCAGTGGACATCTTCCGGGTGAGTGAGATTGTGCGTGTACGTGTTTGTGTCCCAGAGGACACCTTCGGAGTGAGTGAGATTGTGCCTGTGTGTACGTGTGTGTGTGTCTGTGTGTTTGTGTGTTGTGTCCCGTCTCGATGGACACCTCCTTCCAAAACCAGCAACCAGCAGTCTCCCTTCTTTTACAAGACAACAATCGAACCGGGGACACACACACACACACATGCACACACCCCACTGAAGGGGGCACTCGCCCCACAGTCCCAAGAGCAGAACTGATGCTCAACCCCAAAGACAACCCCAACCCAAACGGTCCCCCCCCAAAAAAAAAAACCTGAGGAAGGAAACCAAAAAGGGGCTGGCACAACTCTGGAAGTTTTGTGCAAAATCCAGAGAGCTGGGGCAGTAAAGCAGAGAGGATTGGGGGGTGGGGGGGTTCCCTCCTTCCAGATGGTCCCAGGAGGAGGAGGAGGAGGAGGAAGGAGGAAGGGGGGGCCCTTGCACCAGGCTACACCCCCCCCCTCAACCAAGCCAGGGAGGGGCTGGCCAGGTGAAGGGGGGGGGGAAGGGGATGCATTTTAAGCGGTGATTGTTGTTTGTTGTTATCTTCCTGCCCTCCTTTCTCTCCCTCTCATCCCCTTTTCTTGGGAAGCCCCCCCCTCCTTCTTTCCTCCCCCCCCCCCCACAAAGCTTGGGAGGCCCCCTCCCGCCTCCTTCCTTCCTCTTTGCAGTGGTTTTGAACGGGGCAGCCTTATTTCAAAGGAGGGGCAGGGGAAGAAGATTGGGGGGGGGAGGATATGGGGGGGAGGGGGCCACTTTCTACGCAAGCAGGGCCAGCAGGTGGCGCGGATGGAGAAACTGGGGCAGTTGTGGGGTGGGGGGGGGGGAGGAGGAGAGGAGTGGAGGATGGGTTGGTGGAAAGCAGAGGTCTCCGTTTTGCAAAGGGCTCCCTTTTGTTCTCACCTGAATCCAGGGGTTCCTGCTTGATGGAAAGCCGGGGGGGCTCCATGCCTGCCCCTCCGCTCGCTCCGACCGCCTCCCTCTCTCTCTTTTAGACCTCCATCGCCCCCCCACACACACACACTCTTCCCTTCCTCTCTTTTGCACCGATCGATCCCTCCTCCTCGCTCGGTTGCAATTGCATGCAATTTTTCAACTCTTTCCCCACCCCCGAATAATCATAAATAAAATGCAATATATATCTCTCTATATGTACATATATAGCGATCGATTCGGGCCGATAATTGCAAAAATCGCCTCGTCCGAGCCGCGCTTTTGCAAAGCGGGTGTCCCCACCACCACCACCACCCCCGTCCCTCCCCTTCTTTCTTCCCCGCCTGCGGCCGAGCGAGGCAGCGAGCAGGCTCCGGCTTAGCCAGGGTGGGGAAACCTTTCCCCCCGGGGCCCCTGGGGCTCCTTGCAAGGCTCCTGGGTAAATTTAAAGGGAACGCAGCCTATTTCTGCAGCGGGGGGTGGGGGCGCGGAGGGAGAAGGGGAACCAGAAGAGGGGAGGGTGGGGGGGGGCGAAAGAAATCAAATAGATAATGATATTAATACACGGTTTGCACGCTCACCAAGCCCTTCTTCCCCCCCCCCTGCTAAATCGTGCAGGGATGCACGCGTGTGCGCATTGTATATTTTGCACGCTATTGGTGTTAATTTTGCACGCTATATTGTGCTAATCGGGTTTTCCCAGCGGACGGGGGGGGTAGGTGGGAAGGACGTGGCCCTTGTGCCCCCCCCTCTTCCATGGGCAGCATTCGCTGGTCGCTTTGCAACGGAGAGGGGGAATCGAGACGCGTGCACGCACACGTTCAGACGTGCCCAAACCCAGCTTTTTTTTTAAAAAAAAAAGCAGGGGCTCTCTGGAGAGAGCAGTCTCCCAACGATGGGACTACAAGGCCCATCCTCCTCCTCCTCATGCAGCACGGTCAGCGGGGAAGCTGGGCCCGGGAGAGTTTGGGGGACGCTCCCAAATTGCAAGCCCAGGAAGTGGGGGGTGGATGGAGGAGGGTTGCTGGGACTCCCCCCCCCCCTGCGACCAGCAGCCCAGCCCCTGCAGGAGGAAGGGGGGCGTTTGTTTTCATCTTGTGATGGCATCAAAAGGGGCCGAAGTTCCACCGGTGAAGCTCACGCCATGCTGGAGAGAAGAGCCCGCTTTGCAAGCTGTCAAAGGCGGGAGGAGCCCAGAATTAACCTGGCCCCGTTGAAACAGCTGGGGGAGCTGACTTCGGGCGGAGGGAGGCTCATCGTACATTTAAATAAACCTTCCCTCTTTGCACGGTCGAGGCAGAGCTTCCCCGTTCAGGAGCAGCTTACCTGCAACTAGGAAGCAGGTAGAAACTGAGAAGTTCGCTTTCTATACGTCATTGCCTTGGGTTTTTTTTCCCTCTTCCCCCTCCCCAAATTGAGGGTCTTCATTAATGCAAAAAAAAAAAAAACGACTCGAGGGGGGACTTTTCACTCCCAATTCGCGTTGGGCTTCTTTTCTGCATTCTTTCCGAATGTTTTCCCTTGCAGTTGCGCCGCTTTCCCGACAGGTGGCAGCCGTCCCTGCCTCTCCGGCCTCTCTCATCCACGCTCTCCCACTCCACTCGGTCCCTTGTCGCCGATTGGCCTTGCGCCAGAAAAAGGGGCGGAGAAAGAAGCCGACGCGCGGCTGGCCATTGGCTGACGGGGGACCGGGCTCGCCGAACGTGAGAGCCAAGAGCAAAAAACAAAACAAAAACAGAGTATCCCCCTTAAAGCTCACGTGACGTCAACCGGAAAGGCGCCCTCCTGCCTCCGACGCCGCGTCTGCGCGCTCTCCATTGGGGCGGGCTTTCCATAGAGGCGCGGGAGGTTCTACAGACGGGCACGCGGCCCTCAGCCGCTCTAAAGCGGAAGTTCCGGCTACCTCTCCGGAGGGGGGAAAGGGAAGGCCCTTCGGACAATGGGACCATAGAGCAGCCAGGGAGCGGGAGTGGTCCGGCCGAAGGGGGCCGCTCTATGGGGCTGGGAGCCGCCATGCTCTATGATGCGCGGCGGGGGCCGCAGCCGCAGAAGCGCCGAGGAGGCCCAGCAGCTGCGCAGCCAGGTAGGAGCTCTCGGGATGGGGGGGTCTCCAGCCCCCACCGCCTCCCCCACCGCCCGGGAGGGGCAAGGCAGCGGGAAAGCAGGGTAGCCCCTCAGTGTGGGGGAGGGGCTGCTATTCTCCCCTGGGGGTGGCTGGTATTAAACCCCCCCATTACTCACCTGAGAGGGGCTGAAGTAGCCCCCCCCATCCAAAAACATCCCTTGAGTGTATTCCCCCCCAAAAAAAGGACTTTGGGGGGCTTTTCATCCCCCCTGAAAAGCAAACCCCCCCCCCAAGATATGAGGAAGGGGCGGAGGTCTCTTCTCTCCCCCACCCTCGTTTACAAGTGGGGAGCTGAAAACTCCTCCTACATCCCCTCCCTCCAAAGACACCCCCATTCCCCCATTTGCTTCTTTGGCCGCAGGAAAGAGGGGAGGGGGCAGCTCCATGCAGGTGCCAAATCACCTGGTTGGGGGTGGAGGGGGCGAGGGGGCGGGGGGTGTCTCTCTCCCAGGTTCCATGAGCAGGTGGTCTTTCCCCCCATTCAAAGACAACAAGGGGGAAACGTGGGGTGGGGGGTGCATGCAAATAAAGCAGCTTCCCTGGCTTTGAGGTGGGGTGGGGCTGCTCATCCCCACCTGGGGAGGTGTGGGGAAAGCCCCTCAGGTGAGTCTGGAAGAGGTGGGCGAGGGAGGAGGAGATGCCTGGAAAAGGCTTGGAAAAGATGGAGGGGAAGGTTTGGGGAGGGGCAAATGAGGGGGGGGGAAGCCTGAAGAATATTTGTGGGAGGGGGCCGGAGGGTGGGGAGGGGGCGGTTGTCCCAGGTTTAGGAGGCTGAGTGAGAATCTAAGCTGAACGGGTCCTTGGCTCTTCTGCTTAAAAAGTCCAGAACTGAATCTGAATGGAGACCAGAAAAATAAGAGAGAAGTGGATGTTGAAAAAAAAAAAACCCACACAAAAGCAAAACTCTATCTGATGGTGTGTGGGTGGGATTTTTTTTTTAATTGGGGGGGGGGCATGCAGTGAATTTAGTGATTCACTAATTTGGAATTCAGGGGAAAGTAGAAAAAAACAGGGGTGGAAAGATGGCTGTGTGTGTGTGTGCGCGCAAACAAGTTTTGTGCATTGAGATTTGGTGGGATGAAAGATGAATTTAAACAAAGTGAGCGATAAGGCTGTGTTTGGAGCAAAAGGTTTCTTCTTCAGAGACAGAAAGTGAAATTATTCTGTCTTGATTGATAACGTAAGCTTCCCTTTAGGAATGTTTGTCCTCAAGGGGTGGGCAACTGATTATATTATCTTTTTTTCCCCCTTCTCTCTGATTTTGGTTAATGTCCTTTGTTTTAGTCTGTGCTGATTGGTTTCTGGAGCTGAGCCCTTTCGATCACCCAATTCAGGGAGTCCTTTGTTGTAGGTAAGACAATCCGAATTCTCTTGTTTTTGTGAAAGTCTCAGAAAGCGATGGCAGTCGGCTGACCAGGCCTCCGTTTAGAAGCTAATTAGTGACTAGCTTAGTTATTCAAGCTAGCTAGTGCTTGGTTGGAAGACTACTTGGTAATCCAAGGATTGTTGGTTAGACTAAATACTCCCTGGAAGAAAACCAGGACAGGCTATTTCCAAATTCCATAAGGTTTCCTTTCATTGCATATTGTACCAATTTAGACTTTTAACTTAGGCCAAAGCATAACCGCTTGTGTTGCCGTTTAACTGGGATCAGTAGGATAGACACAATATTTTGCATTCCATTATTTTTAACCTTGCATGGTTAACTTTCGAGCGGGAGGGTGCTTCTTTTATTTATGCTAAAAAAAAATTCCTGCAGGCAAAAAAAAAAGGATTAGAAATGGGGCTTTTTAAGTATTTTTTTTAACTTTTTTTTTTTTAAAAAAAAATTGGATTTCCCAAGAAGAGCAAGTATATAATTGGCTTCAAACTGAACATCAGGGAATAGCCAGAACCTGCAAAGATGAAGTGAGGAAAGCTAAGGCTCAAACTGAATTAAGCCTTGTGACAAAAAGTCAAAAATAACAAAAAAAAGCTTCTTTCGACATGTAAAAAAGAAGAAAAAAGTCAAGGAATCGATAGTAATGGGGGAAAGTGGCAAGAAAGTGACCAGCAACAGAGAGAAAGCAGAACTTCTTAGTTCCTTTTTTTGTATCTGTCTTTACACAGAAGGGGGAACAAGAGTGCAACCTATCAAAACCAGGTTAGGAATAACAATATCTTAAAGAAAGCTAAAAGGGGTGTGGATGGTTTGTGAGTTGTGTTAACCTAATTAGGTCTTCCCGGGTTGGGCAGGTGATAGATCCTACTTTTCAGACCATCATCTTTCTTTTAATGACCCCATAATCCCTTGCGAAGTGGAGTCTAGGCAACTGAATGGAGCTAGCAATGCGTTTACTGGCCGGATGCCCTTCCTGCCACCGGTGCGGAGTTCTGTTCAGCAGATACATTCTCATTGCGCCCAGAGAGAGAAATAGCTGCCTCTACCTAGGATCAAACTCACAGCCTCCTGCTTATGAGGCGAGAGCTCCACCTCTAGGCCAGCGCACCCAAGATCCTACTTTCAGATGACCCTGTAAAGTTTCTTTGTTTGTTTGGAGCGTGACATCTTTGAGGAACACAATAACTGGTTTAGATTTAGGAGGGTTGTGATAATACAGTTGATTCTTGGACCGTGCACGTGAAACAGTCTCCAGTTTCCATGCGCTTGCCCTCACATTCCTTCCGAACCTCTTATGAAAAAAACAACAACGTACAGCTTGGGAAGGAGTTCTTTTGAGATGGGCAACCGTATAAATTAATTGAATAACTAAATAAATACACACCCGGGCTTCCTCCCTCCGCGCCTCTCATCTTGTGTAATAGTACAGGTTCCGTTTCACTTCATTTGCTCCTAAGATTTTTGTCCTTTTTAGTTTGCGTGCTCAAAACACAAAGCCTTTTTTGTCTCTTCAAAGTAAAATAGCAACCTTTGAAGTTGAGGAATCCAAAAGCGGCGGGGGAGTAAAAAAAAAATGGTGGCTTCTTTCAAAACCATTCTGCAAGGTTGTTGTTTTTGTGTAGACCCCGATTCTGCTTATTCCTCTCTTCTCACATTAATCTTTCCCCTCTTAGTTTCTACATTTAAATACAGGTAGTCCTCAACTTACACCTGTTTGTTTAATGATCATTCAACTGTAGAGATCTCCAAAATTGGGCACGTTAAGACTTGTGGACTTCAGCTCCCAGAATTCCTCAGCCAGCATGGCTGACGGAGAAATCCCGGAACCACAAATCTTACGGTTATGCCTGAGGGATTCTGGGAGTTGAAGTCCAACAGATTCACAGTTGGCAAGTTAAGGAAACCGCCTTAGGGCATTATAAGAATGAGCTTCTTCCAGCTAGTGACTTGCTGGTTGAGTTTCTACGGTAGGAGGTCTCCCAACTTGGCAGCTTTGTGGACTTCAACTCCCAGAATTCTACCATGCTGGCTGGGGAATTCTGGGACTTGAAGTCCACACGTCTTAAAAAGTGGCCAAGTTGGGAGGCCTCTCCTACTGTATTGGCATAAATGGCAATTACGGTTGCAAAAGCCCAACATCTACCCCCCCCCCCAAAAAAAACCACTAGATGAGAAAAAAGCAGATCTATTTAATGTCTGAATACATGCTGGTAGATAGCCAGATGTTATGGTTTTGGGGAATGACCTTGAGGAATTGGCTGAAAAGATGCTGCCTAGGGACCGGTCAGATAAGAGGCCTCAGCCGGACAATGGACAGAACAAGAAGCTCAAGAGAGACATCCTTCCCTAAGCTCACAATATCCCGCTAATGTAGATGTACAATAAACTAGAATTGGATTATCTGGCTCTGCCTCTTGTGTGGTCTCTCTGGTTAGACCGACGCTGTTATCTAAAACTATAGATACAGATGTTCCCTTAAGGGACTGGTGGAGTCCTTGGCTGCTATCAATAGGCCTTGATTCAGCCTGAAACCTGCTTTGTCTGTTGGGAAAGTCCCTTCACTGGGGTGTGTTGAAATGCCCAAATCTTGGGGCCTTGGCAGCAAGCCGGGATAAACCTTTTCGTGTTCGTTGAGAAGAACTTCGGCTGTTTGATTGTGGTTTGTTAATCAGGCTCAAGAACAGCCAGCTAAAAAGGACGGACGAGCTGCTTCTCTTTCGTAGTTAGCTGCTGGTGTGTTTGCAGTAAAAGCCTGTGAAGGAAATCAGACCGTGGTCTGTTTCTCTGCCTAAGCCTCCCTTCTATATAGGCAGGCCTCGTTTAGTGACTGTTCAGTGAAAGTTGCAACGGCCCTGAACAAGGGGACCTGCGAGTCTTTTCCAGACTTAGACAACTGAGGCAGCGTTCCCATGGTCACGGGATCCAAATCCAGACTCTTGGCAACTTATCGTGTTTATGACGGTGCTGCAACGGCCGTAAAGTTTGGAAAAAAACAACAGCTAGGGCTGTTGCAACTTCAGTCACTAAACGAACTGCTGTAAGTCGGCTGCCTGTGTAAAAGGCACCCTGTTTGCTAAGCAAGACAGTGGAGTGAGTTTCGCCCCCTTTTACAGCCTTTCTCACCACGGTCGTTAAGTGAATCACTGCCATTGTCGAGCTAGCCACACAGACATTAAGTGAATCAGGGTTCCCCCGTTGTCTAGCTCATCGGAAGGCCGCAAAAGGGAGATCGCGGGACCCTGTCATAAATACAAGTGGGTTGCCAAGCGCCTGATCAGGGCAGCCACGGGGATGCCATGACGGTCATAAGTGTGAGAAATGTTCCTAGGGTCACTTTTTTTTCAATGCCGTTGTAACTTCCAAGTGGTCGCTAAACAAAAAATGGTTGCAAGTCCAGTACCCGTGCTTCCTTTCTCTCTCGACGGCTGATATCATTTCCATCTCTTCCACAGTCGGGATCCGGGGTGTCTGCTCTGCCGCCTCCAGATCTCTCATGGCGCTGAAGGCGGAGGCCCCCTTGACGGACTACACCGAAGTCGCTTCAGCCATCTCACGCTTCAGGGACAAGGAGAAGATGGCTGTTGATTCCCGGCTGCACCTCCGCCCCTCGGGGAGGCAGGATGGAGCCCTTGTGAGCCCCATGGAGAAAGGTGGGGGTGTCTTTTCTCACAAGGATGCGTGGGTGGCCCTGGGGAGACAACCCAACAAGGGATGTCCGGAGCCCTGGGCAGAGACAAGGCACTGGACAACCAATATTTATAAGCACCGGAGTGTCAGGATTCCACCAATTGCCCTAATTCAATCACGATTCTCGAGCCAAACTTCAAAAAACTTCCGAGGGTTTATTAGAGGCGACCTACTGGCGCTGCCCTGTATGAATCCAACTCTGGCCTATGTCATTTACAGTGACCCTGTTTCCCCCCTCCCACCTGCGTGTGTCACAAATCAGATTCTCCAACTGAGCACCTTCACGGTCTGGGTGTCATCAATCACGTTCTCCAGTTAAATATATCCGCGGGCAAAAGCTCTGGTATTTGAGTTACATTCTTTTAAAGCTTAAGAGTTGGAATGTGCTTTGGCTTCCAAACTGCTGCACTGTTCCTCCAGATTTCCTTCCTCCTTTCCCCCTTTTTTATGGCAACTACTAAAACAGGCATAGGAACGTTTTGTGAGTTGACATGGGGATTTTAAGAAGGGAAGCGAGCTGTCTAATCCAAAGTGAGAGAGAGGTTTAGGATTAGGGCACGTTGAAGCGCTGGCGTGTAGCGTAAATCTTTGGCAAGAAGGAACGGTACAGGGGTTCTTGGAAAGCCGCCTGTTTTGGTTTATTTACGTTCCACCTTTATTACTTAAGTAAGTAACTCAAGGTGACAAACATATGTAATCCTCCTTCCTCTTTCTGCTCCTCCTCCTCCTCCTCTTTTGCCCACAACAACCTGTGTAGCGAGTAGGGTTGAAAGAGGGATTGGCCCAAAGTCACCCAGCCAGCTTTCATGGTTATGGTGGAACTAGAACTCACCGTCTCCTGGTGATTGGCCCAAAGTCACCCAGCCAGCTTTCGTGGCTAACCAGAACTAGAATTCACAATCTCCTGGTGATTGGCCCAAAGTCACCCAGCCAACTTTCATGGCTAACCAGAACTAGAATTCACAATCTCCTGGTGATTGGCCCAAAGTCACCCAGCCAGCTTTCATGGTTATGGTGGAACTAGAACTCACCGTCTCCTGGTGATTGGCCCAAAGTCACCCAGCCAGCTTTCATGGCTAACCAGAACTAGAACTCACCGTCTCCTGGTGATTGTCCCAAAGTCACCCAGCCAGCTTTCATGGTTATGGTGGAACTAGAACTCACCGTCTCCTGGTGATTGGCCCAAAGTCACCCAGCCAGCTTTCATGGTTATGGTGGAACTAGAACTCACTGTCTCCTGGTGATTGGCCCAAAGTCACCCAGCCAGCTTTCATGGTTATGGTGGAACTAGAACTCACCGTCTCCTGGTGATTGGCCAAAAGTCACCCAGCCAGCTTTCATGACTAACCAGAACTAGAACTCACCGTCTCCTGGTGATTGGCCCAAAGTCACCCAGCCAGCTTTCATGACTAACCAGAACTAGAACTCACCATCTCCTGGTTTTCACCAAAGACCAGGCCTTTTTCCTAGCTTTCATGCTTGGCTGGGGCATTCCAAAAATATCAGAGGGTCTTCCAGTTCAGGGGCCTTCAAACATGACAGCTTTAAGACTTGTGGACTTCAACTCCCAGAATTCCTCCTCTGGTCATGTTAGCTCAGGAATTCTGGGTGTTGAAGTCCGCCAGTCTTAAAACTTGCCAGATTGATAAAACCCTTGCGCTAAAGAGAAAATCCGAGTTGTAGAACCCTCTCTAGGTGCGAGTTTGCGGTTCTCAATAAAACCCCTATTTTTCTCCTCCCCGCAGGACAATACCCGTTTTCCGACTCGGACAGCCAGGATGAGCTCGGGATCTCCTGGAAGCAGGAATACTTAGTAGCCGAGAATCCGGACGACAGCCGGCTGGTGTGCATGGTGTGCGGGGGCTTCTTGGCCACCTCCGGCCCCGCGGCGGCCCACCAGCACATCCTGCAGCAACACGCGCACTCGCTGGACTTCACCCTGGAGGAGAAGCGCAACATCCTGGAAGGCTGGAGCGAAGGGGCCGTGCTGCCTCCCGCCGGCGATTCACCGCCTCCCTCCGCAGGTAAGCGCCTCCCGGCCGCCGTCGTGGCGTGACCCTCCCCCGGATCGGAAGGGCCAACCATCTTCTGATTCCGTTTCTGGCCCTTCCCATCCCAGGCGGCCCCGGCGAGAACAAGCAGCCTGCCGAAATCGAAGTCCTCCTTGATACGGAGGAAGTGCCCGTGAGCCGGAAGCGCGGGCCTGTCCACGCACGCCGCGGTGAGTGCTAGGTCACAGAAGGTGGCCGGAGGCTGCCTAGAGCGGCCCTTTTCACAGCCCCGGGCCACCTCCCTGCACCCCAGGGGTCCTTGACTTACGACCACGGTTGGGACTGAGATATCCGTGGCTACACGGGCAAACGAAGCCGTGCCCTGTTTTCCATCCGGCATCCCGAAGCAAAAACCGCGGCCTTGGCGGTCCTTCATGCGGTCATTAAGCCAATCTAGTCCGCTCCTCGAATTTTCTTGTTGGAAACCGGCGGGGAAGGCCTCCAACAGCCACCTCTCGATGCCGGGACGGTTGTTAGCGGGAGGGGCCCGTTGTCGCATCTCCCTTTTTGCCTTCCACCCCAGCGCCCTGCTATCTTCCCAACGCATCGTCGTAAGTCAACGGCTGCTGGCTGTTCTTTCAAAAAAAAAAAAAATTACCAATTACCCCGTCCCCCGAACCTGCCACCTGGGAAAGTGCGTGTCTTTTTGCAAACCCGCCTTGTTGTGAACAGTCGCACCGTGCCAGGAATTCGTGTTGTGAGTGTGTTTGTTGGCCGGCTGTCGGAATTCCTCCCCGCCTCTCCCGGCTGCAAAAGATTCCCTCGCCCTGAGCTGACCTCAGACCGAGAAAACAAAAAACCCCGATCCCCTCTTTCTCGGTGTCTGTCAAAGAGGCTGCTCAGGGATAGGTAGGTAGATATAATCCCAGCATCCTTTGCTGCAAGGCTAAGCTCCTGGGGGGGTGGGGGCTTCTGGGAGCTGTAGTCCACCCGCTGGAGAATCCCAAAATTCCCCCTCCCCCTACTGTTTTTCCCTAGCCAGGTGGCTGCAAAAGAGACTAACTCGGCTACAGGCAGGTAATCCTAGACTTACAACCCTTTCGGTCGTTAAGGGGGTTTTCTTCGTCCCTGTTTTTGTTTTTTGCGACCCCTCTCAGTGCAGTCATTAAGTAAACCGCCCCGTCCGTTAAGCGAGAGACCCGGTTACCCCCCAAAAAAGACGGGAATGAAGCCCGCCAATCCTGCTCCCTTTTGGCAACTCAGGTCGCCCTTGGTTTACGACCGCCCGCGGAGCCCCCAAGCTTCCGCCCGCTAAGCGAGACGGCTGTCAGAGTTGAAACTTTGCCCCCGTTTCACGGCGTTTCTTGCCACGGTCGTTCAGCGAATCATCGCAGTTGAATGAATCCGGCTTCCCCGTGGATTTTCCCTGTCAGGAGGTTGCAAAAGGCGGACTGTCATAAATACAAGTCGGTTGCCAAGCACCTGCATATTTCATGACGTGCCCCGTGGTTGTAAAGTGTGAAAGAAGCGGTCCCAGGTCACTTTTTCTCCCCCACCCCCCACCCCCCAGTAGGCGTAAGTAAACGAACCGTTGTAAGTTGAGGACTACCTGCGTCAGTCTTTACCCTTAGCTTGGCAAAGTAGCACGGAACAAGCCACGAACGTCTCCGAAATGCCTCGGTATTGTTTTGTCTCCACGCTAAAAGCTGCCGCTTCCTAACCGCGTCTTCTGTGCGTCTCTGTCCTCCTTTTTTGGTTTTGGTGTTTTTGGTCGTGAAAAGAAACCAGATCCTTTTCCTTCCCGAAGCTGCCCCCGCCCCATTAAAAGACCCCCGACTGAACCCCCCCGTGCTTTTCTCGTCTTCTCTCTTCGCAGCGGAGGGCTTGCACGTAGACGCCGAGCGGCGACTTTCCGTCCGACAGAGGCTACCCGCCAAGGATTCGAGGGGCCAGGAGCCCGTGGAGGCTGCAGGTAACGCGGGGTTTGCCACGGAACCGGTTGTGGCGTGTAGCTTTTGCGGGGGTTTTCCTTCCCTCTCTGTCCCCCCCACCACCACCTCTTTTGTGTGCGCTGAGCAGCGGTGGGATTCAAATTTTTTTGCTAACGGTTCTGTTGCTGGGCGTGGCAGGGCAAGGTTACTGCAAAATCCCCCTTCCCTCCCCACCCCACTAGCCTGCTTTCCAGCTCCGTTCTCCTGCGCAGGGCAACCAAAGAATACCCTGCCGATCAAATGTGGCTTGATGGGTGTGGCGTTTTGTGGGTGTGGCTTTGCGGGCATGGTGTGTGGCTTGGTGGGCGTGGCCTGGTGGGCGTGGCAGGAGGATACTGTAAAATCTCCATTCCCTCCCCACCCCACTAACCTGCTTTCCAGCTCTGTTGTCCTGTGCAGGGCAACCAAAGGAGACCCAGACGATCAACTGGGACTCAATGGGAGGCAGAGGAGAGATGGGGTTGGCGGGGCCAGTCCGAGGTGGGATGGGCCGGTTCTCCAAACGACTCAAAATTTCCGCTACCGGTTCTTTAGAACCCGTCAGAACCGGCTGAATCCCACCTCTGGTGCTGAGCTCTGTTTTAATGCCAAAACAAAGGGTTTGTTCAACAAACTCAGGAGGTGTTCCTCCAGCCTTTCAAAACTCAGGTTTCTAGCCCTCATGTAAAGCAAAGGGAAGCTTGAAAGCTGCCCAGATTGGAGGAGGATGTGATTCTATAGAGATGGCAATGTTGGACTTGGATCAAAAATGAAAGTTTGGCTTGTTTGCCTAGCTTTCAAGCGAGAGACGTTTTGTCAAATAAGCACCATATTTTGTACGAAATAAGAGGCTCGGGTGTTTCTTTGCCAGATATATCTCCAGTCCCACAACTCGGTGGTGCTTCATACTCAAGTTAGCTTTTCTTTCTGTGTGCAGTTCACAATCCCTTTTCTACTTCGTTTTGAACTCCCTGCCCTACCTGTTAGTGTTTCTAGTCCTCAAGGTCCTGGAGGAAGCCACGAAAAATGCCCTCCGTTGATTTTTAATGCTGCTTGGAAATGTTATTCAGGGCTTGAATAAAATTGTAACTTTGATTGGATTAGAGCAGTGGGAGAGGTCGCAAGGCTTATTCTTTTAACAGATGAACAGAGTTGGAAGGGACCTTGTAGGTCATCTAGTCCGACCCGCCCAAGTCGGAGACCCCATTTATCACAAAAGCCAGTACAATTAAGAAATACTCAAAGGAGTATCTAGTTGCAAAATAATAGAATAAAATAATAACAAATAAAATCTCTGCTGATTAGATTTACATCCTGCCACGTCAGATCAATCCTCGGCTTACGACCACCATTAAGCCCAACATTTCTGTTGCTAAGTGAAACAGTGAATAAGTTTTGCCCCCATTTTAACGACCTTTCTTGCCACGGTTGTTAAGCGAACCACGGCAGTTGTGAAGTTAACAACGGTTGTTAAATGAAACTGGTTTCCCCCTTGGCTTGGTCAGTTGCCAAGCCTCTGCATTTTCATCACACGACCAAAGGTTTTAAAGGGTGAAAAAAATCATATATATTTTTTTGGTTTTTCTCCCTAGGAAAAGAGTGGCTTTCGGAATGCGGCCTCCCCAGTTCGGCTCCGGCTGAGATCCGGATTTTCACCGATGGCTCCTTCCCCGCTGGATTCACCCTGAAGCTGTACTGCCGTTCTCAGCCAGGTGGGTGTGGAAACTCTCAAAACTAGTGGTGCGAATCTTGCTTTTTTTTTTAAAAAAAAAGACTCTGGAAATATTGGCGCTGTCCCGGGCTCGGCACAGATCAGGAGGTTTTTAATCTACAACTGATGTACCAGGCCAAGGTCAGTCGGCAATCTCCAGTATCTTGCCCTGATATCTCGGCAATTCTAGCATGGAAAACCTCTTCCCTTTGGTTTGGTTTTTATTTTATTTTTACGTTAAAAAGAGATGGTTTAGACAGAGTGGTGGCCTCCCCTTTCTGTTCCAGAGAATTGTTTCCTTAGCTCTTCGCTTTGTTCCATTTTTCCTTTGCTATTTATTCTTCTTATCTTCTTTATTCCCCCTTTTATTCATATTATTATTATTACTATTATTATTATTATTTACGAAACTCAGTCATCTGAACTTTTAAAAATGTATCACCACTGTTATTGATCAATTACTATTATTATTTAAATACGAAACTCAGTCAACTGAACTTTTAAAAATGTATCACCACTGTTATTGATCAATTATTATTATTATTTAAACGTGAAACTCAGTGGGGATGCTGCAATGGTCGTTAAGTGTGAAAAAGGGTCATCGGTTACTTTTTTCAGTGACACTGTAACTTTGAACTGTCACTAAAGGAACTGTTGTAAGTCGAGGACTACCTCTATTCAGTCTCCAGCTGAATTGGATTGGGAGACATACATACACACATACACACGCACACACACCTTTTTTTCAAGCACCAGAGTGACTGCAAACGGCTTCTAAACAAACGGTCATAAGTGGAGGACCGCTTGTAACCAAAGACGCTGCCTCCTTTTGGTGTCTGACTCGATAATTTGCTCCTCAAAGCTGCAGAAAACTGCTTGTCTGGGGGTGGGGATGGGGGGGACGGGACAGGAAGCTGAGTATTTGGAGGGTGCATCCCCCACAATGACCGCTGTGGTGTGTTTGGGTTGCAGAGCCATCGCAAGGCCCCGGAGCGAAGGCAAACCCCAGGAAAAAAACCGTGGGTAAGTGTGAACCTTCGTTTCTCTCGAACGTCGCATCTTTGTTTGACCTCAGGTTGCGTTTCCTTGGGCGGAGAAGGGATCCGCAGTGGGTTTCCCTCTGCCAGAGGTCACTCCTATCGTCCGGTAAAAGATTCCTCTCTCTTCCAAGGAAAGGGGATTTCTGTGCTGTCCGTTGATCCGTGTGGGTTTGGGAACCAATTAAGAAGAGGTGCCTGTTTCTCTCCATCTATTTTTTTTTTAAAAAGTCACTAGTCCTCATTGTTTTGGGGGGTGGGGAATCAATTGCACAGAAACTGGGAATGTTTGCAGAGAATTTGATGGTTGATCGAGCAGAAATTAGCATCCCATGTCCAAGGGGGAAGTGGAGAGAAGCCAACAATTTGACTCCCCTTCGCTGGGTTCCCGGCCATCTTTGTGTGCCAATTCCGTCCTTGGGGACAGATTTTGGAAATGTGATCACTTCCTGTTAAAATTATAGGAACCTGAAACACACCACAGCTGGATCCGGCCAGAACCGCCTATCCAGCTGCCTCACGGAGGCTTCGGCATTCTGGGAAATTGACAAATACGGGGAAGAAAGTCAAATATTTCGCTGCCTTGTGGTTCTTCCTTAAGGGAGCCCGTTCCTGATTTTAGAGGCTGCAAAGAACAGCAGCCATTGCAAAAAGAATAGGAGTTGGAAGGGATCTCAGAGGTCTTCTAGTCCAACCCCTCTTGCTCAAGACAAAAAGGCTTATTTGTTCATGGGCCCAAAACTTCTGTCACTAGATGAGACATTTGTTAAGTGAGTTCTGCCCCCACAGTTGTGAAGTCAATCAAGGCAGTTGATAAGTTAGTAAGCCAGTCGTTAAGTGAATCTGGCTTCCCCATTGACTTTGTCGCAAAAGGAGATCATGGGACCCTTGGACACTGCAACCGTCGTAAGTATGAATCTGTGGCCAAGCGTCTGACTTCTGATCACGTGACCACAGTGCGTGTAACGGTCGTGAGTGCAAAAAAAAAACCCCGGCCATGAGTTCCCTTTTCCCACGGTGCCATTGTAACCCCGGTCACTAAACAGGATGGTTGTAAGTCGAGGATTGACTAACCGATGACGCGCGCCCTTGCCTCTCTTCCCCAGATCGCGACTGCTCCGTTTCCCTGTTGCGGCTTCACTCCAGGGACGCTGCCAGCCACCTCCACCCAAGCCAGGACACCCTCTCCCCCCGTTGCCCGCTGGGCAGCTCCGCCGACAGCCGCCCCAAAGACTGTGGGGCAGTTCGGGGAGCGGCCCGACGGGGGAGCCCTGCTGGCAAGGAGGCCTCCACCGCCCTGGAGAAAGGCTTCAACCCCAGGTGGCGGGCGCGGTTCCTGGTGGACTTCGACGCCGCCACCGGCCACCTGGTCTGCATGGTTTGCGAGTACCCCTTGCGACGCATCTGCCTGGCCACCGTCAAGCAGCACATCCTCCAGTGCCACGCCGAGACGCTCCAGATGCCCCGCGAAGTCCGGCGTACCATCCGCGAAGTCTGGGAGAACCGGTGCCAGCCCTCCGCCCAGGCCCCAAGGAAGTGAGGGGGGGGGCTCTCCAATCCCGCTTGACTCGGGGAGCCACGAGAAAGGGTTAAAGGAGACCAAATTTGGGTGGACCAGGCAGGCGCCCAGGGGGGCGGAGCTTGAGAGGAGGCTCCACCCCTTTCCTCGGAAAGCTCCGCCCCGACACTCTTCACTCCTAATCTCCTTTTGCTGGAGGAGAGAACAGATTCTGAGCTAACTCTGCCGCTGTTGTTTTTTTTCCAAGTCTTAATTCTTATTTTTTTTTTTATTCTTATTATTTGTTTCTATTTTCAACTTTGCTTTTCCGTCCTAAGCAGAAGCAGCTCTGATTTCTCTCTGGCCCCAGGCTTTCTTTCTTCCTTCCTTTTTTTTCCTCCTTCTCGCCGGCGAAATCCCACACCGCAAGAGAAGGGAAAACGGAGAACGGGAGTCGCCGTTAAATCCGCAAGTCGCGATGGGAGCGTTTTGCCACCGCCTTCCCCTTATTTCAGGGTCGGTTCATTAAAAAGAAAAAAGAAACTCAGGGGGAAATCCTTTTTTTTGAGTTGCAGTCAGACCCTTTTGCCTTTTTTTATTATTGTTATCTCTTTTTTTTTTTATGTCCGTCTCCGCAAAAGCTGCAGGAAGAAATAAGATGTAGTCATTGCTGGGATTATCATTTTCATCGCCAGCAGCGCTGTGTTTCTGCGGTTAAAGGGACGCTGTGCTTTGGTTCCCTGGTTTAACCAAATATCAACCTGGGCTTTTCAAACAGATTCATAAACCACAGGGAGCAGTAAAATTATATTTTACGTTCTACAAGCGGTCTCCTTTCTATCGATGTGCATTTTTGAGTTCTGTGTTCCGGTTACCGTTTCACTTGTGCTCCTGCAGGGGGGGAAAAGGGGGAGAATTTCTCTTTTGTTCGAATCCTGTAGCGGCAAAAAGGTGCCCAGAGACATAAACTCTGCTGAACAAAATCCCTTCGGCCGCTTTACAGTTTTGCAACTCTGCCCACCACCGCTGGGGTGTGTCCAGCTTAAGCAGAGCCTGGCTTTGAAAACCAGCGTGGGAAGAAGCTGCAATCGTTCTGTTTGTGCCTTTATTTATCCAGGTGTCGGTCCAACAGGTGCAAGCCAGGAAGCCAAGCGAGATTTGTTTTTTTCCCTTTATTCAAAAGTGGCCGGAAGTTCTTGCTGTAATAAATGAAAGCAGGTTTATATAACGGAGTTGACTCTTAAAAGGTAGAGGAAGGACAACTGATGTCCTCTCCTATATTCCAGGGATTTACAATAAAACCACTGAAAAATCTATTTTCTTTCTACCCCCCACTCCTTTGGGGGATTGCTTGCAGTTTCAGAGTCCACCACTTGAGGGGGGCCTTTGACTTGTAAAAGGAGTCAGGGAGAGGAGAGAGGACCAAATCCTAGAGAAGACTTCCCTGCATAATTGGAATTCTCAGATATACCGTATTTCCCCATGTATAAGCCACCCCTTTTTCCAAAATTTTCAAGCCCAAAAAGTAGGGGGTGGCATATACAAAGCAGGTACACTTTTTTATACGTGAAAAATGCATAAAATAATAAAGTAGGAATAAACTGGTTTTCCAGCAGTATGCTATACTTTTTGTAAAAATTGTACGTGATGATACGATTACGAGTGCGAGTACGCGATAGAAATGCATACGCTAGGCATCGGCCTGAATGCTTCGTTCCTACTCTCGTTCCGATCACGTAGATTGCTAGCGTCGCCGCACCGCTTTGGCGTCATGACCGAAGTTGTAGATCTAGACGTCGAATTTTGTTTCTTTGTAAATTTTCTTTCTTCATAACTTGTTTCTCTAATAAAATATTTTTTTCAAAACTTCACAGTCCAAAAATTGGGGGTGGCTTATACAAAGGGGGTGCTTATACATGGGGAAATACGGTATTTGCTTCTGTGTTCTGACTCCCCCAAAAACAGATAGAGAGCACCTATGATGCAAGAGGCATGTTTTCTGCCTGCCTGCATTGTCACACATCCTACATAAAAGTGGAATTAGCAATTCTCCTAGTGCTGTGACGCGTGCCAGAGGTATCATGCAAAGCCCCCTCTAAAAGCATGCGCGCCATCCCCAACTGCTGGTTTCTGGCGTGCAAGGCCCTCTCTGCCGGCCAGGTGGTCTTCATGGGTGCTGGAGTACCCGAAAAACAGCCTGAAAGCGTCCAAAAACAGGTCCCAAAACAGCCCCCCCAAAAGGCATGCAAATACCGGGCAGCTGGTCTTTGGGGTGTCTGGCACTCCGGCATGCACGTCTGTTCCGGTTTAAGCACTTGGTGCCCAAAAGGTTGACCATCACTGTCCTAGGGCGAATTAAATCTTGCCAGTGATGGTACACTACCGGTTTGGCCCGGTTCCCACGAACCGGTAATAAAAAAAGAAGAGAGAAGCGCAGAATCGGCCCCTCCCGTTCACCCCTGGGCTTTTCTTTATCCTCTCAGCTGATTGGCACTGCAGGCCTCAGCTGGTGTGGGGAAAGCTGCCTGCATGCATCACCAAACCAGTAGCGGAACGGGTGGGACCCCACGGCTGAATCTCGCACACGCAACACACACAAACACACCCCCAAAGCCACGTCAAATATTTGGACGTTGCCAATGGATGGAAGAGAAGTCAGAATAGCGTTGAATGTTGTTTTATCAGACCCGCTCTTGTTTCCTGTCCTGGAGATGCTTTGATGGAGGCAACGGAGTTAAAACGGGGCCATTTTGGGTGTGGGGGGACCTGGGAGCCCTTCCCCCCACCCACCCCTGCCCTCCCCCTTCAAAAGAGACGCTCATTACAAAAGCAGAAATGACATTTAATAAATTAAGGGAAGACTTTTACAGTCGGGCCCAATAAATAACAAAAGCAAGGTCCAGAGAGAAGAGAAACAGGAAGGCAGGAGGAGGAACCAAACGGCGAGAGGCAGTATTGTTTTCAGTACAAAATAGTCTAAAAAGAGAGAAATAAGAGGAGAAATTGGACTTGCTACCCAACACCGTCACAACTGCTACACGGAAAGGGGGTGTTGCTCGGATCAGGGATCACGGAAGCAAAGCCAGGAGCGCAGGTTTACGGAGGCCGGTGTGTGTATACACACACACACACACGCACATGCAGATACAAAATCAGCCATTAAGCTTTGCGTGTGCATTGAAAGGTGTGTTTTTGTTGGGTTTTATTTTTCTGAGTCGCCTTTTTCAGAAACGGAATCTGTGTTTCGCAATTTAGCTGCTGTTTCCCGCCTCGCCTCTTTTTATTTATTTATTTTTTTGAAAGAAAAAAGAAAACCCTGATCAGGCTTTCAAAATATTTGGGGGAAGAAAGGGAAATAAATCAATTGGCTTAGCCGAAGAGGCTAAACTTAAAAAGTTGTGATGTCATTCTGAAGTGGGCAGACTTTTAAAACGCAGGCTCTGCTTGTCTGGGGCAAGTCGCGGATTCTGAAACTTGTTTCCTTGCTTTTAACCCCCTAAATCAGGGGTCCTCAAACTTGATAACTTTTAAGACTTCTGGACTTCCAACTTCCAGCCAGCGTTTTTTAAAAATTCTATGATTGCTAGTCTCAATTGCAATTGGCAAGTGACCACCAGGAGGCAGTATGTGACTTGGTTTTGTCTTATATAATCCCACACTGCCTCCTGGTGGTCATTCTAAGTAAGGACACACACAACAAAGGGCAAGAAATTAGCTTGGTTCGGAATTTCTGGGCGTTGAAGTCCACAAGTCTTAAAGTTGCCAAGTTTGGAGACCTCCGCCCTAAATCTATTCAATTTCTCTCCCTTTCTTTGCCAGACCCCTTCCAAGTTTTCATCATCCGGTGTGCTGGAAAAAAAATATATGATTTCCCACGCTGACCTTCATGGAAGCTTCTGCAGCAAAAGATAAGCTTGTTCCTTTACCCACCTATTCCCAGGCTCATCCTAATCAATATTTTTCCCCATTACAGGTAGCCTTACAACCACAATCGAGCCAAACACTATGCGAGACCGTTGTTAAGTGAGTTGACTTTTTTCTTTTCTTTTTTGGCTACAGTTCAGTGAACTTTTGTAGCTGTTAAGTGAATCCTATAGTCCCAAAGCAAATCTGACTTGGCCCAAGCGCCCAAATTCTGCCCCGGGGATGCTTGCAAACAGTCGCAAAATGTGAAAACTGGTCATAAGTCGCTTCCCCCCACCCCCCAGTGCTGTTGTAAATTTGAGCAGTCACTACACGGTTATAAGTCGAGGACTACCCGTACCCCAATCCTGGGAATTTCCAGAGGGTCTGTAAAATCTTGCCGCTGGCAGTATTCAGAATAAAAAAAATAAGAGATCCGGCTGCTCCAACCAAGAATAGGAACAGCGCTAAAAAACACACAAATCTAGACACTTCAAAGAGAGACAAACATGGAAACTACGAAGATATTTTTTTTATCACAGTTGGGTGGCTATTTTGTCGCTTTTGGCCTGGTGAGTGTGGAAATGGAGGGCCTGCCGGCTGCCCACTCCTCGTTGCATCTCCCCCTCCCCAGTTTTCTAAAAACCACATATATTTTTCCCCTCCCCGATCTATGCTCACTTGGCAGGTTGTAGCTGGTGATGGGTTAGAGAGAAACGAGACTCCTTGGAAGACCATTGAAAGCCACAGGGCCTGCGGCAGCAGCTCTTTGCATTCCCCATTTTTGGGGGGAAGGGGGGCATGGGGACTTTAAGACGAGCCCCACCCCTTCCGATTAAAAATATGTGTTTATGTATTGCATCTGAAGTCAGAAGTGAGCTTTTAACCCTCCCCCAATGGATTCCAGGCATCTGGAAATGGGTATATAAACTTTATAACCTGTGGACTTCGACTCCCAGAATTCCTCAGCACAGCCCGCTCAAGAATTCTGGGAGTTGAAGTCCTGCAGGTTGTAAAATTGCCTACTCCTCCCCTGCTCTGTTGAGATAGCGGCCTCTGTTGTCACTGCCTGCCGAGGATGATGGGAAGGGTAGTCTCCCTCACCAGTAGGAAGACGTAGCCTCCTTTCTGTCCCTTTGCGTTCTTCCTAAACATTTAAAAACTTTTTGTTTTGTTTTCGCAGAGACCCTGCCAAGATGGGGAGGTGGGCTACTTTAACTGTGCTCAGAGAGGGGGGGGGGCTCCTGTTTCTCATCCCTCCCCCCACTCCCCTCCTTTAAACCCTCAGTCCACATAGTCAGAAACCGATGCAAAGTTTTGGATCTGCACCTGGGAGGCGGGCAACGTAACTGCCACTTGCGGCTCGTTAAAGCAGCTGCCTCTTAATTTTTTTTTTTTCCCCCACCCAGGAAAAAGCTGGTTTAGAAAGCCTGCAGCGATCGGCCGCCTCGATCCGTTGCAAAACCTCATATTTTTTTTGCCATCGGTTCTGAAATGCTGCGCAACCCTCGTGACAAGAGACAGGGGCAGAAATTGGGGAAGGGGGTGGAAGAGAAAAAGGGAGGCCTGGCTGCCCCCCCCACACCTTTCCTTAAGCGGGGGAGGGAAGGATGATTGTCCCACTCCTAGTTTTCAATTTGTAGGAAGGGTGTGGTTTTTTTTTTGTTAGCCCAGAAGGAAAGCCAGTGCAGTGTCCAGTTTGGGGAATGCGTTCCACCCTCATCCCCCCACACCCCATTTAAACCCCCCCCTCCCCATCAAACCCTCCTTATAGATGCACAAACACAGACAATTGGCAAATGCACAAGAAATCGGGATATACTGCTGTCCACAGCATAGACAGGAAGTGACCTGGATCTTTTCTTTGAAGAAGAAAAAAAAAGGCAGTGGTAAGGAAATAGCTCCCTCTAATTTACACACACACACACACACACACACACACACCCAATAAATTAACCTGGCACACAACAGCCCCAACCCAGTCACTCCCCCTTCCCTTCCCACCTGGATGCCAAAGGTAAACCAGCTTGGAAAAGCCACGGGTGGGCGGTTGAAACCGCAGCCGCCGCCGCTTAAATTTTGTGCCGCCCAGACCCACAAAAACCAAGCTTACGGCAACCTTGCGCGTTGGGACGCACATCTACGAGGTTCTGGATTTGGCAGTCGCCTTTGCCGCTTTGACCGTCTTGGGGAGTGGGGGGGCTGCAATCCTCCTGCTGCCTCCCTACCCCTTATTGCACGCCCCTCCCGCTTTTGTTTGTCCCTAGCCCTGAGAGTTGACGGAGATCACCCGGTGGCGCTCCATCCCAGTTCACACCTCCGTCTCCACGCCAGCCAGCTTGGGGGTGAGGATGCGGGGCGTGACGCCGGCGTTGAGGTCCGTTTCGAACTGCAAAAGTTGCCCCATGAAGTTCAGGTTGGGCGAGATGACGGGCCGGCGGCCCTTGACGTACTTGTAGGCGTCGCCCATGGTCATCAAGGTGTGCTTCATCAGGTAGGCGATGACGATGGTGGCGGAGCGTGAGACGCCAGCCTGGCAGTGGACAAGGACTCCCTTGCCACTCTGGTGGGCTTCCTCTGGAGTTGGGGAGAGAAACGGCAGCGTTAAGAGGCAGGATGTGCTCAGGGACTCCACACTTGGCCCCTTTAAGAGTTGTGGACTTCAACTCCCAGAATTCCCCAGCCAGCTTTTTTTGGAAATTTATTCTATGACTCTGTTGCTTAGTGACAGACTTTCTAGTCTCAGTTGCAATTGGCAAGTGACCCACCAGGAGGCAGTATGTGACTTGGTTTTGTCTTACATAATCCCACACTGCCTCCTGGTGGTCATTCTAAGTAAGGACATGCACAACAAAGAGCCAGAAATTGCGGAATTGAGGAATTGCGGCCAAAATTTCTGTTGCCAAGGGAGACATTCGTTCGCTGAATTTTGTCCCATTTTACAACCTTCCTTGCCTCAATTATTAAATGAACCACTGCAGTTGTTAAAAGGAACACAGTTGTCACGTGAAATCTGGCTTCCCCGTTGAGTTTGCTCGTCCGAATGGTCGCCAAAGCGGATATACCTACACAACCCCAGGGACGCTGCCACCACCCTAAAGGTGGTTTGGGTGTCAAGCATCCCAGGGTAAATCATGTGATGCTGCAACGGTCGTAAGAGTGGAAAACGGCCATAAAAGACCCCCTTTTTTTTTCCAGCGCCGTTCTAACTTCGAAAGGATTGCCTGTTCTCCCTCTTAACTTTTTTCTTTCCTGTTCCCCAGATGTTAATCCCCCTCCCCCACTGAGATCTGAAATGTTTCCTGCAGAGAATTAGGGGTAGGTATGAGGATTTCCTTCCAGCATTTCCAGAGGTGGGATTCAGCCGGTTCACATCGGTTCTAGAGAACCGGTAGCAGAAATGTTGAGTAGTTCAGAGAACCGGCTAATATCGCCTCTGACTGGCCCCGCCCCCATCTATTCTCCGCCTCCCAAGTCCCAGCTGATTGGCTGGGTCTCCTTTGGTTGCCCTGCACAGGAGAACGGAGCTGGAAAGCAGGTTAGTGGGGTGGGGAGGGAAGGGAAGGGGGATTTTGCAGTATATCCTTCCCCTGCCACGCCCACCAAGCCACACCCACAGAACACCACGCCCACCAAGCCACACCCACAGCTAATGGGATGGGTCTCCTTTGGTTGCTCTGCACAGGAGAACGGACCTGGAAAGCAGGTTAGTGGGGCGGGGAGGGAAGGGGGATTTTGCAGTATCCTTCCCCTGTGACGTCAACCAAGCCAAGCCCCACCAAGCCACGCCCGTGGAACTAGTAAGAATGTGTGAATCCCACCCTATTTCCCACTTATGGGCTCCCCAACCTGGGTCAAGATTCGGCTCGTACCGATGAACTCAAACGCCTCCTCAAAATATTGCCGCAGGTCCTGTCGGTTGTTGTCGGTGGCCGGTAAGCGCTTGTAACGGAGGCGCCCGCTCTCGGCGTGGTAGAGCGGCAGGTGGGTTGTGACGTTGAGAACATGGCCCACGTTGAGGTGGAGTAAAATCTCCAGGTTCTGGGCGTCCCGCTCATTGCCCAGGTAGAGGAAGGGGAGGATGGGGCTCAGTTCGGCGTTCTCCAAGTCGGGGGTCAGCGGAGAGCCCACCTCGTTCGAGATCTCCGGAGCATCCAACCCGATCGGACTGCCTGCGGCCAAAACACGAAACGTGAGGGTGGCATTCCTGCTCGCGGGGCACAACGGAGACGTGGCGTTCAAATGCGTGGCAAAAGGGGAGGGGTGGAGGCACAGGAGATCAAGGTGCTTTCTCCCCCTCTCTACCTTTCCAATCCCGCCAGGTAAGATCCGGGGGAGGGTCTCCAAATGGCCCCCTTTCAGACTTGTGGTCTTCAACTCCCAGAATTCCCTAAGAGCTCATTTCTGGCTCTTTGTTGTGCGTGTTCTTACTTAGACCGACCACCAGGAGGCAGCGTGGGATTATATAAGGACAAAACCGGTCACCTATCCTGCCTCCTAGTGGTTGCTTACCAACTGCAACTGAGAGCCGCAATTCTGTCGTAAAGTTTTTTTTTTAAAAAAAAAATGCTGGCTGGGGAATTCTGGGAGTTGAAGTCCACAAGGGGTCAAGTTTGGCAGATGAAAAGCTTCCCTAGATTGGAAACGGAGGAGCGGGGGGTGGGGGGGAGAAGGATAAAAGATGCTTTGCCCGTTATATCAAGCTACCAGCAGGACAAGCTTCGTCCTGGTTCAATCAAAGCTTCCTCGTCGGGACTGGGAAGCAAGGCATGATGGGAGTTGTAGTTTTAGGGGGAATGACAGGTGCACTTGTCTCCGCCCTCCTCCTTAGCTCCTCCCCTCATTCAGCTGGCTAAAAGTAGGGCATCTCAAAGCATCCCTCCCAGGTTTTATTCTTATTCTTATTTTTTTCAGAATGGGCCTTGGGGATAGCAAGGGGGGTGGGGGTGGGAATGTTTTGCTGAACTACAACTCCCAGCATACCTTGCACGTGGCTCTCCCAGCAGACTCCTGGTTCAAACCACATCTGGAAAGAATTGCCTTGTTTCTCCCTGTTTTAAAGTGTTTAAACACTGCTCCAGGGGTGGCCCCTTAAATGAAAAACAAGGATATATCCCACTCTTCTTCTCCTCCTCCTCCTCCTCCTCTTCTTCTTCTTCTCCTCTTCTTCTTCTTCTTCTTCTTCTTCCTCTCCTTTTCCTTCTTCTTCAGATCTTCTTCAAATCTTCTCCATTGGCAAAAGGGGCTTATTTAGAAGGAGCTTGCTCCCACGCAGAGGGAGATAGGTGCGTTTTTAAGGTAGACTTCTCCTGAACCAAGAGGCTCTAACTTAGCATTCTTGCCTGCTGGGCCTGGTGTTCCCCTCCCTCCTTCCCTCCCTCTCTCTCCGCCCTTCAAGCTTAACGGCCACATCAAATCCTATCTTGAAACAAGGTTTAAACACAAAATGTCTCCCACAGTCCAGGTGTTTTTTTCTCCTTACCTCTCTTCCCAAGTCCTTGCTCATCTTTGTGCACCAAATCCAGGACCAGGTGCAGGTTCTGCGTAGGCGGGGCTGCCTTGGGCAGCTTGGGGGGGCTAGCCGGGGGAGATTCCAGGACCCCCCTGCAGCCAGACCCCTCCTTGGACCACAGGCACTGCCGCGAGGAAGAGTCCCGCCCGTCACAGGTGCCCCTGGATGACAGGAAGTCTAGCACAGCCAGTTTCCCTTGCTGGAACCGTCGCCGTCCCGGCGCGTCGGCAACTCCGAAGCGCATGGCTCCCTGCAGCTGAGCCTTGGTGAACTCCACCAGGTTGCGGCAGTCCAGGATCAAGGGAGAGGATTGCGGCTGGACCCACGGCGTCGTCGTGTTTATCTTCTTGTCCAGCTCGTTGGGCCAGACGTTGTGGCTGGTGTAGTTGTCCCCTTCTTCCTCCTCCTCCTCCTCCTCTTCTCCGTCCCCGCCGTAGCAGCTGGGCGCCGGCGAGGACCCCACCCGGGGGTCGTAGGCCACGATGGGGTCACTGCTGCAGAAGCTGGAGGAGGAGCTGACCGACTTGACCGAGAGGTTGCACGCCAGGCAGGCCAGGGAGCGCAAAGCCACGGGGCCACAGAAGCACCCCAGCTTCTTCACGGCCTGCGGACTGCAGGCCGGGCAGCCCAGGGAGCGCAGGCTGGACCGGCTGGAGAAGCAGCCCAGGGAGCGCAGTCCGGACTTGGCGCCAGCGTCTTCGCAGCGCATCAGCCGCCAGCAGCCCCAGCAGCCGCATTTCAAAGGGTGCATGGTGGTGGCGGGGCTGGAGAGCGTGGAGCTGGGGGTAGCATCCCCCGAAGGGTCGGCGTTCTCCTTGAGGCCCCCCCGCTTCTTGAGTCTGGCCTCAGTCAGCAGCGCCTTCAGCTGCGGCGTCAGCGGGGCTTTCCTCTCGCCCTGCTTAGCGTCCGCCGGCGGCCAGGCTGAGCCACGCTCGGGCCCTCGTCCCTGAGGCTTGAGGTCAAGGGTGTGAGAATGGCCGGGGAGAAGGATGCTGCTCCGGCGGAGGCTTTCGCAGGGGTCCTGGCCCACGGCGGAGGGCGAGAGGGGCTTCTCCCCGCCACTGCCGTGGGTGACGAAGGTGTGAGTGAGGCGTAGGGCTAAAGTCTTGGGCCTCTGCAGCACCCCGATCCGCTCTTCGAGGGGCGAGGGTGGCATTGGGAAAGCTGAGCTGCGGGGAAAAGGAAGAGGCCAAAGGGAGGTTAGTACCGTGGTCTCCCCTCCCCAAATTCCTAGCGTGCAGGGGGAGGCCTCCCAAGGAGTAAGGCTTGAGGGGGGGGACTCCCCCTCCCAGAATTCCCCAGCCAGCAAGCTTGCAAAATTTACTAAACAGCTAAATGGATTCGCCGTGCAGGAGAGGCCACAGGGCGCAATTCAGCCCTCAGCCACCCGGGCAGGTTTGCAAAGCTGGTGTTCTGAAAGCTGGCTGGGGGGTGGCGGGGGATTCTGGGAGTTGAAGTTCATGACCCTTAAAGCATGGCAGCTGGGGAATTCTGGGAGTTCTGGGAGGGAGGGAGGGAGGGAAAAGGGTGGAAGGAAGGAAGGAAGGAAAAATTGGGAGGGAGGGAAGGAAAGGAAGAAGGGAGGGAGGGAGGGAGGAAGGAAGGAAGGAAGGAATGAAAAAGGGTGGAAGGAAGGGAGGAAGGAAAAATTAAGAGGGAGGGGGAGAAGGAAGGAAAAATTAGGAGGAGGAAGGAAGGAAGGAAGGAAGGAAGGAAGGAAGGAAAATTAAGGGGGAGGGAGGGAAAAGGGTGGAAGGAAGCAAGGAAGGAAAAATTAAGAGCGAGGGAAGGAAGGAAAGGGAGGGAGGAAGGAAGGAAGGAAGGGAAAAGGGTGAAAGGAAGGGAGGAAGGAAAAATTAAGAGAGGGAGGGAGGGAAGGAAGGAAAGGAGAGGAGAAGGAAGGAAGGAAAAACTAAGTGAGGGAAGGAAAGAAAGAGAGGAAGGAAGGAAACGAAGGAGAAACTAAGAGGGAAGGAAGGAAAGAAAGAGGAAGGAAGGGAGTAGATGAGGTGTGGATGGAAGGAAGGAAGGAAAAAGGGTGGAAGGAAGGGTGGAAGGAAAAAATAAGAGGGAGGGAGGAAGGAAGGAAAGGAGAGGAGAAGGAAGGAAGGAAAAATTAAGAGGGAGGGAGGGAAGGAAGGAAAGGAGGAAGGAAGAAGGAAGGAAAGAAAAGGAAGGAAAAGTTAAGAGGGAGGGAGGGAAAAGGGTGGAAGGAAGCAAGAAAGGAAAATTAAGAGCGAGGGAAGGAAGGAAAGGAGAGGAAGGAAGGAAGGAAGGAAGGAAGGAAAAGTGGAAGGAAGGGAGGAAGGAAAAATTAAGAGGGGGGGAGAAGGAAGGAAGGAAAAATTAAGAGGGAGGGAGGAAGGAAGGAAAGGAGAGAAGAAGGAAGGAAAAACTAAGGAAAGAAAGGAGAGAGGAAGGAAGGAAAGGAAGGAAGGAGAAACTAAGAGGGAAGGAAGGGAAGAAAGAGAGGAAGGAAGGGAGTAGATGAGGTGTGGATGGAAGGGAGGAAGGAAAAATGAAGAGACGAAGGAAGGGATCAACCCCACCATTAACATCCCTCGTTCAATACCTCCTGCTATTATTTCAAACCCTGAAGACCCCCCCAGCCCCCAGCCCTTCTATTTACTGATGCTTCCCGCCTGGCGGCCACCCTCCGTGCCCCCACCCCCCACAGCCACCCAGTCGTAATCCAATAACATTTCGATGCGTTTAGGCTCACTTCTTTTTACGGCCCAGCGTTTTTTGGCAAGGCTTTTCCTCTGTCAGGTTTCCAGCTTTCTAAAGCCAGATCGTATTCTGGGTCACAGGTGCTCCTAGCCATGCAGCAAACACCCCTGCAACTCCAGGCGGAGGAGCCCATGTTTACAATACAGCCCAGAGAGCCTTATGCCCATTTCAGGGACCTGGAGACTGAGGCCAGGATAGGGAAGAGGTGGTTTTTTTTTACAATTGCTGGGACACGGCTGAATTTTGCATTTATTTATTTTTTTGCAAAATCCTTTTCCAAGCTACTTTGTCTGTTCCTAGCACAAATTTCCAACAAATCCTGAAATCTTCCATCTTGCAGAACTCAAACTAATCGTTTTCTTAAAAAAATAATAAATAAATAACATTTGGGGGATTTGAACACATTTGTCACCCTCGGCCCTTCCCTTCCGGAAGACACCTGCTTCCGTCTCACCCCAACAAAACACACGCCCCAATTCGAATTGCAATCCAGATTTTTATCCAGGGATCTACGGGTGGTCCTCATGCTACGATCACACATTTCTGCCGTTAAGGGAAACATTGGCTAAGTGAGTTTTCGCCCCATTTCTCCCCGAACTTTCTTGCCACCGTTGTTAAGTGAATCATTGCAATTTAGTCACACGGTTATTAAGTGAGACTGGCTTCCCCGTTGACTTTGGCTTGTCAAAAGGTCGCCCAAGGGGATCACGTGACACCCAGGACACTGAAAACCGTCATAAGTACGAGTCAGTGGCCAAGCATGTTAATTTTTATCAGGTGACCAGGGGGAGGCTGCAACGGTCGTAAGTGTGAAAAACGGTAGTAACTTAAGTCCCTTTTTTCAGTGCACTTCAAACGATCACTAAAAACAAACTTATAAACTGAGAATTACCTGTATTTTGCTTATAACTACCTGTTGACTAATCCCAATTCATCAAAGTAATCCCCAACCCTCTCTGGAGCAGTTGCACCCTCAAATCTACCATATAAATTCCTTGGCATGCTGCTTTCTCTTCCTGTCCCACCAACTGGCACGAATGACCAATGCCCAACAAGTCTGCTTTTCACACACACACACGCACACACACACACACACACACACAACCAGCACGACGTAACCTTGGTCCATGAGTAGTTCCACAGGTGTGCAAATCCTCTGCATTTAGGTGAACGTTGCGTTTGCACAAAGCCACGTTCAAGTCCATCGGTCGATCCCATCCCATTCCCCTGCTCAGCCCTGAATCTCTGAGGCCTACCTCGCAGGGGTGTGGAGAGATTGGGGGGAGGAGGGGGGGCTTGAAAAACAGCTCCTACTGCTTCAGGATCTGTTTGCAGCTCCTCCGTGGTGAATCTGTGCAAAGCAAGGCAGGTTCTTTGCATGCACGTTTTGACACACTTCAGTGCCGGCTTGTTGAATAATAATATTGTTTAAAGACAGGCTTTGCTCACACAAAACATATAGACACACACACACACGCACACATGGGCACATGCGGGCATTTTCCCTCTCCAGAGCTTACCTTTTTGACCTGTCCCACAGCCCACTAGGTTCCCTTAAGGCACTTTTCCTTCCTTTCAGCCGGAGAAAGTTGGACAATGTCTCTAAAAATACCGACCTGAGCTCAGAGGCTGGCATGGTGATGAGGACATTGGGGCTTCTTGGGTTTCACCCCGGGATGAGCTCACCGTTTGGCCCAGGAGATGCTGGGCAACTTTCTTGGGGGGGGGGCAGGGGGGGGCGAAGCAGGGCGGGCGAGGAGGAAGAGACAGGCAGCGAAACCAGCCAGGGGTGAAGGAAGAGCTAAAGATTTCGCAGGACTTAAGAAAAAGAAAAATGGGATGGGAATCTGTCTCTTTGCAGGACGAGGTTTCTCAGCCTCAGCAGCTTTAACATGGGTGGGCTTCAACTCCCAGGATCCCCCAGCCAGTATGATTTAAGAGGGGTGGGCTTCAACTCCCAGGATCCCCCAGCCAGCATGATTTAAGAGGGTGGGCTTCAACTCCCAGGATCCCCCAATCTGCATGCTTTAAGCTGGATGGATTTCAACTCCCAGAATCCCCCAATCTGCATGCTTTAAGCTGGATGGATTTCAACTCCCAGAATCCCCCAGCCAGTATGATTTAAGAGGGTGGGCTTCAACTCCCAGAATCCCCAATCTGCATGCTTTAAGAGGGTGGAATTTGACTCCCAGAATCCCCAGCCAGTATGATTTAAGAGGGTGGGCTTCAACTCCCAGAATCCCCCAATCTGCATGCTTTAAGAGGGGTGGAATTTGACTCCCAGAATCCCCAGCCAGCATGCAGCATGCTTTAAGAGGGGTGGACTTCCCCTTTCTCCTTGCCTTAAGAGGGGTGGACTTCAACTCCCAGAATCCCCCAGTCTGCATGCTTTAACAGGTGGAATTTAACTCCCAGAATCCCCTAGCCAGCATGCTTTAAGAGGGGTGGACTTCCCCTTTCTCCTTGCCTTAAGAGGGGTGGACTTCAACTCCCAGAATCCCCCAGTCTGCAAGCTTTCAGATAGGTGTTGTTGGGAGTTGAAGTCCTCCCATCTGTAAAGGTGTCAATTTTGAGGAAAACCGGCTGTATGATCTCCAACTGCCAAGGATGAAAGATCGGTGCGGGCATTTCTCCACCCTGGCTTGGTGGGTGAAAGCCCCACCGGTCTCTCTGGCCACTTCCTAGCCCTTCTGGGTTGGCCAACGATGGGTCTCCAGCCACGGCATCTTCACGGAGTGTGTGCCGTGGAGACAAGCCCTGGTGTCCGCCAATCAGAGCAGAGCCTCTGAAGTTGGCTTGTTAGAAATCAGCGGGCTGATTTGTGCTGCTGTGCCCAGAGGAAGAAGTCGGAACAGCCAATAAAAACATCCTCCGAAGGACGTGGCCCATCTCAATAAGCCAGTTTGCCTCCAACAAACCATGGTGATGCCAAAATGAGGGTCCCCCTGCGATGACATCACACATGCCCACCAAGATTGCAAACTCGATTCGGGTAGTAAGATATGAAAGCATCTTGACTGGGGCATTCTGGGAGTTGAAGTCCACCCCTCTTAAACCCTTCTGGATGGGGGATTCTGGGAGTTGTAGTCCACCCATATTAAAGCCTGCTGGATGGGGGATTCTGGGAGTTGAAGTCCACCCCTATTAAAGCCTGCTGGATGGGGGATTCTGGGAGTTGAAGCCCACCCATATTAAAGCCTGCTGGATGGGGGATTCTGGGGGTTGAAGCCCACCCATCCTAAAGCCTGCTGGATGGGAGATTCTGGGGGTTGAAGCCCACCCATCCTAAAGTGTGCTGGATGGGGGATTCTGGGAGTTGAAGTCCACCCATATTAAAGCCTGCTGGATGGGGGATTCTGGGAGTTGAAGTCCACCCATATTAAAGCCTGCTGGATGGGGCATTCTGGGAGTTGAAATCCACCCCTCTTAAACCTGCCAAGGTTGAGAAATACTGCTATAGATTGAGGACACTACAATCGAATCTAAGATGGGATGCAAAGACACACATCTAACTGTGAGAAAAGACACAACCCAGCAGTGTTTCAACAAACCAGCTTATCAGAAAAACAAAAAGAGTTCCTGCTTTACATAAGCGAAGCCTCACGTTCAACTCCCAGAATCCCTTGGCAGAGCTTTTGAAAATCTCCAATCTAAATCCCCGGAGATTTTGTCGCAAGTCAAGCATCATCAACAATGCGCTACCCATTACGCAGGTGAAAAAACTGAGGCTGGGAGAACCCTCCTTGCCAATGGATAGCTCAACCCAGTCACTTAAAAACAACAACTTAGTTTCAACAGCTTTGACCCAAACTCCCTTTTTTCTGCAAAAGCAGCATGTAAAACTTTAAAAAAAACATAATTGCCTACCCCCACCTTATTCACTCTACAGGTGTGTCCCTTCTAAAACATCATCTACACAACTTCAACACCTCAAGTGTGTCTACATCACCCCCCCCTCTCTTGCGTCATCTAATCTACAAATATTGTGCAACTACCGAATTGTTAAAACAAAACATGAAAAAAATGAAACAGAGAAGCTGATATCAACTTATTTAATTTCTGTCTCGCCTTTGCACCCAGAACCTTGCCCTTTTGAAGGAGGAGGTGGGTTGTTGTCTTTAAACACACTTCCCCCCACACACACAGACACATACACACACACACACATCTAATTAAAAATCCCTGCACCGAATTAAAAATTTAATTAAAAAAATAATAATAACGTGAAGCTCAGCCACCGGGGTTCCTTTGTTTTACCCAATCTCTTTCTTGGTGCCAATCCCCTGCCTGTGGATGGACACACACACACACACACACAGAGACATGCAAACCCCAACACACATACACACAAACACACACAGCAGCAGCCACCTTTGCAACCAACCCTGTGTGGCATCACAGGCTTAAAAATAACCCCTGGTGTCATAAGTCATGAGGCTCCTTGCTTTAAAACTCCAGGCTTCATAGCTAGAATGCAAAACAGAAAACCCACCCCTGCACCCCCAAAAATCCTCTGAGCATCCCTAAGAGCCTTTTGCCCCCCTCCCTCCCTCCTCCGTCTCCCACGCACCCCCGGGGAAGACGACCTGTCACAACAACCAAGACAGCCACCACAATTCACCCACGCAGCTTTCCTCTCTTCGCCCCCTCCCACCTGCACCCCAATCCTGCACCCCCCCCCTCATCTTCCTCTGCCCGGGTACCTTTGTGGCTGCGGGGTGCAGGCCTGGAAGACCCCCTCTGCACCCACCCACCCAAATAGGGCAATGGGACAGCCCCCTTTCTATTCTCTTTCTCCCCACCCACCCCCTTAATGCGAAAACAAAACAAAACCCACCCAGGGGATGCAATTCGCCTTCGGCTCCCCCAACCGGTGGACGCGTGGGGTATAGGGGCGTTTGTTGGGGGGGGCAGTTTCCACCGTTAGAGACCCCCGTTGCTTTTCCTGGCCCCCCCCCCACCCCAGGGTCCAGTTTCTCCCATGCACCGCGCAACACAAATTGCGTTAAGCGCAACGGCGGGGCTTCCTCCCTTCCCGCTCCCAATCTCTCCCCCACCTTTGCAAAAGTGGGAGGGGCAACAAAAAAAAACAAAGCAAGCATCTTCGTGTCCGCCCCCCTTTTTCCCCACGCAGCCCCCTCCCTCTCCTTCCTCCCCCTCCCAGGTGTGTTTTGCACTCACCTGCATCACATCCTCCAGCCGAAAATCATTGAAGGCGAGAGGATCGCTCGATCCCGGATGGGTCCCGGGCTCCGGATCCCTCCTTTTGGCAGGCTGCTTTTGCAAACGCGCGGGGATCGCTCCCTCCCTCCCGTCTGGTTGCGAAGTTGTGTTGTGTTGTGTTGTTGTTGTTTTTTCTTCTCCCCCCTCCCCTTTTCCTCCCCTGCTCGGGGCGGGCGTGAGGCTCCGGCTGGGGAAAGCAGGGCAGGCGCGGATGCGGGGGGGTGAGTTGGAGCCGCTTGCTGGCAGGGTGACCTCATCGTCCGCCAATCAGAAGCCGGCCCGGCTCTCCCGGGGAAGGGTGACGTCACGGGGCGGCACGTGACCCGGCAGGTGGGTCCATTCACTGGGACGCAGGCGGCAAAGGGAGACCCCCCCTTGGCAAACGTGGGGGGGGGATTTTTGCAAGGGGGGTGGGTGGGCTGGGGGTCCCACGCCGTGCATTTTTCCAGGATGCACCCAGAGAAAGGTGGAGTGCAATGCACTCACTATTACAGCCTCTTAATTCTCCCCCCCAATTAATATTATTATTCGGGTTTGTTTGTTTTTAAATTCTAATTATTATATTGTTGCTGTTATTATTGCATTTTGTGCTATTATTATTATTATTATTATTATTATTATTATTATTATTATTATTATTATTATTCGACCCTGTGGGAGCTTCATCCCTGGAAGCTTTCAAGAAGAGACTGGGCTGCCACCTGTCAGAAACGGTGTGGGGGCGGGGGTTGGACTAGATCAGGGGTCTCCAACCTTGGCAACTTGAAGACTTGTGGATTTCAACTCCCAGAATTCCTCAGCCAGCAAAGTTGCCTGAGGAATTCTGGGAGTTGAAGTCCACAAGTCTTCAAGTTACCAAGGTCGGAGACCTCTGGACTAGATGACCTACAAGGTCCCTTCCAGCTCTATTCTGATGGATTCAACCTCGAAATCCTGACAGTGAGAACATCGATCGAACTTGATGGGACAGAAGCTGCCTTCGGAAGTGGTGGGAGCTTCGTCCGTGGAAGCTTTCAAGAAGAGACAACTCAGAAATGGTGTACAGTCTCCTGGTTAGGCGGGGGTTGGACTAGATGACCTACAAGGTCCCTTCCAACTCTTCTATATGTTATTCGTTCTATTCTTTCTATTCTACATTCTATTCTATTTTATTCTTTATATTCTACATTCTATTCTATTCTGTATTCTATTATATTCATTTTTTTTTAGATGGTATCGTATTTTATTAAAAGCCATATAAATTGGGTTGGTAAATCCATCCTGCCTTTTGATCTGTAACTCAAGGCAGTGATGGTCATCGATGCCAGGTAATAATTAACTGATTTAATTTGATATTTCATTTGATATTAATTTCATATTTAATACTGTTAATTTGATAGTTCATTCTGTGGTAAGATAGCAACAGCCCTTAGACTTATATCCCGCTTCACAGTCTTTTACAGCCCGCTCTAATAAGCGGTTTACAGAGTCCGTATATTGTCCTCAATAATCTGGGTCCAAGATGGATGACCAATGCATTTTATGAATAAAGTTGATATTTAGTTCAATATTAATAATAAATCATCAAAGGTAACCATTATAAATGATATAATGGCACAGGGAAAAAAAACAATTTAGGGCCACTTAAGGGGGAATATTTGTGGCTCAGGGTTGAATCAAGGTTATGACCATTTTTCAGACTTATGACCACTGCAGTATCCCTATGGCCACATGATTAAAATTCAGACACTTGGTATCTGACTCATATTTATGACGGAGGCAGTGTCTCGGTATCTTGTGAACAAAGGAACAAATATGGTACTTACTTGCCCTATTTTTTAAGCAACAATTACCGTGTTTCTCCAACAATACGGTCTCCACCAATAGGAAGGCCCAGCGTGATTTCTAGGCATGAGATGAAATTAAGCCCCGCTCCCAAAATTTAGGCCTATTTAAACCATGCGTTTCCCCGCCATTTCTCACATCGTTTGTTAGAACTACACGAGCTGAAGAGAAAGGGGGGGGGAGGTAGCCCAGGCTAGAATACCCCGAGAGCCGATAGAAGCTCCCCGAAGGCAGAGTCCCCAGCCGCTTCGGTGCGTGGCGTGGCATGGCCGCCCGTGTCCCCTCGCCTTTAGGGCAGTCTCTTTCGGGTGATGGAAGCTCCCCAAATGCAGTCACCAGCTACTTCGATCGGCCGGTAGAAGCGGCCTCGGGCAAGTGCGCACACACACACACACTCCCCTCGCCCCGAGGCCGCTTCTGCCGGCCGATCGAAGTGGCTGGTGACTGCATTTGGGGAGCTTCCTTCGCCCCAAAAGACTGCCCTAAAGGCGAGGGGACACGGGTAGTCACTTCACGGCCTGAAGCGGCTGGGGACTCTGCTTTCGGGGAGCTTTCGTCAGCCGATAGAAGCGGCCTCGTGGCGAGGTACGTGTGCATGGGCCGCTCTAGGTGAGGGTGGAAATTAAGTCACCCCTGAAAAGAGGGCCTAGCCGTTTTTTCAGGGGTCAAAAAGAAAATAAGGCCTAGCCTTATTTTGTGAGAAACACGGTAGATATCTTCATATTAATTTGATATTTAATTCAATCTTAATGTGGCATTTCATTCAATATTAATGTGGTATTTATTTCAATATTAATTTGATATTGAATTCAATATTAATGATGATCCCTCAAAGGTAATCCTTGTAAATATCAACTAATAGTGCAAAAGATGAACAGATACAACTTGCCCTATTTTTGCAAAATAGGTTGTAGAGATGGACCCCGATAGTCCTCGACTTATGACTGTAAGAGGAACCAGGATTTCCGTGGCTAAAACGGGTCGGGCTGCTTAGGCGAATCTCACCCGCATTTTTTGCCTGTAACTTCAAACACCCAAAAGGTGTTAAAAACAGGTGCATTTTGACAGCTTGCGGGACAATCGGACTGAAATATTTAGATGCCACCAGAGAGAGAGAGAGAGAGAGAGAGGGAAAAAATGGAGAAATAGGGGAAATGCACAGTTTTACACACACACACACACACACACACACACACACACACTGTGTGATGGTGTTTTCTTTGAAAATCCCCCCACTCATCTCTGTTTCTCTTTTGTCTGGGGCTGGGCTGGGCTGGTGGGGGGGGAATTTCTGCATTCGCTCAACCTCAGACCCAAATTTGCTGTGTGTGACTCAACTCCCAGCCTGCCACAACAGGGGTGAGTCTATACATCGGTCACTGGAATGGTGTGCGCGTGTGTCATCTTGGGCGTGTGTCATGCACTTGTGACACACACAGACACACACACTGCTCTCTGCCCGGCCCTGTATGCTCACCCTTGGCAGCCTGGTGCTGAGAATCTGGGTTAGCCAAAACGGCCCTTTGCCATTTAGCTAGAGATGCTAACGTGAGCCCAACCCTGGAGCAGAGGCCAAATGGCAGGGGGACAAGAAAGGTCCTCAGGTAGACTGCCCCAGCCCTTGGAAGCTACACACACACACACATACACACGCACACACACACGGTAGACCAGCTCTGGTCAGGGCAAAACTTGGCACCGCGTGAACTGGTTTGGTAATCCTTTTTTCTGAAACCCATCGCACTACCGCCGGCCCCTCCCACATCCTGTGACTACAAATTCCATCATTTAATTGCATGTTGCAGGAAGAAGAAGCTGTTTCTCTGGTCTGACCAGTGAATTGGTTTGTCACTCTGGCTTTCGCAGGAAAAAAAAATCCAAGCCCTGTTTTCCTTCCTTCCTTCCTTCCTTCCTTCCTTCCTCCTCCTCCATCTCTCCTTCCTTCCCTCTCTCCCTCCCTCTTCTCTTTTCCTTCTTTCTTTCCATCCTCTCTTTCCCTTCCTTCCTTCCTCCCTCTTTCCTTCCATTTCTTCCTTCCTTTTTCTTCCTTCCTCCATCCTTTTGTCCCTCTTTTTCTTTTCCTTCTTTTTCTCTCCCTTCCTCTATCCCTCTCTCCCTCTTTCCTTCTTCCTCTCTTTCCCTTCCTTCCTTCCTCCCTCTTTCCTTCCATTTCTTCCTTTTTCTTCCTTCCTCCATCCTTTTGTCCCTCTTTTTCTTTTCCTTCTTTTTTCTCTCCCTTCCTCTATCCCCCTCTCCCTCTTTCCTTCTTCCTCTCTTTCCCTTCCTTCCTTCCTCCCTCTCTTTCTTTCCAATTCTTTCTTTTTTCTTTCTTTTCCTTCCTCCATCCCTCTTCTCTTTTCCTCCTTTCCGTCCCTTCCTTTATCCCTCTTCCTTTTTTCCTTCTTCTTCTCTTTCCCTTCCTTCTTCCTTCTCTCCCTCTTCCCTTCCCCTTCTTTCCTTCCTCTCTCTTTCTTTTCCTTCCTTCCCCCAAACTTTTCTGTATTGTTCCAGCCCCTCTTGTTCCCACGGGAACTGGGGAAACCATTGTGGGGTGCAGCATCCTACATCCATCCACCTTGTACCATTCCAACCATGGAAATTGTGGTTTTCTTCTCCCAGGTTTTGGCTTGAACGTGGAGGCACCCATCTGCCGGACATCCGGTCTCCAACACTTGTCATCCCTCCCCTCCTCTCTCTATACCCCCTCTTTTTAAAACAGGTAGCCATCACGGCTGGATTAACCAAAACACAGCAGGCTTAATGTCCCCATTTATCAGCCCCAACCAAAAAGAACGGGACGACTCTTTTTCACCCACGCTGGGACCTCCCCGATATTTTCGGCTCCTGGCCTCAAGTGCCTGGGGTCTGCCAGCTTCCAGCACCATCTACATCCTTGTTCCTGTCCCCTTTCTTCTTTCTCGTGCAGGTACCCGAAGGAAGATGTTTACACCTGCCCGTTTAGGCAGAACCGTTTCTAAAATTGGCCCTGTCTCTGCCTGGAAGCTTCCCAGAAAATTCCTGCGGATGAGTGATCTCACACACACACGCACACACACACACACACACACCTGTGGGATCAATCGATCTCCAGCCAACGTAATCTCGTCCTTTTCACACGCTCCCAATAGCCTCCCCCTCCCCACCTGGGAAGGAGGAGCTGGGTGCCTCCCAGCGGTGCGGGTTTTGTCTTTTAATAATCCCCTTACTGCACAAAAACCTGTCCAGCCACATCCAGGGGTGTTTGTTTACCTTGCGATATGCAAACACCCTTGGGTGCCGAATAGATTTTGGGAGCGGATGCTGAACGCAGAGCTTAAAATGCAAAATCTCCTTCGGATGCCAGCCTTCTCTCGTTTTTTTGGGGTGGGAATTGTGTTTCTTAATCCATTGGAAATCCATTTGGCCATGGTTGGGTTTCCTGGCTCGCTGTCATGCCCCGGTTGGAATCTGATTCCGAGGGGGAGGTCAAACAGCTGACAGGAAGTGCGAGTATGGTTTTGGGGGCTGTGGAGGAAATGGGAAGGGCACAGTCCAGTTGGGCATTCAGAGGAAGAGGCCCACCCTGTCTTCATCCTAGGGCATTGCAGGGAGGAACGGAGAAGGGAGCAACGTGAGTTGTGTGGTTTACGGGGAAGGAAAGGGCCCTGATCCCCTTCTTTGCCTGCAGCTGGGAAGACTATTTAAAAGGGCAAACTGCGCACAGCAAAGTTGCTGGAAGCAAAGCGTGAAATTATTCTGGTTTGTCAAGTCTTATCCAGGGGTGGGATTCGCATTTTTTTACAACCGGTTCCGTGGACATGGCTTAGGTGGTGGGCATGGCTTGGTGGTCATGTGACTGGGTGGACATGGCTTGGTGGTCATGTTATTGGCTGGATGTGGCCAACTCAATATCACTCACATTGAGGCACGCATCTCCTCGCCTGGCCTCTCATGACTGTGGGGATGCTGCAACAGTCATAAGTGTGAAAAATGGTTACAAGTCACTTTTTTCAATGGTCACTCCACATAAGCAAATACCAGCAAAGGAAGGGACAAAAACTCCAGAGACGTCCCTGAGACAGGAAGTCTAGTCCTGCCAAGAATGTAATAAGGGTTAACGGAGAGGCAGTTTCTGTAAGCAACACCAGAATGTTTCCTTCCTGCCTTCCTTACAGGATTAGCCCAGTAATTTCTTCTAACAACCGGTTCTCCCAACTGTTTAGGATGTTAACAACCGGTTCTAGCGAATAGGTGCAAACTGGTAGAATCCCACCTCTGGTCTTATCTGAGTTCTGGCATCCTCCCAACTGTGTGTATTTCATTATCTTTTGACGTCTTCAATCCCTTATCCTGCCCTGTCTCGTTAATTGCTGCAATGTGGTTTGCGCTGGTTTTTATTTATAATTTATATGTACTTTGAGTTCAAACTAAATTTCTTCCCTTTAAAAACTGTTCTTGGGAGAGTATTTTTTTCTCCAGCTGATGATAACTGGACATTGTGGGCCAAGTTGGAGGAATTATAGGGACTTTACCTACTTTTGTGACTTTGTTCCTTTTGTGCCACACCCTGGGTCATCACACTCGCTTTTAAGAATTCCCGGTTGAATTTTACGCTTTTCGCCTTGATCGGGGTTTGTTGTTTGTGGACTGGATAACATGGCTTATTGGTGCTGAATGGTTTCGAAACAGACCCTCATCGTAGAGGCACATTCCACACCATCAAGGATAAATCAAAGTTTTTATTTATATACGGATATATAATGCAGCAAAAAGGAGATCCAGAAATTTAATTACATGGGTGAAGTGTGAGACAGGAGATAAACGCTTCCAACTTTGCGTCTAAGTTACAGGTGGTCCCCAACTTTACAACCACCACGGAGCCTGAAATCTCTGTTGGCTAAGTGAGGAATTTGTTAAGTGAGCTTCATCCCATTTTATGACCTTGCAGTTATTAAATTAGTAATACAGTTGTTAAGGGAATCTGACTTCCTTCATTGACTTGGCTTATCAGAAGGTCGTAAAAGGGAGAACATTGCAACCGTTGTAGATATGAGTCCGTTGCCAAGTGTTTGAATTTTTGATCGCATGGCCATGGGGAGGCTGTGACGGTCGTAAGTGTGAAAAATGCTCCTAACCCTGGTTCAACCCCGAGCTTCAAATATTCTCCTTTTCAAATATTCTCCTGTTCAGCGGCGTTATAACTTCAAATGGTCTCTAAATGAATTGTTGTAAGTCGAGGACTACCTGTATTAATGACGCTTAGTTGAGAAGGTGCGAATATTTCACAGGGCATTGACCTCCGGAAGCAAAGGGAATTAAGAAGTGGAGCCTCCCTAGCCCACAGTAGTCTACCCCGATGGCTTAGGATACCTTATGAAATTCGAGTTGTTGTGTGTTCAGAGCTTTCCGGAGGCCTGAAAGTGACAACCATTGTGGGAACAAGGCAGGCCTAGATAAATACGTTATCCTAATCCAGGGTGTTTTTCACGGTTAAGTCCACAAAAGTGAAACAGATCGACGAAACCTCGATAGGGCTTACTCTGTGGGGCGAATGAGCCCTTTCGGTTCCTCCCCGCAGTTTCAGGAAGGAGGTTGTTCACCCAACCAATTGTGGTTTCACTTTCTCTCCCTGGTAAACCTGGAGGAAAGCTATCTGGATGAAAATAATGGTTAGAATATAGACTTATCAGAGCTGGAAGGGATTTCGGAGGTCTTCTAGTCCAACCCCTTTACTTGAGAAGGAAACCCTGTACCACTTCAGACAAAGGGTTGCCCAATCTCTTCTGTAAAAGCTGCTTTTTAGAAGGGAAGGGAAGGGAAGGGAAGGGAAGGGAAGGGAAGGGAAGGGGAAGGAAGAAAGGAAAGAAAGAAGGAAGAGAAGGAAGGAAGGGAAGAAGGAAGGGAAGGAAGGAAGGATGGAAAGAAGGAAGGAAAGAAGTAAAGGCTGGAAGGGAAGAAGGAAGGGAAGGAAGGATGGAAGGGAAGAAGGAAGGAAGGGGAAGGAAGGGTGGAAAGAAGGAAGGAAAGAAGTAAGGAAGGAAAGAAGAAAGGAAAGAAGGAAGGAAGAAGGAAGGAAGGAAGAAGGAAGAAAAAGGAAGGAAGGAAGAAAGGAAGGAAGGAAGGAAGGAAAGAAAGAAAGAAAGAAAGAAAGAAAGAAAGAAAGAGAAAGAAAGAAGGAAGGAAAGAGGAAAGAAGGAAGGGAAGGAAGGAAGAAAAGAAGGAAGGAACACAAGAGTTGAAAAGGACCCTGGAGATCTTCTAGTCCAACCCCCTTACTCGAGCATGAGACCCTATTTCAGACAAATGGCTGTCCAATCTCTTCTTAAAAACCTTCAATGTCTGAGCACCCACAACTTCTGGTGGTGAGATGTTCCACTGGTTAATTGTCCTCCCTGGCAGGAAATTCCTCCTTTAATTCCCGCTCGCTTCTCTCCTTGATCAGTTTCCATCCGTTGCTCCTCGTCCTGCCTTCTGGGGCCTTGGAGAGTAGCTTGACTCCTCCTTTTTGGGGGGCAGCCCTTGAAATATTGAAAGACAGCTATCACATCCTCCGCCCCTTGGTCCTTCTTTTCTCTAGCCGACCCAGCCGCCGTTCTTCACAAGTTTTAACCTTGCTTGAAAGATTAAACTCCCCCTGTACGAAAGCACAGCTTGTTGCTATGGGTTAACTGGGTGTTGTTTGTTGCTGTTGTTGTTGTCATATTTTCAGGCTCTCAAAAGCACACAACAACATTTATTTTTATTTTTATTTTTGCATTAAGCATCTTCGAGCCAGGCATTTCCATCCAAGTCCTTGAGCACCGGGGTAACAAAGCCAGGGGGGAACGTTGCGTGTGACATGCGCATCTCCCTTGTGGATTCATCCCAGCTGGCCTATCTCGGCACACACATAAAAAGTCCCCCCCCCCATTTCAGCTTCTTTGCCCCCCAAGGCGGGCTGGGGGGGGGGGAAATGAAACCATGATGTCATTTCTGGCCAATGGGAGCCCTTTCCTTTCACCCCAGTTGTAAATCTTCCTTTTTATTTATTTGGACAGATTTCTTCAAGCTTTTGTGTCTCCGTCAGTAAACTCCCAGAGAGAAAAAAGGATGGAATGAACAATTTTTTTAAAAAAAAATCATTTTAGAAAAAAATGAGAGGCGTTTTCGAAATATGGTACATCAAGAATTATTCTTTTATTGTTAGGCCTTCCGTAACCTTGTTAGAGACCGAAGAGATCGTTCTTTCTCTCTCATTTTTTTTTCTTTCTCTCATTCTCTATCACATTCTGTCTCTTTTTGACTTTTTCTCTCATTCTTCCCCTTATTCTCTTTCATTCTCTCTCTTATACTCTCATTCTTTTTCCTCTCTCTCATTCTCTCTCTTATTCTCTCTCATTTCTTATTTCTCTCTCTTTCTCTTATTCTCTCTTTCATATACTCTTATTTTTTTCTCTCTCTCATTCTTTCTCTTCTCTCATTTGTTTTTCCTCATTCGTTTTTCTTTCTCTTCTTCTTGCTCATTCTTCCTTTTTCTCTCCTTATTCTCTCTCTTTGTATTTTAGACTGGGCAGCTTTGTGTATAATTGTTGGTTCAGTTTCCAGCATTCTGTGGTGTTTTTTTTTTTTTTCATTGCTCCTAAGGAATTTTCTTGCCAAATTATGAATTTCACTTTCCTTATGCATCAAGATTGCTATATTTAGACAGAGGGAGTAGAGAGGTCCTTAATTAACTTGATGGAAATTCTGAGCCTGCTCCCTTTCAAAAGAATAAAATGGAAATTATCTCATTTTGCAAACCAGTCTGCTAAAGTGCGTCTCCTACTTTACAAGTCTTGCGTGAAAGACGCCAATGAGAACTAGGAACTTGGATCATTTGATGATGAATAACACCCAGCCTGCTTTGGAAGCCTGAATTTTGCCCCTTGTGGCTGAATGAGGTATTGCAAAATCAAGATGGAACATAGGACGAAATACTATATTTCCTGACAACGAGAACAATTATTCAGTGTTTAATTGAAGTTTAATTGAACAATTATTCAATTATTCGGCGATCCAACACTGGAAGTTTTTAAGAAGAGACTGGACAGTAATTATTTAGGGTCTCCCCTGCTTGGGCTGGATTGGGTTGGACTAGAAACCTCTAGGATCCTTTCCAATATGGTTTTATTGTTAAGCAGTTATAATGATTTGTATAGGAGATACCACCACCTGATGGCACAGTGAGAAATTGCAGCCTCTATGGGGAAAACAAAGCAACAGCTGTACAGTGGAATCTACTACAGTAGAAGAAATATTGCTCTCTGGTGGCTGAATCTGGTATTGCGATCACAATATGGAAAATTCCCAGAGATTACATGTTGCCCTATTTAACTCATCGAACCTGCAATACAACTAAAGGCTCAATGAGTAAAATAGGGCCATATAATGGAATTTAAGAGGAACGCCCCTGGTGGCTCGATGTGGAACTGCAACTTCAAGAGGGAAAATAGGGCAATGCAAGTAGTCCTCGACTTATGACCACAATGGAGCCCTAGATTTATGTTGCCAAGCGAGACATTTGTTAGGTGAGTTTGGTCCCCTTTTGCGACCTTTCTTGCCACAGGTGTTAAGTGAATCATTATAGTGTTATTCAATTAGTTACATGGTTGTTAAGTGAATCCTCTCTTCCCCCATTGATTTTGCTCATCAAAGGGTTGCAAAAAAAAGGGGATCACGTGACCCTGAAACGGTCATAAATACAAGTCGGTTGCCAAGTGTCCGAATTCTGATCACATGACCATGGCGATGCTGCAACAGTCATAAGTGTGAAAACTGCTCATAAGTCTCTCTTTCCATCGCAACTCTGAACGGTCACTAAAAAAAAACCTGTTGTAAGTCGAGGACTACCTGTATAATGGTGCCAAGTGGCTGCATTTTGATTATGTGACTGTTGGGATGCTGCATGGTTGTAGAGGTGAGGACTGGCCATCAGTCACTTTTTTTCAGGGCCATTGTAGCCAGCCAACATCCTGGACTAAAAATTGGTTAATCCCAAAGATAATTTACAAGGTTGATTTGAAAGGATCAGCGCAAGAATTCTCTATTTCTAAAGAAGAAATCTCTCTATATATCAATAATCTATATATCTACATATATACATACATACGTATATATAGTCAAATATCTATAGCAGGACTACTAGATTCTTAACAGCTTTGTTCCTTAGGCCATCTGTCTTATAAACTCACAGGATTCATTTTTCTCACCATGTACATGTATGCATCCGAACTAGACTATGATGTTTCTTTGTGTCATGTCTGTGTGTGCAACTGTGCATGTGGGTATATGTATAATGGTTATCCTTTGTGAGCTGAATGCAATGAAATTTCATTTTAAGGTATGCTGATCAGTGTACATTTAAAATGATGAAGTTTCTATTCTATTCTAATTCTACCGTATTCTATTCTATATTTTACTATTCTATTCTGTTATTAATTCTTATCCCATTTTTGTTTTATACAATTCTTAATCTATTCTTTTTCTATTCGTATTCTATTCTATTTCTATGTTCTATTCTATTCTTATTAATTCTTATGCTATTCCTATGCTATTACGCTATTCTATTATTTTATTCTTAATCTAGTCTTATTCTATTCTATTACATTCTATTCTAATTAATTGTTATGCTATTCCTATGCTATTACGCTATTCTATTATTCTATTCTTAATCTAGTCGTATTCTATTCTATTACTATATTCTATTCTAATTAATTGTTATGCTATTCCTATGCTATTCTTATGCTGTTCTATTCTTAATTTAGTCTTGTTCTATTCTATTTCTATATTCTATTCTTATTAATTCTTATTCTATTTCTGTGCTATTCCTATTTTATTCTATTCTTATTCTATTTCTGTATTCTATTCTATTCTTATTAATTATGCTATTCCTATGCTACTCTATTCTTATGCTATTGTATTCTTACGTTATTCTATTCTTATTCTATTCTTCTCCTTATTCTTAATCTAGTCTTATTCGACTCCACTCGACTCCACTGCATTCCATTCCAAGGCAAGGCAGGGTTCTATTTTGTTTTCTCACATGTTTTAAATAAGAAACTAGGAAAATGTCTTATCTCATTTGCGAAGGAGAGGCAGATTCTGGTTGTCTGGAAACCAGGCGGCTTCATAATAATCTGAGGGATCAGCTCAGACCTAGTTTCACCTGTCATGCTTAGCCAGCTTAACAGAAACGGCTCCCAATTCCTGCCCACCTCTTCTAGTAGACACCCTCTGCCTGCGGTTGTGACAAATTGTGGTGACAAAGCGACAAGATAAAGGTGCTTAGGATACACAATGACCCAATTCCCATATCACAATCAGTCCTAAGTATTTACTTTTGGTTTAGTGTGGAGTATGTGGGGAAATTTCCATGGGTTTCTATGGGATCTAATACAGGTAGTCCTTGACTTACAACAGTTCATTTAGTGACTATTTGAAATTACACTGGCATTTGATGAAAAGAAATATCCACAAATCTTAAGGATACCAGAGTTCATTTGGTCAAGGGAATTCTGGGAGTGGAAGTCCACATATCATAAGGCTGGTAGGGTTGGTTGCTAACTGGGCTAGCTAGCCTGTTTTTCTTCCCATAATGCAAGGGTCTGCAAACTTGACAGGTTTAAGACTTGTGGATTTCAACTCCCAGAATTCCGGAACTAACACGACCGGAGGAGGAATTCTGGGAGTCGAAGTCCACAAGTCTTAAAGATGCCAAGTTTGAAAGACCCCTGCCATTAAATGTGCAGCCAACCTGTAAAATTGCTTGGGAAATGAATGGGTGCAAAGCTGAAAATTACACCTCTCCGCTCTAGAATGCACCACTAGAGGGCAGCACAAAACCACGAAAAAAAAAAATCAAACTCTTCAGCCCTCTAGTGGTCATGCAGGGTTTGGCAGGCTAACTTTGGTGCTGTGTACTAGTAAACGGAATAAGATGCGCTTAAAAATCATTCAGCTCACAGCGGAAGGGATCATCAAATTCAATTAAAAGGCAACTTTTCCATTTTTTTTGCAGAGGCTAACCAGGGTAATTTTCCAGATAGAGATGCAGGCATTAAATAAATCAGTATTAATAAATCAGGTTTGTCCTGGCCAGCTCTGCAATCTGAATTTAAAAATCGACGTATCTTTATGCTGGTACTTGATCGCCGATCAGGAATATATTATCTTCGGGAAAATAAAACCTCACCCACTTCGCCTCTTTCCGTAAAATTCTGAGCCCGTTCGGCTATTTTCGTCTCTAGGAAAGGAAAAAAAAAGGTTCGGGTATTTCCGACTAGAACCGAACGCTTCCCCCCCCCCCTCCCTTTAAAAAAAAAATACCGTCCCCATTGATTTCCGGAAGTGCTTTATTTATTTATTTTCCCGTTTTCTTCCACCTTGACTTTCTGTCCAATCGCAAAGCAGTACAACCCTTTACCCCGCCCCCCCCCTTTCCTCCCTTTTATTTTATTTTTTCCCACCCGCCTTCCTCGTCTTTTTTTTTCCCCTCAGCCAATCAGATCGCCCGCCCAGCCTCTTCGGCTTTTTCCGAGAACCGTGGGAAGCGTCGCCGCCGCCGCTACCTCTCGGCTGTTTCCGACAGCTCGGCGGAAGTTGCCGAAGCCCGGCTGAGGAGGCCATATTGGGAGCCGCCGCTGTGTGAATCCGAGGGGCGGCAAGTGGCGTCCTGGCACCGGCGGCGGTGGAGGGAAGACGGTGCCGGAGCCCAACGAAGGAGGCCCGGCGGGGCTTGGCGACGTCCAGCCGGCCCAAGACGCCCTTCAGACGGCCGGGTTTCCCCAGCGGTGTTTTTATCTTCCGGCGCGGCCTGGTCTCTAGCGCCTCATCCCCGGCCTCGCGTGATCCGGCAAGCCGGGCACCCTTCACCCCAGCCCGGCTTAGAAGGGGAGCCTTATGCCGCGTCGGTGGTCGTGCCTTCCGACCGCCCAGTGAGCCCCGCTTCCCCCATGCTGGTGGCTTGGCCGCCCCCCTCGCCCTGAGGAGGAGGAGGAGGAGGAGGAGGAAAAGAAGAGGAAGAAGACCCCCGAGCTCTTCCAGCTGGGCCAGGGAGCAGGAAGAGGGGAAGGCGCTGAGCAGCTGGGGGGACCCCCCCTCAGGCCTTTGCCAAGGGGAGCCATGTCGAACAGCGGCCGCAGCCCTCTGCCCACCGTGACGGAGAACCTGGAGCAGGTAAAGACGGGGAGGGGGGCACAATGTAGGTGGGGGCGGGTAGGGCTGGGAGCAATGACTGGGGGTCTTTGGGGTGTCCCCCAGCGAATTGGAGATCTGGGGAAGAGCTGGGTTGCCTTTGGGGGCTTCAAACTCCTGCCCCACCTAAGCTGGGGGAAGGTTTAAATGGCCCCTCCCTTTAATCTTGCCATGCTGGTGAGGGGGAGGGTATTGGGGTGCCCTCACCCCCCCAAAAAAAATCGCCTGTTGCTGGAGCTGGAAGGAGCACTTGATGGGAGAGAAGGGGTTTTTTTGGGGGGTCTGTTTCTTCTAAGATTTGGGGAAGAAGCTGGGATTTCCCCCTTTCTTGGCAAAGGGCAACGAGAAGAAGGGCCTGTCTGGCTGCTTGCAGTGAGGCAGAGAAATGGGCTTTGCTGCATTTGGGGTGATCCAGAGGGGAAAATGGGAAAGGGGTAACTTTGCCCCACCTCACCTCACACCACTGGTTTCTGAATTGGTCCGTCTGAATTGGGAATTGGGAGTGGGGGTGGGGTGGGGGTTCCCTTGGCTTCGTCCCTCTGTGCCCCGCCAGAAAAGAATCCCTTTGCGAACACGGAAGCCAAGGAAGGAAGATGGTTGCTTTCCTTCCCCTCTTAAACTGGTTCTGCTGCTTTTGGGTGGGTGGGTGAGTCTGTCTTTCCCTTCCAAAATGTCTGCCTGTGTTTTAAAAATCTGTTCAGAGAGGCACAGAGCGAGGCTGGTGAAACATCTGGAGGATTCTTGACACCCCCCGAGGAATGGATTTGTGCCAAGGTTTGAGACGAGGTTCTCTTCCCAAAGGTGATTCCGTGGCCTTCGGAGGAAGAAGGGGAAACCGGTTGTAAATAAAGCGATTTCCCCGGGGAGGGAAGGAGCCTGTGTGGGTGACTTTGCCCTCACACCTGCTTAGGAGGTAGCTAACCCGGTTTCGCAGGGTGCCTTGGTCAGCCACCGAGAGACAGGAGGCATGAGAGAAAGGTTTCTTGGATCCAAGGAAGAGGCAGTGGAAGGTAATCTTGTTAGAGATCTTCCCCTCTTGTTTATTTTTTCTCTAGAGGAGCAAGCAGGCTGGGAAGCTGTGCTTCTGGAACCCAGAGCAGGGTAACCCCTTCCCTGCGCCTTTACGTTTCAACTATCGGTCCAACCTGGCGTGGTGATTGTGGGAGATGCGATCTAAAGGCTAAAACATGAGAAAGGTGCTTGGTGATCACTTCCTGTCGTACTGGGCTAGAAAAAGGTGCCCAACCTTTAAAAGACTTTTGTGGGTTTCAACTCCCGGAATGGTGGTGAGCATTGGCTGGCTGGGGAATTCTGGGAACTGGAGTCCACAACTCTCTTAAAAGCTGCCAAGGTTGGGCCCACCCCTGTGCTGGAAGGCTCCTTCGCCTTTTCAAGGTAAATGTTTGGTGGATTTAATTTGGCTCGTTCAAGCAGCTGAAGAATTGCATGGATTACTAAAAGGATCCAAAACCCGGAACTTGGGTTAATGCATGCCTGTAATCTTGCCTCTGGTGTACGGTTTATATTGAGCAATCGGTTCATTTTACTTTCATGTGGTACGGGGTGGATGCTGTGGCAGCCTCTGCAGAATCTACTTCCATATAAAGAGCGCAGGAAGTTAAAAGAAGGTGAGGTGGTGAAACCACTCTTAGTGCTAAGTTGATTCCTCATCGAGGTGGCTTCAACACTCAGCCGAAGTCTGTCTGGAACAAGGCAAATGGGCCCTTCAATCCAAGGTTGGAACCTCTTAAAAACTATGGAGTAGGACAGAAGTACCACCTGTGCAGGTACCTTTTTAATACACAAAAGTTGTACATTTTTACGAAGGGCAGGTTTGACACCATCCCAGTGCATAATGTCACTGGAAACTCTGATTTCCTGCTGTGGATCTACTTTAATGGCAGTAACCCTTTGTAAATAGCACACTTCAGAAATCAAAAATACTACTCCAGGAAGAATCCATACCTCTTACCAGTGTTAGACAAAACACCGTGTCCTTATTGTTCTGTCAGTTGTGGGACGGGGAGTGTAATAGTAGCCGGAGCTCAAAATTAAGCGGATAGTTTGTTTTGCCAGGGTTTGTTAGGTGAACCGCTGTGTCTGAACTCACGCCTTGTGTTGAACCATAAACCATGGTTTACAAACCACAGGCAGTAGCTGGGTTTATATAATGTTCCAAAGCCAGACCAGAGTTAACCCACTGTTGGTTTAATGCGTCAGGCCTTCCCAGGCAGATCTTTCTTGGCATTCTCACTTGTTGCTTCTCAGCTGTTTTCACAAATCATTGGATTAAGAAGCCAGCATATAAATCACTGAGGTAAACGCATGTATGAATTGCTCTTGGCTAACTGTCCTTACCACTGTTTTCAAATGAAGCATTTTAAAGAAAGAACGCAGACAAGGAGAAGTAGAAGATTAGAAGGGTAAAAATGCAAGAAGACAGAAGTAATGGTGGTGTCCTAAATGCCCTTTTGCCACTGTGTTTTTCGCTTTCTTCTTTGCCTGTGGGTAGACCCGAGATCTTGGAAGAGTTTGCGGAGACAGAGTGGCGTAGCACAGTATTTCTCAAGCTTGGGAACTTTTTGACTGGGGAATTCTGGGAGTGGAAGCCCACACCTCTTAAAAGTTCCCAAGCTTGAAAAACACAGATACGGGATGCTCCGGACGAGAAGGAACCGACGGCTCATTTCTTGCCTCCTTCACTGTGATCTTTTGCAAGGCAGAATTGGGGATGGCATGACGGGTGGTCATCCGAACTCTGTGGAGGACAAATGACAGGACGCGTGCAAAGCCTGCTCTCCCCCCACCCCGCCCCAGGTGACAATTTCCTTTTTAAGCAAGCATGGTAAAAGGCTGGGGATTTATAAAGATGATACTTCATCCAGGACAGGGGAGTCAGCTGGGGAGTCCTGGAAGGTACGAAGGGTCTCCAGGTGGCTGTGAGAAGAGGCGATCTGTTCCCATCAGGAATTTCTTCTCCCAAGGAAGCTGAGTAAATGGTTGGAGGTGAGCATGCCTACCGTTAGCTCCCTCGTGGTGGCTGCTTTTTAAGGAGAAGCCATACGCATCCATTGTGCCTTTCCTCCTACACACGTTTCTTGGCTGCCCACAGACCCAGTGTTAGCTGAGAGCCGAGCAGAAAAGCCGCCTTCCCACCCTTTTCTTTCCTTGTTCATTCCCTGCACGCAAGTTTCTCTCTCTTCTCTCTCTCTCTCTCTCTCTTCTCTCTGTCGGCTTCCTGTTTTTGTGGTTGCTCTTCGCAGCTTCCGCAATCTCTCTCTCTCTCTCTCTCTCGAATTGCGTTAGAGGGGCAATTTATTTGTGGATTGTCCCAGGTGGGTCACCCCTGTCTTTGAAGACAAAGCGAGGTGTGGCTGCAAGTGAAAATCCCCCTCCCCTGTTTAAAAAACCAGGGGGGTCTTCATCCTGCCAGTGACCCTCACTGATCGTTGTAGAGTTTTGTGTGTCTTTCAGCGGGCAGCACTCCGTTTGAGTTTCCCAGTGGAAGATACGAAATATTGGGGAGGGGGACCCAATTATAGCAGTCCTCGACTTACGGCCACAACGGAGCCCGAAATTTCCGTGGCTAACCGAGGCCCTTGTTAAGCGAGCTTCGCCCCGTTTTACGACCTTTCTCGCTGCAGTGATTGAAGTGCGTCACCTCAGTTAAGTGTTGATTTTCCTTGTCAGAAGTCACTTTTTTTTCCCAAGTGCTGTTCCAACCTTGAATGGTCACTAAACAAATTGTTGTAAGTCGGGGACCACCTGTAAGTCAGATTTGATGCTTCTGATTCATAAGCTCTTCCCCCCACACACACACACACTCTTAAATCCACCTGTGGCAATAGTTGTGCCAGTTTAACTCAAGGCCCTTTGCTGCTGTCACAAATGGTGAAGATCCAGCTGCATTTTGCATGCTTTTTTATTTTTCAGTTACTTTTTTTGCCTCCTAAAAGAGCTGGATCAGATTGGTGTTGCTTTTCAGCCACAAGATGCTATTTTTCTCTCTTATTTTACTTGGAAAGTCATGTCCTCCTCTGATATCTTCCCTCAACCTAGACAATGCTTCCTTGAACTAAGGTATAATTAACCCAAGGGCAGCCGAATCAGATCTGGTTTGTCCTTGCAAGGCAGATTCCAGAGATGGGAAGTTGAAAACACCCCCCCACCACCCCAAAAAAAAGAAAAGAAAAAGAAAAGTGGCTGAGATCAAACTATTTCTGGATTTTTTTCAGGATTGGTTTTGACCTCGTCTTTTAACTGTGAAGTTCAGTCTGCATAAAGTTTTCCACTTTCTGTGAGGCATATATTTACACCTTGACCATGTCAATCAAGCCTTACTGACCGCCCACCTTTTAAGATTCTGCTCCCTCTAAACTGAAATTTGCAGAATTTTACCAAACGGAGATAGTCCCCCGATTTCAAAATTTGTACCCTAAGTTAAAAGGAAATCTCCATCACGCGCCACTGTCCAAAAAACTCTTAGTGAACCAGGAAATTCAGGTTAGTCTCCAACGCTTGATATCAGTGAACCATCAAAAAGTTTTTAAGTTTTGGTTCATTGCACAGCCAGATGTTCAGACTGGATTTGGCATTTTTGAATCCTTCCCAAGGACCTGGGATAGACAGATGTGGAGGTTTGAATGGTGTAAGCTGTTCCGAGTTGAGCTGCCTTTTTGTAATTGACCAACGGTGGATGTGTCAATGCCAATGGTGTTCATTTGCTATGTTAGTCATGCAGTCAGCCAGATGTTCAGACTGGATTTGGCATTTTTATCCACAAATCGAGTCCTTTCCAAGGCCCTGGGAGAGGCAGATGTGGCTGTTTGGTGGTGTTAAAGGTTACTTTTCAGGATGTAAGCTGTTCCCAAGTCGACCTGCCTTTTGCAATTGACCTGTGGTGGATTTGTCAATGCCGGTGGTGTTTAAGTGGTACACCAGACATTTATCCTAATTGAAACTTTTGCTTGCATATCCTGCTTTAGATGTGGTTTTCTTTAATAAAATCCTAGTTTGTGTTTGCGTTGTCTTATAGCACACTAACCCACAAACCCCATCTTACAATGATATTAGGTTTGTAGATCGTGCTTATTAAAAATTATACTGCTTTTGTGCAGGGTATCACTTGTCTGTGTTATGTGGCCTTCAAAACCTCACAATTATGTGCGTCATCCAGATGTTGGAAAGGGAGTGAAACTCCTCAAACTACCAGCCAGCATGGAGATTCTGGGTGGTGGTGTTCATTCAGCAGGCATTAAGTTGTGGGATCGAAGCTGCCCAAACTTATCTACCTCACAGGGTGGTTGTGTATAACAAATAGGAGAAAAAAAAAACCAATTTATATGAAAGATCAGATTCTGAATTGCCTCCCTCTACAAATGATCCATTTGCTTTTAAAGGAAGAAAGCTTTAATCTCCTGTTTTGACTCCCTGTTTTTCCGCTCTTCAGAATTTAATTTGTATGATTTTTATTTTATTTTTTTGAGATAGGAAGCTGGGGAGCAAGGGGTGGCCATTAAGGCCATAAATGCTACTTTTTGTATTTTGTCCGTCACCATTTCTTTTATCATTCAGCCACAAGGCACTTTTATTACCATTCTCTCAGTCTGCTCTGCTAATACAGTTTTATCTCGTGGCCGTTAAGACGTTAGTAGGATTTGGATTTATGCAGTGGCTTTTGGGATCCCACTTGGAAAAAGACAAGCCTGTGCATAATAATATTTTATTGGGGGAATTAAATACACCCAGAGACCAAGCGTTGGCCATTACCTGCGAGAGAATGAGAACTCAAAAGTGGCAGCCGCCAAGAGTATGTCTTTGCTCTATTAAGCCCTGCTGGACTCTCAATTGTTGGGAGATTTTAAAAAGAAAAAAGACAAGAGGGAGCCGCGCTCAATTTTATGACATTTTCCCCACGCTTAAGCAAATCGCTGTAGTTGTTAAGTGAATCATACAGTCATTAAGCAGACCGGGCTTCTCCGTTGATTCTACTTGTCGGGAGCTGTCTGAGGAAGTCGCAAGCGGCAATCCCATGACCCCAGGATGCCATAACTCTGCTAAATCCATGCTGGTTTTTGAGCGCCTGCATGACGATGACAGAAGGTAGAGATGGTGAGGCACTAGGCCAGTCATAAGTCCCTTTTTTCGGTGTCTTTTCACTTTGAATGGTCACCCAACGACGGGTTGTAAGTCAAGGGGCTCCCCGCCTTCCCTATAAATGGGCCTCTGCTTTGTATCTTTCCTCCTTTTCCGTGGGTGACTCAACCCCAGTCCTTGCTGGCTTCATAGAACGTAGAATGACAAGAGTTGGAAGGGACCTTGGAGGTCTTCTAGTCCAACCCCGTCCACAAGCAGGAGAACCTATACTGCGTGGCTGTCCAGTCTCTTCTTGAAAGCCTCCAGGGACGGAGCGCCCGCAATTTCTGAAGGCAAGTCGTTCCAACTGGTTACTTCTTCTCATTGTTAGGAAATTTCTCCTTAGTTCTAAGGTTGAATCTCTCCTTGATTAATAGAACTGGACGGGGGCTTGGAGGTCATCTAGTCCAACCCCCCCCGCTCAACCAGGAGACACTTTCAGACAAAAACAGCTGTCCAGTCTCCTCTTGAAAAAAAATAAAATAAAATCCAGCGTTGAAGCATTCGCCACTTCGTTCCGCTGCTTCTTTAATTGTTCTCACCGTTAAAAAGTTTCTCCTTAGTTCTGGCCTGCTCCTCTGCCGGATTCGTTTCCCTCCATTGCTTCTCCTCCTGCCTTCGGGGTGCTTTGGGGAACAGGTGGGCCCCCTCCTCTTCTTTGGGGGGGCAGCCCCTCCAATATTGGAAGACTGGCCATCGTGCCTCCCCTGGTCCTCGTTTTTCCCCAGGCTAGCCGTGCCCGATTCCTGCCATCCTCCTCCGTGAGTTTTTCGCTTCCAGCTCCCATCAGCCTCCTCCTCCTCCTCCTCCTCCTCATTTATTTTATTTTTTCCTCTCAGTCTGAACACGCACTTAACTTAAGGCCTGGATTCTCCTCTCCCTCTAAGCATGTGTCTTAGCAACGAGGCCTAAAAAGAATGGCTAACGTGCAAGCGCAGCCTGTACAACAGCATCCTAAATATATCCGTAGCATCCCTTATGTTAGGGGAGTCACAAAAAAAAAACCCGAAAAAAATCTGGGGGGAAGGGAAGCAAAAAAAAAACCCCAAACAACCACCCCCAAAATCTCAAATTCAGCTTTTGTTCTTGGGGGGTTGTCCCAGACTTTCTGACCTTCCCAGTTTTAAGCCAAATTGCAGGCTCGAAGCACCCCATCTATCTAAAAGCCACATTTCGCCCTCGTCTCGTTTGCAATTCTCATTGGCTCCTTGAAAGCAACTAAATTTGGCTTAACATGCAGTCGTGACTGCTACAAAATAGGTTCCCCGCACCCAGCCCCTAGCCCAAATCTTTCCCTTTGCTTGTTTCAAGCTACATTTGTCGAGGCCTAGGAAAACACACACACACACACACACACACACACACACAAAATCCGCTGCAGTTGTCACAGGTAAGCTGCCCAATAAACAACTGGAATTTTAATGTCTTTTTGTCTCCTGTTGAGAGTGGGGGGGGGCTTCCCCCCCTCTCATTCACCCACCAAGCTTTACCTGTGGGGGGTTCCATTGTCCCCACCACCACCCTCCCTACACAGTCCTCGACTTAAGGACCACCATGGAGCCCAATGTTTCCCTCGCTAAAAGAAGATGGCTGTTAAGCGAATTCTGTTCCTTTCTTGTCACCCCCCCGTTGTTATAAGAGAATCCACTGCAGTGGTTCAATTAGGAACCTGGTTATTAAGTGAATCCAGCTTCCTGCATTTGTCGCAAAAGGGGAATCACGTGACACACACCCCGGGATACTGAAATTGTTATAAATAGGAGTCAGTTGCCAAGTGTCGGAATTTGGATCACGTGGGGGTGCAAGGGGTCGTGTGAAAAGCGATCGTAAGTCTCTCTTCCGTGCTGTTATAACTTCAGTCACTAAATGGATAGCTGTAAGTCAAGGACTATCTGTACATGCAGAATATTTGTTTGGTCTCGCCTATTTCCCACCCCCGGGTAAATTCTTCCTATGTGTTAGTTTCACACTTGTTGATTCAAGCTCCTTTAAAAATGAGAAGGGGAGATTTTACTCTTTTCCTTCTGCCCGGATTAAATACTTACACATACACGCTGCTTAAATCCTGTTATATAATGCAGCCGTACAAAATTCTCTTTTTACTGGAAACTTGTGTTCCCAGAGGACATCTGGTTTACTCGCTCAGTTATTCTGACGCTTTTGATGGCATCTCAGCTTCTGCTGTTTCGTGGTCAGCGAAGCCTTGCAGGGCAGCCCCAAAGCCCAATTTGATCCCTTTTCTGTTTGATCTTGACAGTTGCACACACACCACACCCCAAACCTCCCTTGGAGGGGATCTGGCTGCCCTTTGGGTCTTGGGTCCATCACCTCCTCTGGTCAGTCGAGGTGTGGTGGGGGCTGCCAGTTGGAGCTGGAAAAGGCATATGACGCCAGCAATTCCATTTTCCTATGAAATGCGAAATTTGGTGAGGAAGAGCGCAACAAAATACTCCATTGCAAAGCTCTTCTTTTTTTTTCTTGCAGGATCTTTGAATCATCTTAAATATCCCTCCCTCCTCTCTCTTTCTCTCTCTCTCTCTCACACACACACACAGAATAATGCATATGATATGGTAAAATAGCTGGGTGATAGATCTCCTTAGGATACTACGGATAAGGGTTGGTGATATGCTCAGTCCCTGATTTAAACAAAATGACTGATTCATTTCAGTGGGAGGAAGGAAATGAAGGTAATGGGAGAGAGGAAGGAAGGAAGGGAGAGTGGGAAAGAACGGAGGAAGGAAATGAAGGTATGGGGAGGGAGGGAGGAAGTAAAAGGAAAGGAAGTAAATGGATGGAAAAGGGAGAGGAGGAAGGAAGGAAATGAAGGTATGGGAGAGAGGAAGGGAGAGAGGGAAAGAATGAAGGAAGGATATGAAGGTATGGGGAGGGAGGGAGGAAGTAAAAGGATAGGAAGTAAAAGGATGAAAAAGGGAAGGAAGGAAGGAAGGAAGGAAAGGAAGGTATGGGAAGAGAGGGACAGGGGAAGGAAAGGAAAAAGGGAGGAAAGGAAGGTATGGGAAGGAAGAGAGGAAGTAAATGGATGAAAAAGGAAAGAAGGGAAGGGAGGCAGGGAAGGAAGGAAGGAAAGAAGGAAGGAAATGAAAGTATGGGAGGAGAGGGAGAGGAACTAATGGGGAAGGAAGTAAATGGATGAAAAAAGGAGGGAAGGTAGGAAGGAAGGAAGGAAGGAAATGAAGGTATGGGAAAAGAGGGAGGGAGGAAGCGAAAGGAAACGAAGTAAACGGATAAAAAAGGGAAAAGGGAAGAAAAAAGGAAAAGAGAGGGAGTTAGGAAAAGGGGAGAAACCAGGTCTTTCTGCTTAGATCTCATTGTCCTGGGATCACCCTTGTCAAACCCGTCCTGAGCTCAGAGGCCGGAGCGATGGGAGGCTTCCAACCAGGATCCTGAACCTTTTTGCCATCCTGTAAAAAATTCACAGGACATCCACGCTCTGCCTCCTTCCTACCCCCGCCCCCCCCCGGGCCTTTGAAAGTGGCTCTCGCGTTTTGCTTGCTTGCTGGCTGCCATTTCTCTCTCTTCCTTCGCCCCCCTCCTTCCCCCCCCTCTACTCTTTATAGTACAGCAAAGAGGAGCCAGGAAACGCCCGTGATTTATGGATCGCAACTAATGGTCCCAATATCTCTCCTTTCCCTGGGAACGTGGTATCGGTGGGCGGGTGGATAGGTAGCTGGGCGGCCCCAGCATCGATCAGTTCTTAGAGCATTTTCACCGGCGGGTCTTTCATTCCTCCGATAAAGCAAGGAAAGTTCCCGCACTTAGCTTTTCTTCAGAAGGGCGGAGAAGACAGGTAATGTTTCTCCCAGGCCAAACTGGTCCAACCGGTTCCCTTTAATGGTCGGTATTCTTTATTTTCCTTTTTTTTTTTCTTTAGTGCTCGGACGGGAGAGAGAAAGCAAGGGGGGAAATATTAAAACTGCAGGTAACATTAGAAGCCTCCTTACTCTTGTTTTCTGGGGCAAGAATCGCTTCTTTGCTTCCATTTTCTGGCCAATTTGATGTTATTTTGTTTCAGGTGTTCGTCCCAAAAAATACTGACCGACTCCGACAGAGATCGGCACTTAACGACCACAATTGGGGCGCCGGTGGGGGTGGGGCAGAACTTCCGTCACTAAGCAAGGTGAAAGTTCAGTGAGTCAATTTTAGGATCTTTTTTTGCCATGGTTGTTAAGCGAATCACTATGTTAACTGAATCGTAGATTGTTAAGTGAATCCGATTTCTCCCTTTTGACTTTCTCCTTGACCTTTCTTCAAAGCCTCTATAACTCAACAGGTTGATTAATAATCATTTTTATTCTTATAAATCAGAGTGAATGTTTGTAGGGCCAGCAACCCCCTATTCCGTTTTATCTATATATATGGTTTTGGTTTTATTTCAATTCATCTCCGGTCAGTGACTCTAGGCAGCTTGCAATTCAGTAAATATAGTACGATTAAAAGTTTAGATGTTCACAGATCAGCAATCTCCTCGCAGCCCTGATTAAAAGTTTAAAAACACAATAAAAGCAGTAAACCAGTAACACATTAAAAACATCCAATTCAATATACAGGCAGTATATTGACTGAGAGCAACGCTTCCATTGCTTAGCGAGGTAGTAGTTAAGTGACCTTTTTTGCCACCGTTGTTGAGCGAATCACCACATTTGTTAAGGTTTGTAACACGGTCGTTAAATGAACCCGCCTTCCCAATGGACTTTGCTGGTCAGAAGATCGCAAAAGGGGATCACGTAACCCCCAGCACGCTGCAAACGTCATAAATACGAGTCAGTTGCCAAGCATCTGAAATTTGATCGCGTGACTATGGAGATGCTGCAAAGGTCGTAAGTGTGAAAAACGGTCATAAGTTGCATTTTTCAGTGCCGTTGTAATTTTGGTCACTAAGTGAACTGTTTTTTTAAAAAAAATTTCTACTATTACATTTATTTAGTGTTTAATAAACATTGTGTTGTCTGGGTTATTTTGTTTGCTTAACAATCACAATCACAATACAAATTATATTCCTAATCTTTACCCCTTTTTTCCCCCAGCCATTGATAAAATAAATTCCATGTTTGACAGTCTCCTATTATCTTCTAACTTTGAACTAAGGGAACTGCTGTTGTAAATCGAGGACTGCCTGTACGCAAGGTTTTTTATTTTCGAAAGAAAAAGTCTGATCGAGCCATCTTAGGTAGGATTTAGTTCACAAAGCAAAGCGCCCTCTGGGTATAAATCTAGTTTTAATTAAAACTACCTGAATAGTCCAGCTAAGACTTTTTTCCTGGTACTTTTTTTGAAACTTTCTGGTTGTTGTTTTTTTTTTGTCGTTGTTTCTTTCAATCCCTCTCTCAGACATCATCATAATCCTCCTTAAAGTTCCGTTGGAGCACAGAATGTCCTGTACCCGTTTCAGTTCAGAAAATCCATTTTTCTCCACTCCCTCCTACCCACCTACCTGGGTGTCTGGCTTTGCCTAGTAACATAATGGGAGTTCTGTGGGCCCGGTTGGTGTTTTTAATACGAATATTTTGAAATGGAAATAAAAGCTTCTCGTTTAGCTTTTGCTTCGCTTCACTTTACAGGTTGTGCGTCGCGCTGCCAGCCACACCTGAGGAGCTAAATTGCTGGGTTTGGGCTGGAATCGTAATGTGGATGCATAAATAAATGATCCAGGATTGCAGCTGCTTGACGTAATTGCCCTTTGCAGCTTCACAATAGAACCGGAGTAAGAACTGTAGGTCACTTGTGATAAAAGAAAAAGTCCAGACCGGCCTTTTGTGCTTCTTTTAGCACTATATAGGTCAGTGATGGTCAACCTTTCCAGCACCGAGGGCCCAAACCGGAACGCACATGTATGCTCGTGCATGTGCACATGACAGAGTGCCGGAAAACCAAAGACCAGCTGGCTAGTGCGCGCATGCCTGTTTTGGGGGCGTTTTGGGGGCCATTTTGGGGGTGTTTTGGGCCTGAAAATAGCCCCCAAAATGTCCAAAAAAGGGCCATTTTTTCAGGCCTTTTTGGCTGGTTTTTTGGCCATTTTCAGGTTGTTTTTTGCACCGAAAAGGGCCCCAAAACAGCTGGAAAACGGCCTGGAAACCAGGCTGCTTTTGGGGTATTTTCTGGGCCATTTTTAGAGTGATTTTCACACCAAAAACGTCCTGGAAAATGTCCTCTTTTTTTGCCTGTTTTTCGAGCTATTTTCTGGCGCTCCGTGCCCGCAAAGACCAGCTGGATGGCGCGCATGCCAGAAACCAGAAGAGCAGCTGGCGAGACGGCTCTGTGTGCCACACATACCGTAGGTTCGCCATCACGGATATAGGTAGTCCTCGACTTACAACAGTTCACTTAGTGTCCGTTTGAAGTTACAATGGCACTGACGCAAGGGACTTATGACGTTTTCCCACACAGGCTGGATTCACTTAACAACTGTGTTACTGATTCAACAACTACAGTGATTCCCTTCACGGATGTGGCAAGAAATGTCAATAAGATGGGACAAAACTAATTTAACAAATGTCTCGCTTAGCGGCATGCATTTTGGCCTCGATTGTGGCCATTGAGTCGAGGACTGCCTGTCGGATTGTAATCAAGGGTAGTTCACTAAGTTTTACAGGGCGTCTTCGCCTTATGACCTGAACAACTGAGGCCGAAATTTCCCTTGTGAAGCAAGACAGTCGTTAATCAAGTTTTACTCCATTTTACAACCTTTCTTGCCTCCATGGTTAATTGAATCCCTGCAGTTGCTAAGTTAGTAACGCAGATTGTTCAGTGAATCTGGCTTCCCCGTGGGCTTTGCTTGCCAAAGCGGGAATCGCATGACCTTGGGACACTGTCACCGTCGTAAATGTGAGTCAGTTACCAAGCGTCCGAATTTTGATCGCATGACCAATGGTGGTAAGTGTGAAAAACGGCCGTAAGTCCTTTTTTCCCAGTGGCCTTGTGACTTCAAACAGCCACTAAGTGAACTGTTGTAAGTCGAGGCCTACCTATACAGTCGTGTAGCTGAATCCTCTGTGTGTATTTGCACCCAGGTGTTTTTTCCACCACGAAATAATTCGTTTGTCAAGATTTCAAAGTTTCTTTGATCTTTACCCCAGGACCCATCTCTGAAACTACACAGAATGTTTTAATATCTGCAGTATTTTCCAGATGCTCAGATTGATCTCTATTTTTATCTCCTTATATCTTTTCGCAGAATTAAGTAATGTTCCTTTTAAAAGACGTGCAAAATAGAATCTTCTTCCTTCTTAAAGTGTACTCCTGCCCCAAAGATAGAGGAACATCTTTACTTTAAAACGAAACTTTCTACTAGAAAGACACGCTTATAGATAGAGCACTTCCTTTTTTTTCCCCCGAAAGCTTTATTCAAATTTTTTAAAAAATATGCGAAGCAGCAGAAGAAAACGAAAAAGAAAGAGGAAAGAGGAAGGAACAAAACAATATTGCGGAGTGTAAACAGAAAGAACTATCGAGAAAAATAATCCTGATACGGATCAAAATTAGTAACCCTTTGAACTGGAGTAAAACACAGCAAACAGCAATTCTGTCATAAACGAAGCTGATCATGAAGAACCAAGGTTAAAATTTCAGTTTCAACCAACAACTCCTCAAGAGTGATTTCCAATTAGATACAAAGCTAGATAAAGTCTTTTCTTTCACCAAAGCGATCAATTCCACCATCTGCACCAAGTCCCGTCACTCCCGTTGTCCATCCTTCCACTGGGGGTATATTTGAATCCTCCTACCTTATAAAGAACCTTTTCTGATATAAGAAAACAGTTCTGTTTTTTCTTTCCTTCCCCAAACTGGTTTATTCATCAAACCTAAAAGAAAAGCTTTTTTTTACATATTTGCACATTTTAAGATTTCCATTCCTGATTTTCAACCTGTTTTTTTTTAACCGTGGTTGCTAAGTGAATCACTGCCATCGTTAAATGAGGCCACGCAGTCATTAAGCAAATCTAGATTTTTTTTTTCATTGCTTGCCAGAAGCCAGCTGAGAAGGTGGCAAATGGTAATCACCTGATCCCAAGGTGTACTGCACCTGTCATAAATACAATGGCCCCGTGCCTGAATTTTAATCAGGTGATCGTGGGGATACTATGACAGTCATAACTGTTGCAAGCCCCGACCCCTTTTTATTTCCAGTGCTGCTGTAACTTCAGTCACTAAACAAATGACTGCAAGTCAAAGACGACTTGGAACTTCTCCAATGCAGGTGGTCCTCGAGATACATCCACAACTGAGCCCAAAATTTACCTTGCCAAGTGAGACCTTTGTTAAAGTGAATTTTTGCTCTGTTTTACGGCCTCGAATCATTGCATTGGTTAAGCTAGCTTAACCAATGCCAGTCTGGCTTCCCCATTGACTTGAGTTATGAGAAAATCGCAGAAGGGAATTGTGTGATCATAACTTGGAATGAGTCGTTAAATGAACTGTTGTAACGTCCCGGTGGAAATGTCTCACTTCAGAAACTTCCTGTTTGCCTGATCAGATCATTTATCCGTCTGATCTTTTGAAATCTTGGCTAAAGAATAATTCCTTCCCAACCCCCCGACATCCCGGTGTGTATATTCTCCCCCTCTTTTTTTTTCTCTTTTTTTAACTTTAAGGGCCCTTTGGGGATTGAACCCAGGGCCACCTGTGAACCAAGCTGGATAGCCTGAATTTCATTACTTTCCCCCCCAAAAATGAAATGGCTGTGGTGCTTTAAGCTACTCTGCATGAGTCAGAGGAGATAGGGGAAAGGCTGTACAAACACTCTGTAATTAAGGCAGGACAAACCCCGGACTATAAATTTGGGAGTGTGTTTTTGATGGGGCGGAAAAGGACCTTACTTAGCAGAGTTGACTTTTCTTGACCCGGCTGCCAGCGGTTGAAGGCGATTCCCGGCAGAAGAGACTCCCCAAAGGCAGCTGCCCACAAAACAACAGGTAATGCTTACCACAAAACCGTTGTGTAAGGTTTGGGTGGTCCCTACCCCAGTTCTGTGGATGGAAGGGAGAACCTGTCCTGCTCGCTGAGATTGGAGATGCTAAGCCCAGTCTGATTCATCTATTCTAGTGGGAGGTGGGCCCATTTTTCTCCTTGTATTTAAGTCCACGCTGCACGTCTCTCTACAAGAAAACAATGCAAAGTGTGTTAAATTAAAATAAAGCCAGGAACCAGGAATATTTTCGGCTTTACTGTGTGCTCCAAATATCTTCCTGCATCGAATGGCTGACTTAGAATTCATAAGTGATGTCAAACTGGGTTTGTAAATGGCTAGCTCGTTACAGATAATATTTTTGGTGTATGGGCTCTTTATAATGATGATTAACTCTTATTAATTTGAGGATTGGTCCCTGTTTATTGCTAGACGTTAAAGGATGGGATGCAGATAATTTGAATATTATCTAATACACCTCCCGCCTTGTGGCTTGCAAAGCTTTTCTTGTTTTTTTCTTGCCATTCCTGCCTTTTACTTGTCTTAGTGCTTTCTAGAGATGTGCAAAAAAACACTGTTATGTTTGTGGTTTTGTTGTGCTCTCTGAGCTTCGTTGTTTTCCTGCAGACATTTCACTACCCAGCTAGGTAACCTCAACAGTGCTCTCTTCAAGGAAACTCCTTGTATATAAACAGAGCAAACCCCACTCCCTTCCAATATGGATAATGTAACCTAGCTGGGTAATGAAATGTCTGCAAGAAAGCATCTAAGCTGAGAGACGACCTCACAGAACTTCTCCTTCTTTTCCTCCATTTTGCAAGCCTCACTGCCTTCTACACTGTTAATGTTACCTGACTGGGTAATAAAACGTCTGTAAGAAAACCACCAAAGGACCCTCACAATTCAACCCCCGGGCTACAAATAATTCTCTTTTCATTTTTATGTTTATGATGTACACCCCCCCAGAGTCATTACTTGAGGTGGAAAGCTATAGAAATCAAATAAATCAAAACACTTTGAGATGGTAAGAATCCTGAATACATGTAGTTGTTTGACAGTCATTTAGAGACCATTCAAAGTTACAAAGTGACTTATGACAATTTTTCACACTTACGACCTTTGCAGCAGCCCCATGATCATCATCTTCATCTTAATTTAACAATCCCACAATCCCTTGCGGGCTAGAGTCTGGGCAACTGAATGGAGCTAGCAGAGTGTTTTACTGGCCGGATGCCCTTCCTGTTGCCGGTGGGAATTTTGTCCGGCAGATAATAAATCTCATTCTGCCCAGAGAAGAGAAATATCTGCCTCTACCTGATTGCGAGGCGAGAGCTCTGCCTCTAGGCCACCGCACGATCACGTGATTAAAATTGAGATGCTTGGCAGCCGGTTCGTGCTTACGACGGTGGCTGTGTTCCTGGGTCATATGATCCCCTTTTTGCGACCTTTTGGCCAGCAAAATCGCCTGGGAAGCTCGATTCACTTAACAGCCGTGTTTCTCACTTACCACCTGCAGTGATTCACGTAACAAGTGTGGCAAGAAGGGTTGTAAAATGGGGCAAACAAACGTCTCGCTTAAGAACGGAAACGTTGGGCCCAATCGTGGTTGTAAGTCGAGGACTGCCTGTATCGAGCCGCGTTCTTAGCCCAGTGTTACTAGAGGCGGTCAGATCAACGAGAAGCCTTTTTTTTATATAATACTAATAATTCTCCCCCTCCCCACATAAATCTGCCTACTTTTTCTTGGGGAAGTGCTCCTTGTCAATGAGAGGTTAGCGCTGTCATTACCCTTTCCTGAAAGAACAGTGCTGTACATGAAAAAAGCATTAAAAAGGGCCAGAGCCTTAAATAAAGCTGACAGTGTAAAGATTTAATACATTTCTCAGAGTAACAGAGCGATGTTTCATTCGCTGGACACAGACCCTGGGGCACAAAAGCATCTTCCACTCTTGGCGGGGCGGGAAAATAAAGCATGTTCGTTTCTAAGAAACCATTAGCTTTTTTCCCTTTGAAAAAATAAAGTATTAGATTTGTAAAGTAGATTATCCTTCCCATCGATAGATACCAGAATGGCCAATTCGGGCTGTAAACCGGCCGTGCGGTTGGGTTTGCAGGCTCTCTAAAGCATCGAGGAAGTTTATGAACCTGTGGTGTGAGATATTGTGGTCCGGTTTCATTGCCCTGTTGTCGTTTCGTTGCCTTGCTGTGAGTCTCCCTGCATTGAACGTGGAGCGTTGTTATCAACTTGCAGCCATTGGTTTAGTGATCGTTGGTTTAGTTACAGCGGCACGCACACACGCACAAAAAGTGATTTAAGATCCTTTTTCACACCTACAGCCGTGATCAAAATTCAGATGCTTGGCAACTGACTCATATTTACGACGGTTGCAATTTCTCGGGGTCATGCGGTCCCCTTTTGCGGCCTTCTGATGAAGCCAGATTTACTGAATAATCGTCGTTGCTCACATGACTAACTATAGCGATTCACTTAACAACTGTTGCAGGAAAGGTTGTAAAATGGTACAAAACTCGTTTAACGATTGTCTCGCTTAGCAGCAGAAATGTTGGGCCTCGGTTGTGGACAGCCATTTGTCTGAAATGGGATAGGGCTTCTCCATTGAGCAGGAGGTTGGACTAGAAGACCTCCAAAGCCCCTTCCACCTCGTGTTATTCTGGTTTTTTTAGTGTTGGTTTTTCTCAGAAGTTTTAGGGAAGAGGGGGCACTGCCCGTTCTTGGTGCCTATGATGGGTTAGTTGCTGCTTTTCCCCCAAGCCCATGTGCACATATATACGTGTGCAGGCTGTGATGCCTTAGTTATTTATTTTTATTGATTACATTTATATATGACCCATTTCGCAGTTCCTACCCTACGTAGGTGTCATGCCTCTGGTGGAGACTGACTCTGAGGGAGAGGAGGAACAGCTGACAGGGAGTAGAAGTGTGGCTCCGGAGGTTGTGGAGGAGGCTGGGGAAGGGCAGAGGCCGTCTGGGCAGTCAGAGGAGGACCCAGGCCCATCCCCTCTCCATCCTAGGGCCCGCAGGGAGGAGAGGATCAGGGAGAGACTGGTCTAAGGGGGAGGAGAGGGCCTTGATCCTCTTCATGGGCTGCAGCTGTGACAACTGGATAGAGGACAGACATGCGTATGGGCCAGCGCTGGAAACAAAGCATGGAAATATCTCTAGTTTATGGTTCCTCTCTGAGTTTGGCATCCTTCCCGGCGTGTGTTCTGATATCTGTGGACGTCCTCCAGCCCTTATCTTGCCTGGTTTGTGTTCCTTCTTCTTATAACTGTTTGTGTGGGAGTTTTTTTGTCTTCCATCAAGGATACTTGGAGCTTTGGAAGCAAACTGAAGGAATAAAAGGGGCTTCACCTATTTTCTGGGACTGTGTTTGTTTTGTATCCCACCCTGGGCCATCACAATAGGCTAATTCTTACAAACAGCCCAATTCTGAACCTCCTGTCACTGAGATGAGTGGCACGTAACATTTCCTAAATAATAATTCCTGATGCTGAAGTAAACCTTTTTACAGTCTGGTTCTCCTTAGTGTTAGATCAGAGCATTTTTTAAAAAAAACTGGTTATCTTTTCAGGGATTTGATTTCATCAGGGGCAGTTTAATATTTCTTCATGTAAGTCCTGTAAAAGAGAAAAAAAAGAGAGAGGGGAAAAAAAAATTCTTCAAGTGCCTGTATAAATGTTGAAGAACACTGTCCAGCGTCTCTCTCATAAGAGGTGGTTTCCAAGTTCAAAAGATCCTAGAGGTGTGAAGAAATTCAAAATATAGTGTTGACACCCCGAGAAATGCAGAAAGGAAAGCCACTTCCTCTTTCGACATTCTGCTTCCTGTCTTGTTGCAAAATTGCTTTTAAAGCAGGCTTAGGATAAACCCTTTTTCCTACAGTCTCTGCCCCACCTTCTCGGCCAGACCCATTAGAAGATAATTTGCTTAGTCTTTTAAGCTGTTTAATTAATTGATTCATTAAGCATGTGGATCTTTCGTTCAAAGCTCTCAGGGAATCGTGGAACAAACAGTGAAATGGAACCAAACCTCAAAGTTTTGGCAGATTTCATGGTTTATGATGCCTGTTCAAAGCAGGGAGATAATTTTACTAGAACTTCACACAGTCGCACAAAGCAGCAGTAAGAATAAAAGCTCTGGCTGTCAAACTTTGCAGGATTTCCCACCTGTGTGCGGCTTTTTATGGGTGCCAGAAATAAACCCACCCCTGCCTTTGAACAAGTACAATAACGGGGTAGTCCTCGAGTTATGACCACAATTGAGGAAGAACAGATTTCTGTCAATAAGTGAGGCATTGGTTAGGTGAATTTTGCCCCATTTTTGCAACCTTTCTTGCCACCGTTGTTATTAAGTTAGTGGCACCATTGTTAAGCCAGTCTTATCTTTCCTCTCGACGTTGCTCGTCAGAAAGTCGCCAAAGGGGATCCCACGACCCACACTGCGACCATCATAAATATGAGTCTGTTCCCAAAAGTCTGAATTTTGATCCCTCGACCGTGGGGATGCTACAACCGTTGTAATTATGGAAAATAAGTCATAAAGTCGCTTTTTTTTTCTCACTGCCAACGAGAATATATCTGCTGGGCGGCAGGGAGCAAAACCTCCGCATCGGTGACAAGAAAGGCCTCCGGCCAGTAAACACTCAGCTCCATTCAGTCGCCCAGACTCCACCCCTCAAGGGATTATGGGGTTGTTAAAAGAAGATGGGTGATTATTGCAACTTCGAACGGTCACTAAGTGAACCGTTGTAAGTGGAGGACTGCCCGTATTTCCTTGTACGTTTTCCTTTCTATCGCATTAAACGATATTAGAGGCGTTTTCAGGGCATTTTAAGAAGGGTGGGTGGGCGCCCGCTGCCCCAAAATGTATGTTGTGTATCTCTGCTATTTGCGGAGGATCTGTTCGTTCTACCAGATGACCTGCGAAAACAGAACATGTGGCTGAGCTGTTTTTTTTTAACTTTCCTGCTCAGGGTTCTTTTAAACTAAACGGCTCTTGTCTTTTAACTCTCCAGGACAGCGTAAATCGCCCCCCACTCCCACCCCCAGAGGGAGAAAGGGGGGGGGGGAGAAAGTCTTTAACCTTAATTATTCTGATTGCTCCCTTATGGAGCCAGAATGCTAATTGATTTCGAGGCTGGATCCAGTCCTGGCTTTGCAAACAGACCGGGGGGGGGGGGGAAGGGACTTAGGGCCGTTTTTCACACTTATGACCGTTGCAGCCTCCCCTGTGATATAACTTCAGATGCTTATTTATGACGGTCGCAGTGTCACATGATCCCCTTGGGGGAAGCCAGATTCACTTAACAGCCGTGTGACTAGCTTAACAACTGCAAGCGCTTCGCTTCACAACCGTGAAGAAAGAAAGGTTGTCAAACGGGGCAAAACCCACAGATTTCTCATTTAGCAACGAAAGTGTTGGGCTCAATTGTGGTGGTAGGTCGAGGACTTCCTGTACAGGCTGTCCTCGACTTGAGACCACAATCAGCGTCAGACTTTCCCTTTGCTAATCAAAGCGTTAAGGGAGTCACACCCAATTTGATGACCGTTTTTCCTCAGTTTTAAACGGAATCGTTGCAGTTGTTAAGTGAATCCCGCCATTAAGCGAATCCGGCTTCCCAGATTGAGTTCTCGTTGCGAGCCTGTGAGGAAAGGTCACAAAGGGAGACGACTTGACCCCGGTGATGCTGCAGATGTCATAAATTTGTGGCGGTTGCGAAGTCCCCGATTTTTTTTCCCCCATGAGTGTGAGGACGCTCTGAGTGTGTGAAGCATGAGGACGGCTGCGAGTCACTTTTTTCAGTGTCGTCGTAACTTCGAACAGTCGCTAAATGTTTGTTTGCCAAAAACACTTCCACCTCTTTGCTACGGTAGCTTTTTAAAAATTGCTTTTAATCGGGGACTGCACCAAGAAGCAAAAAAAGGACACATTTTTGGGCTCCAAAAGCTGTAAGTCACTTTTTTTCAGGGACGTTGTGACTTCAAACGGTTGCTAAAGGAATTATTGTAAGTGGAGGATTCTTTGTACAACGAACAGAGGCCAGAAACGGTTGATTTTTGGGGGGGAAAAAGAAACCCCGATATTAAACAAACCAGGGCATTGTCAATGAAGCCAGGCCGTGACAGATCCAGGGCCTGACTCAGCGTCCCAGGTGTTTGCATCCCAGGTGATCTAAATGCTGTCTGCGTGGAATTTTTTTTTTACAGCAATATATTAAGTGGGTCAAAAGCTGACTCAGTAAAGAACATTTGAGCACCTTTGGGACAACCATGACTGAGAATCTCCATAGACACATTTTCCTCTATGTATTCTGTGTGTGTGTGTGTGTGTGTGTGTGTGTAGATACCCTGTTTCCCAGAAAATACGTCCTACCCTGAAAGTAAGTCCTAGCTTGATTTTTAACACATGTTCCCAATATAAGCTCCACCCCTCAAATAAGCCCTAATTAAGATCCCGCCCACGCCAGAGTGGACGGATAAAAATTACGATAGGGTGGGGTGGAGCTGCCCTACTACTTACCCTTAGATAGTTGTAGCCAGGCCTTGCACAACCCGACACCTGCCTGGATGGCCCATCTCTTCTGCAGCCGGCAAGGCTTCCCTGAAGGCCTCTCCGGCTGAGAACAAAGCTCTGGATCGATCCAGAGCTGTTATCCGCTGCATAGGCTTTCAGGAAAGCCTTACTGGCCGCAGAAGGAGTTCCCGAAAGCCTCTGACAGCGAAAAGGAGGCTGGGGGTGACACGAACAAGTGAGGTTAGTCGGTGGATGACATCCCCCGAAAATAAGACCTGGTGCCCTTTTTGGTGGCAAAAAAATAAATAAGACAGGGTCTTATTTTCGGGAAAAACATGGTATATATTTATGTGAGTTATGTATGTGTATGGGTAGAGATATGCTTTCTCTTGAGAGCAGGCAACAGAATTTCATTTTTTTTTTTTAATTAAAAATAAAGATGACTTTATTCTTTTCATACTTCGGGCCACTGAAACATCCCCAAGGTCATTTGATCAAAATTCGGACGCTTGGCAACCGACTCATATTTATGACGGCTGCAGTGTCCTGGGCGTGTGTGTGTGTCCTGTGATTCCCCTTTTGCGACCTTTTGACAAGCGAAATCAACCGGGGGGAGGGGCAGTTCCACTTAACAACCAGGTTCACTAACTGAACAACTGCCGTGGTTCGCTTAACAAACGTGCCAAGAAAGGCTGTAAAAGGGTGGGCAAAATTTGCTTTTAAGAGGGGTCTCGCTTAGCAACGGAAACTTCAGGCTCCGTTTGTCGCTTCCCCTTTTTCCCCAGCGCCAGTGCAGATTTGGACGGCCGCTAAATGAATCTTTGTAAAACCGAGGAGCGGTCGGATTCCTCGCAGCGTGCCTCAGAGGAACGAACTGGAAATCGGTGGTTTTCGGCGCTCTCTCCAGGTGAAAGGTTGTGCATCAGATGCTTTTGGAGTTGGGAAAGGATTTTATTTTTTTTCCTGATCAGGAAAACTTTTCAAAGTGGAGGCAGATCGCCGTTCCTGGAAAAGGCGCTGCGAAATGGTCATTAGAGGGTATTTGCCCAGGATTAGTCTCTGGCCTTCCTCAATTAATTCTGTAAAGGTGAGCTATAAACACGTTCAATAAACAGAACAGAGGAATCATGGATTTTGTACTTTTATCTTTGCTCCGTTTGCGGGCAGCCCGGATGCAGCTGTCTCGTGGAAGGAGATAGGAAGGCTGCATGGAAGATAGGACCCCTATGCAGGTAAACCTCGACTTACGACCACAACGGAGCCCCAGATTCCTCTTGTGAAAGTCCACTTTGCTCACCTCGACAGAATTTTACAACCTTTCTTGCCTCCCGGTTCTGTAGTTGTTAAGTCAGGGACGGCGGTTGTTAAGCAGATCTAGCTTCCCCGTTTTTGCTTGTTGGAACGGTCGCAAAAGAGAATCCAGGACCCTGAAACCATCATAAATACGAGTCGTTTGCCAAGGGACAGAACTTTGATCCTCGTGGGGAGGCTGCAGCGGTCGTAAGTGTGGAAAAATGGTCATAAGTTGCTTATTGTAGTGCTGTTGTAACTTTGAAAACAGTCACTAAACAAAACCGCTGTGCGTTGAGGACTACCTGTATTTGAAATGATCGAATAGTAAGCAGTTCCTATGAGTTAGAACAATTCACCAGTGGAACTGCTTGCCACCAGAAGTGGTGGGTGCTCTATCAGTGGAGGCTCTTTTAAGAAGAGAACGGACAGCCACTTGCCTGGAATGATGCAGGATCTCCGCCTTGAGAAGAGGGTTGGACTAGAAGACCTCCAAAGGTCTCTTCCCACCCTGTTATTCGGCTGTGCTCTTTTCCTCCCTCCCTTTCTTCTCCGTCTCTGGATGTTTTCCAGAAAAGATTGGACAACCACTTGTCTGAAATGGTACTATAGGGCCGTGATGGCGAACCTATGGCATGCGTGCCACCGGTGGCAGGCAGAGCCACTTGTGTGGGCACGCGAGCCCGAGACAAACCTACCTGTACTGCGCATGTGCGCGCCTCCCAACAGATTTTGGGCCTGTTTGAGGCCATTTTCGTCCTCCCGGAAGTTCGGGAGGCCAAAAAACGGCCCTTCCGGAAATACCAGAAGGGCCGAAACGAGCCCATTTTTCTACCTCCTGAGGCTCCAGAGGCTTCCCTCGAGCCTCCAGGAGGGCGAAGACGTCCTCTCCCGGGCTCCCGAGGCCCTCCGAAGGCTGAAAATGGGCACTTCCGGTATTTCCGGAAGGCCCGTTTTCCGGCCTCCTGAGCCTGCGTTGCATTGTGGGTGCGCTTTCAGCACACTACACCAAAAAGGTTCGCTGTCACTGCTGTAGGGTCTCCTGCTTGATCCAGGCAGGGGTAGGACTAGAGGACCTCCAAGGCCCCTTCCAACGCCATTGTTCTGTTACCTCCCGAGTCACCTTCGACTTCCGTGGAGAAAAAAGATGACTTAGAATCCATCCCAAGAGAATCCCCGTTCGTCTGTTTTTGTGGCTCCGCCGCTTATAGTCTCTCCCCCCGCCCCCAGCCTCTGAGCTCCATAGTACACAGAAAGCAACCCTCACGTCAAGTGAAGCAGCTTGGGACGACTCCATTGTGCGCCAGGACAGTGGGACATTGTAGTGGAACTAATTAAGCCACCACAACAACAAACAGCAACAACAAAAACAGAGCTGGGTACTCAAGGGTTGAAAGAGTTTTGGGTTCAGCGTGAGTTGAGCCGGTATTTACAAAGCCGCCGTTTGGGGGATTGGAGTCTTGATCGCTTGCCTGATCTCAAAGGGGGAATCGAGCTGCTTGAAAGTCAGTCAAGGGCATAAGTGATTAATTAAACTGTTAATTAAGCAGTAACGCAATGGGGTGTGTGTGTGTGTATGTGTGTGTGTGCAGATAGATAAGAGAGATGATTGATGGATAGAAGGATAGTTAGGATAGAGAGTGAGAGATAAAGAGATAGAGAGATGAGAGAGAGATGGTAGATGAGGAAGAGAGAGATGAGAGAGATGATAGACAGATGAGAGAGAGAGAGAGAGAGAGATGGTAGATGAGGGAGGGAGAGATGAGAGAGGTGATTGATAGACAGACAGATATGGAGAGGACAGAGAGAGAGAGATGGAGAGATGATACAGAGAGAAGAGAAGATTAGATAGATAGATAGATAGATAGATAGATAGATAGATAGATAGATATGATAGAGAGATGATAGATGATAGATGATAGACATGATCGATTATCTGTCTGCCCTTCCATCTGTCTAGCTGATTATCTAAATACACACACACACACACACACACACACACATATAACAGCAAATGTATATAGTGAAGCAACTTTAGTAAAGAAATCATTTTTTTTTAAAGATGGCTGGTCAAACTTTCCAGCAGATGTCCCATTATTTCTCTCCTAATGAAGTTTTCTTGAGCATCGAGAGGGTCCCCTGTTTTAGGATGACTTCTGTTGCTTCCATTCAGTTGGTCTCCTTCTCCTCCTCTTCCTCTTCCTCCTCCTCTTTTCTTTCTTTTCTTTCTTTCTCCTCTCCCTCTTCTTCCTCTCCCTCTCCCCTCTCTTCTTTCTTTTCTTTCTTTTTCTTTCTTTCTCCTCTCCCTCTTCTTCCTCTTCCCCTCCTCTTCCTCCTCCTCTCCTCCTCCTCCTCCTCCTCCTCCTCTTCCCCCTCCCCTCTTCCCCCTCCTCTCTTCTCTTTTTTCTTTTCTTTCTCTCTTTTTCTTTCTCTCTTTTTCTGTCTTTCTCCTCTCCCTCTTCTTCCTCTTCCTCTCTTAAACCATTCTCCTCTTTTTAGAAAGAATTTTAAAATAATAATAATAATAATAATAATAATAATAATTCCCCGGTCTCCTTTCTGTTTTTCCCTTCCACCCCCCTCGGGGTCTCTCCTTTTTTCCCTGCCTGGCTGCAGAGAGTCCAGCTTCTTTGCTTCTCAGTGCTCCCTTTTCCCAGCTGCGGCTGTGTCTCACTGCATTATTTGCCCACAAGGTATGTTCAGTTTCTGGAACCCGGCCAGCCTCCTTGTTTGTCTGCTGAAATGAGCTGGGGTGATGGTGAGAAGAGACGGGACTCGGGAGCGGAAGGCGCTGTCCCATCCATCCCCTCCCTTGTAGCGTCCGAGGGGATCCGGTGGCTGCCAAAACAGCAGCAGGACGCCTTCTCTGAAATTTGCAAATCTCTCTCTGTCTCTCCTCTCTCTCCTCTCTCTCTGTTTCTCTCTTCTCTCTCTCCTCTTTCTCTGTTTCTCCTCTTTCTATCTCTTCTCTCTGTGTCTCTCTTCTCTCTCTCTCTCTCCTCTCTCTCTGTTTCTCTCTTTTTTCTATCTCTTCTCTTTCTCTCTCTGTCTCTCTCTTCTGTCTCTCTTTTCTCTCTCTCTCTTCTCTCTATGTGTGTCTCTGTTTCTCTCTCTCTTTTTTCTCTGTCTCTCCCTGTCTCTCTCTGTCTTCTCTCTTTCTCTCTCTCTCTCTCTTGGGGGGGGGGGGGGGCTGGCAGGAAGAGGCGGTGCTTTAGCCGTATACAGGGAAGTAACCTTTTGCTTCCTTTGCAAGGAAACAGCAGCCTGCTTAGAAGCCGCGGCAGCAAGCCCACCTCCACTGACGGCTCCCCCCATGACAGCGGCAATATGGAGACGACTTAATGGGTTGGTGAGTCCTGAGGGGGACTCCCGGGTTGTGCGGGGGGGGGGGTGCTGGCTTTCCTCCGCTGCGCAGGGCTCCGAGAGGCCGCAGTTGGCGACTTTTCCCTGTTGCTTGTTGTGGCGAGAGGATGGGGGGGGGGCAGGCTAGGTCACGGCTCCTTCGTTTTCTTCTTCCTCCCCTCCCCCAGATGTTGTCGGTTTCTCCGGTCATCTATCTGGTCCTCTTTTGGAGGGCAGCTTTTTGTTGAGGTCTTGTAAAACAGGGAAGGCGTTGGACAACAAACTGCCCAACCGGTATTCTGACTGGAAGGAATTGGGCTGGAGTTGTAATCCATCACATTGGGAGGAGTCCCAACACCCAGAGCGGTATTTGAAGTTTGTATTTAGCAATCCAGTAAATCTCTTTCTCTCCCCTCCCTCTCCTCTTTCCCCCTCCTCTTCCCTCTTCCTCTCTCCCCTCCCCTCCCCACCCCCTCCCCTCCTCCCCATCTCATCTTCCCTCCTTCCCTCCCCTCTCTTCCCTCCCCTCCTCACCCTCTTCTCCCCTCCCCATCCTCTCCTCTTTCCCCCCTCCCCGTCCCCTCCTCTTCCCTCCTCCCCTCCCTCCCTCTTCTCTCTTCCTTCAGAAGGCAATCAAATCCTGCCATTAAGTCGGAAGGATGATCGTTTCTGTAAACTCATCCTTTCCTCTTCTGCGATGTAGCAGTCCCGAATATGGGTCTGTCTCGGGTCTCCTTCCGCCTTTGGCCCTAAGCATGCTGGCTTCCCATGCCTAACCTTCAGAGCAGTCTTATGCTGCGCGGTCTGAAGTTGTAACCGGCAATTAGGAAAGTAAAACCGGCGGTTAGGACCGCATGGACCCTAGGCCTTAGCCGTATCCCATAAAAAGCCCTCCACTTGCAACCTCAGCCGGGCCCAGAATTTCCACGGTTAAGCAAGATGGTTGCTAAGCGAGTTGCACCCAATTTTACGTCCTTTTACCGCCATCCCCACAAACCGTGAGGGTTGCTGCCATGGTCGTAAGTGTGAAGGCTGGTTGTCAGTGTAACTTCCGAACGGCCGTAAGCCGAGGACTTCCTGTAGAAAGGCTAAGCCGGCCGTGTGGAAGTTGAGGCATCGCGAACTGGAATCTCACAAGGCTTTGTAGCTCTGAGGACGGCTTGAATGAAGCGCAAATAAACTGTCCGGGTTGAGAAGTTCCTGTTTTTCATTCCCAGGATCTTTGGATGGAGTCTGGGGGAAAAAAAAGTTTGAATGAGATCTTGAGCTTGTGAAGGGAGGAAGAAACAGCAGTTGTCTTATATGCGCCTGGCCAGTCCTGCTATTAACAGCTCCTTTTATACCTCAGCTATTTTTACAGACGGCATGACTACTTGGGCCAGCCAGGAAAACAGAGGTGCCTTAGTTCGGTGTCCTTGAATAATGTCCAAGCATGTCGTTGCTTGTACCCTCCTCCTCTGCCTCCTCTTCTTCCTCCTCCTTTTCCCTGAGTGATGGACAGTGAGAAAGGCAAATAAAAAAAACACATTCCGTTTCGAATGCTTTCAGCACTTTGCCTTAATTCAGCCTACAACCGTGATGGCGAACTTACGGCACGCGTGCCGCAAGTGGCACGCAGAGCCATTTGTGCTGGCATGCGAGCCACAGGAAAAAACTTACCTCACTGCGCATGCGCGCGCCTCACAGTGATTTTTTCAGCTGGTTTTGGGCCTTTTTCGCCCTCCCAGAGACTTGGGAAAAGCCTCTGGGAGGCTTTTCAGGACAAATAATAGGCCCGTTTCGTCTAAACAGGCCTATTATTCGTCCTGAAAAGCCTCGCAGAAGCTTTTTCCACGCCTCTGGGAGGCTGAAAAAGGCCTCAACCCAGCCGAAAAATCAGCAGCGCAGTGCAGGTAAGGGTGGGGATTGCAGAAGGCACATTAATGCATGCGCACACACAATTTTTGGCACAAGAGCCCAAAAAGGTTAGCCACCACTGGCCTACAGGTATCCCTCGACATAACCACAGTCTGTTTAGTGACCATTCAAACTTACAACAGCGCTGGGGGAAAAAAGCGCCGGACAACTGTTTTTCACACTTAATCCCCGCAGTCTCCAAATTCAGACGCTCTGCAACTGACTCATATTTATGACAGTCGCAGTGTCCCGGGGTGGGGGATAGGGTGTCATGTGACACACACACACACACACCCCATTTGACAAGCCAAGTTTACTGGGGAAATCCAGGTTCACTTCCCAGTCCTGTTGTCCATTTAACGACTGAGGCGATTTGCTTAAATAACATCCGTGGCAAGATAAGTCGTTGAAAACGGGGCAAAACCTCACCCAAGCCCATTCCTCGCTTGGCACCCTAAATCCCTGGGAGCTCAATTGCAGCCATAAGCCGAGGACCACCTGTATACTTAGCAAGGGGCAAGGTCTCTTCCAACACTCAAAATTCTCCCTCGTATCTCACGAGAAGCCTTGACTGAAGGTGGACACCCCCAGCTTGTCCAGGGTGCGCTCAAAAATGCCCGCTGCAAAATACTGTCAGAACGCCAGAAGTGTGAGACTGAAGGACATCCTCTCTGCCTCCAGCCACACACACACACACACACACACACACCAGACTCAGGTTGTCTGAATCTGGTAGAATTTGAGCTCTGCTGTTGGCCACGTATCTTCTCTGGTGTTTTCCTTCTTTCTTTGGTGCCCATGATTCCACGTTTACCCTTGCAAGAAGACCCCCGATTCTGTATTGCGACGTGTCTGAGACAAAAAACACGACTTGGGGACCCTCGTTGAGTTTTTAACACAGCACAAAAAAAAAACCCCATCGGTTGCTCTCTTTCTTCTTTGGAAGAGATTGCGAAGACCAGACTCCTCTCTAGAGCACAGAAAAACTCCCCCAGACCGTTCTCATCCTGGTCATTCATATTTCGAATTGTTACCATCAGGGAGGCGTTATAGGTGTCTTAAAATGAGGACTAATAGACTGAGAAACAGTTTATTTTCCAAGGCAATAATTGTCCTGAATCAAACAGTGCATTTGTGATTTAGCCCTATGTATATAATGACATTTTTAAACTATTTAACACTAAATGTTTTAGATAGGTTTTAGACTATTATTATTATTATTATTATTATTATTATTATTATTATTATTATTATTATTATTTGCTATTTGTTATTACTTTATTTTACTTTTTAAATACTGTGTAGTGTGATTGTGATGTGGTGTTTGGGGCACTGTGCTGGAGTAGCTTTCAAATTTCATTGTATTTTGAATGCAATGACAATAAAGCTATTCTATTCTATTCTATTCTATTCCTTCATTCCAATATCTATTCTGTTCTATTCTGTTCCATTCTAATATTCTGTCATTTTCTGGATGCTGCTTTTATTTATTCCCTCCCAAGCTTGATGACATCAGGAAGATAAATAGGAATAAAGGAACGTCCCAGCATCCCAGTTCCCTGTTATTTGCTCCGATGGTTTTGCAGATGGATTTGGGGTTTTGTTTACATCGTTGAATGGTTGGTTATAGGCAGTGAAAGAGACCCCGGGGTCTCCGGTGCGAGATGGTGAGAGTCCCTGCAAGGGCTCTTCCCTAGCATTGTGCAATTCCCCTTTTCCTTGCAGTCCATCCCAGGCTGAGTGTCCAGGATCTCCAGGGAGGAAAGGTTCCTTCTGCGTGGATTTTGTTTTAAAGGCCCATGTTTTGTCCTCTCTTTCCACTTTGCAATTTTGCTCTTTACAGCTGGCGGCTGCCGTTTTGCCCTTTTGAGGACTGCGGTGATGTTTGGCAGGGTTGTTAAGCTGTCTTCCGGGGCAGGGGGCGGGGGGGAGGAATTTTATAGAAGGAGGCCCGTGGCCAGTTCTTGTTGACTGAGGATTGAAAAGCACCCACACAAAGGTCATAAGTGACAGGGAAAGAAATCCTGGACGGATGTTAAGAGTATCCTAAGGTGGTTTGAAAAAGAGAACTGATTTTCAGGACAGAGTGACAAGCCCCCCCGCCTCCACCCCCAATTACAGGCCGTCCTCAATTTAGGACCACAGTTGAGCCCACTGTTGCTAAGCAAGACATTTGTCGAGTGAATTTTCCCCTGGTTTTTACCGCCTTCCTTGACACTGTTGTTAAGTGGATCGCCGTGGTTGTGTTCAGTTAAGTCCCATGGTTGTGAAAGGAAGCTGGGCTTTCCCCATGGACTTTGCTGCCCGGAAGGTCGTAAAACGAGGACCATGTGACACACATCCCCACCCGGACGCTGTGATGGTCATAAATACGAACTAGTTGCCAAGAGTCCGAATTTTAATCAGGTCGCCATGGCGGGGGAGTGCTACAACAGTCATAAGTGTGAAAAAAGGTCCTGTTTTATTGGTGCCATGGTAACTAGAGAGCCTAAGTTTGTTGGAAATGGTATTGGCGGGGGGGGGTGGCCCCTGATTGAGCGGGGGGTCAGACTAGAAGACCTCCAAGGTCCCTTCCAACTCTGTTATTCTGTCCTCGTTGCTCCCTGAGCTCCGTGGTTTTCTCGCAGACGTTTCATCACCAAACTAGGCAACGTCATCAGATGTTAATGGCTGCGGATTCTCAGCTCACTCAAGACAACGTTGGCCAGAGGCTCACGTGAAGAGGAAGGCCCCGTGCTGCGATTTCCTCTCTTACTCGGCTCTGGGACATGTGTTAACCCTGCTTGAAGGATAAATATCTTTGGAGCCTTTGCAGGCATATGAAGCTGAGCATTAATTTTGAACTTCCTTACTCGCGACCTAATCTTGGGAGAGCAGAGATTCCTTGGACTTCGATGTTTTTAATTTCTGGAAAACTTCAGCTTGGAAGGACAATGGAAGTTTGGAGACGCTGTCAAATCAGGATTTCAAAACCTGACCAGGTTTTAAGAGGGCAGGACTTCAACTCCCAGAATTCCCGAGCCAGCCTGGCTGACTGGGGAATTCTGGGAATTGAAGTCCAGACATCTTCTTATTGCTAAGTTTGTCATAAACAGAACTGAAACAGTAGGTTAGAGAAAGAGGCAGGCTCAAAATTAAAACCCTTCCAGAAACACAATTGCTTGGTCATCTAAAACAAAACAAAACAAAAAATTGATTCCACCAAGAAACATGGAATTCTGCCATCCCAGGATTAATTTCTGACGCTTCATAAATGTCTGGCAACACAATTCAGGAATTTCCTTTACGACTGAGAGCACGACAGATTTTATACTTCAAAATCCCCCCCTTTTCCCCCTCCTCTCCTTAAGAATTGGGATTACAAACGGGTTAAAACAGCAAATCCTCTTCCTTTTCTCTCTTCCTCGACTCGTCTTCCTTTCTGCTGACTCAATTATGAATATGTTTTATATTTTTCAGCAGCTCTTTTTTTTTCTCTTTGCTCTTGCAGTGATCATCCTTCAGCTTGAGCCTGGATTCGAAACTTGGCAGGGGGGCAGACTTTGAGGGGACACGGAGACAATTGCGAAAGGGGCAAAAAAAAATTGGACATTTCCCAAATTTAGTTGGATGTGGTGGGGGATATATCGCTTTTCCCTCCACCCTGCAAAGAATCCCCCTCCCCACCAGTCCTCCTGCCTTTGTAAACAAGCTTCCCCATATATTCTGGCTCGTAAGTGGCTCTTATCTGGATGTGAAGGGTTTGAGCTAAAGCAAAACCCGTTGGCCAACTCAAGAGGTACTGGCACAAAACTGAAGTTTGCGATTGAAATGTGATTAACTGTCCCTCCAAACAGATGGCGTTGTGCCTTTTGCAGAAGGTGTAGCTGGAGAACATTTGCCCGCTGACGTCCTCAGGTTCATAACACAATCGAGCATGCAATAATATATATATTGCATCTACGCAGCGTTGCAGAAAACGCTGGGGTCTCGGTCGCACAACCGTAGCAAGCCAGCATTGCAAAGCATTTATGGTTAGAGATTTATGGTGATTCTCAGTAGCTTAGTTCCGATTTGGAATGAATTCTGGATTTTCTTTTCTTTTCCCGGTGAGTTTCTAGGCACAGGTAGACTTCCCACCACACTCGAGCCCAGAATTTATGTTGCTAAGCGAGACATTTGTTAAAGTGATAGGTTTTGCCCCCATTTTACGACTCTTCTTGCCGTGTTTGTTAAGTGCGATTGTTAAATGAGTAAGACGGTTGTTAAGTGAATCTTGCTCCCCCCCCATTGATTTTGTCAGAAGGTCGCAAAAGGGGATCATGTGCAACTCTTGTCAGGATTCCAGCAATCGCCCTAATTCAATCATGATTCTCGAGCCAAACTTCAAAGAACTTCAAAGGATTCATTAGAGGTGACATACTGGCCCTGCCCTGTATGAAGCCAACTCTGGCCTACGTCATTCACAGGACCCTGTGACCCTGTTTTTCCCTCTCCCCCCCCGGGGGGGGGGGTCTCATAAACCAGACTCTCCAATTGAGCCAGATCACAAGCTAGGTGTCAACAATCACGTTCCCCAGTTAAATATATTCGTGGGCAAAAGCTCTGGTATTTCAGTTACAATGTTTTAAAGAGAAGAGTTGGAATGTGCTTTGTCTTCCAAACTGCTGCACTGCTTTTCCAGAGTTTCTTCCTCCTTTCCCCCTTTTTTATGGCAACTACTAAAACAGGCATAGGAACGTTTTAATGAGTTAAAAACCGTCCTAAATATGAGCCAGTTGTTAAGCATCTGAATTTTGATCACGTAACCCTGGGGACGCTACAACGTGAAAAACGGTCATGTCCCTTTTTTCAGTGCCGGTGTCACTTTGAATGGTCACTGAATGAACTGTGGTAAGTCGAGGACTGCCTTGTGCTGTAGCAGGAGAATTCTGGGAGCGTGGTTGAAAATAATAAAGGGAGGATCGTCTGTAAAATTCTCTGAAGCGGAATCTTAATCGATCATCCGCTTTAATCCAAAAATCGTTGCTAGAAAAATGCAGTACGACCGGAAAAAAGGACGGGAAGATTTCCTTACAGTTTCTGCCTCGTACCCGTGGGACTACTTAGAGGTAAGCCCTTAGACAGCCACTATGTCTTACAGCCTGGCTTGCTTATTTGAGTTCCTACGCCCCTCGGCAGGTAGTCCTTGACTTGCGACCACAGTCGAGCCCCAGATTTCCGTCTCTGAGCAAGGCAAAGGGATTGAGCTTGTCCCAATTTGTTTTGACCACTGTTAAGGGAATCACTGCAGTTGTTAAGGTAGTAACTCGGTTGTGAAGGGAATCTGGTTTCCACCATTGAGTTGGCTGGTCAGACGGGGATTGCGCGACTTTGCAAACGGGGATCGCGCAACCCCAAGACACTGCCGTCATCTTTTAGCGAGCCTATAATCCCTTGTGGGTTGGAATCTGGGCAATTGAATGGAGCTAGCAGAGTGTTTAATTGGCCGGATACCCTTCCTGGTTGCCAGTACGGAGTTTTGTTCAGCTGATAATATTCTCGCTGTGCCCGGAGAGAGAAATACCTGCCTCTACCTAGGATCGAACTCACAGCCTCCTGAATGTTGAGGCCAGAGCTCCACCCCTAGGCCTCCGCACCACTCCGACCCCCGGGACACTGTAACCGTCATAAACATGAGCCAGTTGCCAAAGCGTCAGAATTTTGATCACGTGACCATGGGAGGGGAAGATTGTCGTGTCAGAAGCGTGAGAAACGGTCATAGGTCGCTTCCCCCCCCCTGCAGTGGCGCTGTAATTTTCGGCCACTAAACGAATGGTTGCAAGTCGAGGACTACCTGTGATTGCTTTTAGACGCTCCGCAGGAAGGAACCTGGTTGTTTTGAGCCCTGATCTTACAAGTTGCTTTCCCTGAAATCGAACCAGGATGATTGTAGTTCCAGGCCTGGGGAGGAAATTAATGGCCTAGTTTTTATGAGAGCTTGCGATCAACTGGCGGCGGGCGGATCCCTTCCCTAGATCTCCCTGATGGACATCTCTGCGCACACACACACACACACACACACACAGAGAGAGAGAGAGAGAGAGAGATTCAGCTGTTCTCCTTTTTGAGGGGGCTTGTTTTCCTGGCTGCTCAACCTGAAGGATGCATCCTTCTCCTGTCCCGTCCCCCCCCTTTCCCCACAGCTCAATTTCACAGGAAGAAGGATGAACGTAATAGAGAAGCTTTCCAAACCGCCCAGGGTGCTCGGTCTCTGCAGTGCACCAAGATGCCTCCGTCTGCAGGATCCGTAGGGGGAAGGAACACCAGGGCGTGGAAGCCGGGGGGACATTCTGCTCCAGAGCCAGCTCTGCGTGCGCACTCTCCAGACAGAACCTGTTGCAGGTTCCGTCTGGGTAGGCAGGGGAGGAAGAGGCCCAATGCTAAAATCAAGCTGGCTGCATCTGTCACCCTGGGAAAACACTCGGGAAAGCAACGGTGATGCTGCCCAGTTGGGTCATGAAACGTCTGCAGGAAAACCAAGGACTCCACAGTTCTAGTCCTCCTCCTCCTCCTCCTCCTCCTCCTCCTCCTCCTCCAACTGCCCTCCTAGCACTGATGCTGTTACCTAGTTGGGTCATGAAATGTCTTCAGGAAAACCTCCCAAGCTTAGAGAGCACCAAGGACCCTCCACCGTCCTCCTCTTCCTCCTCTTCATCTCCACAATCCCCATTACCTTCAGGCACTGATGATGTTACCTGGTTGGGTAATGAAATGTCTGCAAGAAAACCGCCAAGCTCACAAAGCACCGAGGACCACGGTCATTCTCCTTCTCCTCCAACCCCACTCTCTTCTAGCACTGATGATGTTACCTAGTTGGGTCATGAAATGTCTGCAGGAAAACCATCAAGCTCAGAGAACACTGAGGACCCCACAGTTCCAGTCCTCCTCCTTCTCTTCCTCCTCCAACCGCACCACCTTCTAGCACTGATGATGTTACCTAGTTGGGTCATGAAACGGCTGCAGGAAAAACCACCAAGCTCAGAAAGCACCAAGGACCCCACCATCCTCCTCTTCCTCCTCCCCACTCCCTTCCAGCACTGATGAAGTTCCCTAGTTGGGTTATGTAGCACCTGCAAGAAAACCACCAAGCCCAGAGAGCGCCAAGCACCCCTCATTTCCAGCCTGAGCTACAAACATGATCTCCTGCATTGAAAAAACCCAGTTCAATGTGGGCAGCTTTGAGCTGGAGGCTCTTTTCCTTTCTCTCTCTCTCTCTCTCTCTCTCTCTCTCTCTCTCTCTCTCTTCCCCCTAATTGCTTGCTAATTGATTCTTGGTGTTCTTGTCCCTCCAAGTGGCCAACCCTCCTGTGACTTTTTCCACACTAAGCAAAACGTCTGGAGAATCCCAGCTCCCTTTAATTAAGGAAGGGGCTTTCTCCATCCTCGCAGGTCAGAGGGGAAGTTGTGGAAAAGGAACGATCTCGGGCACCCATTTCTTCCCAGCTCCATAAACCACAGTGTAGAAGCTGGTTTAACCAGCCATAATCGGCTGGCTTTTCACCACAGTACAGAGAAAAAGCTTAGCCGTGCTGTGTAACTTAGCGTGATACGTGGCTCGGTGGGGATGTGCGGCTATTGCATGGCTGTGTGTGGACAACTGTTGGTGCCCTTTCTTGAAGTTCAAGCCTCCGATGCTTTGGCCCGCTCCCTGTTTGCAGAATCACAGAATTGTGGCCTTGGGAGGGTCCTCCCAAAGACCATCCAATCCAATCCAACCCGTCGCCCCAAAGTTGGTACTAGAGGAAGCTCCCCTCGCAGATCTGTGAATGTTTTTTTGTTTTCTCCTAGCAAAGCTTCAAACCTGTGTGTGTGTGTGTGTATGCATGTAGTTGACAGCTTAACTCTACAACAGGTGAATAATGTATAGCCTCCTTCCCCAACCCAGCTGAACTCTGACCCCATAGCCTTTGGAAAGGGTGGGGGTGGAAGCAAAAAATTTTAAAAAAAGAAAAGCTCAAATTTCCATTTTGATCAGCTTTGCCCCACTCTTGCCTCGTCGTGTGTTCTTGCAAAAAAAAAAAAAAAGGACTTTTTTTTGAGTGGGGGGGGTCCTGAAAACGATGAAACGGGTCCTTCCTTCGTAGCCGTAAATGACCGTCCGCAGGCATGGAAGATTCGAGCCACGGCCGGACTTCCGAAAAGGCCCGTTTGAGAGAGTATCTGAGCGGCTTCAACCCACCAGCTGGATGCAGTGGGTTGAATTTGGAAGCCGCCCCTCCAGACAGACCTCGCCAGCTTCGGGCTGCTGTTGCCGGCGTCTCCGCAGAGTTGGCACACTTCCTGGTGTGCAGTGGATCTTGTGGTGCATACAAAGCCGTCCTCTCCCCCCCCCCACACCACCCTTTCCTCCTCCTTCCCCCCCCCCTTTCCCTCCCTCGGCTGTTTCTGTATGATTGACATCCTGCCAGGGTAGAGGCAGAATTGCTTCACTCCAGAACGGTGCTTGTAAACAAGGATAAGCATTGTGTGACTCTTTCAGCCCGGTGCTGGGTCGGAGTTCCTGACTCCAAAGAAAAAAAAGAAAAAGAGCCTTTAAATGCTACTTCCAGCTTGGGTGCAAACACCGGAGGCCTCTGGGCTGGTTTCCCAAATGGCCAGGTTGTTGGGAGGAGCAGAGTCACAAGGGCATTGGCTTTTGAATGGCAAAGGACAACAAGAGTCCTGAAGGAGAGGAGGAATCAGAGCCCAGGGAGGGCTCCGGGCCCCAGCCCCACCGCCTCCCGGCAGGAAGTTTTCACACAGCCCACCTCCATTTAGCCCGAATTTCCTCGGCACACTTTCTAAGCAGTTGAATTTAGCAGGGAGCTGGAATTCAAGAAAGGCCGCGGCTCATATAAGCGTGGGGGACCAATCCTATACTTGCCTTCTTCTTCTTTTTTTAGTGTCGTTGGGACTTTGAACACCCTGGTGGCGCAGTGGTTAGAATGCAGTATTGCAGGCTAATTCTGCCGACTGCCAGCAGTTCAGTCCTGACCGACTCAAGGTCGACTCAGCCTTCCATCCTTCCGAGGTGGGTAAAATGTGGAGGACTCGGTTGGTTGGCAAGAGGCTGACTCTGTAAACCGCTTAGAAGGCCCTACAAAGCACTGTGAAGCGGTATATAAGTCAAGGTGGTGTTATTTCCCTCCCTCCCTCCCTCCTTCCTTCCTTCCTTCCTTCCTTCCTTCCCGTTAGAATGCACTATTGCAGGCTCTCTGCCCACTGCCAGGAGTTCAATCCTGACCACCTCAAGGTTGACTCGGCCTTCCATCCTTCCAAGGTCGCTAAAATGAGGACTCAGATGGTTGGCAAGAGGCTGACTCTGTAAACCGCTTAGAAGGCCCTACAAAGCACTGTGAAGCGGTATATAAGTCAAGGTGTTGTTCCTATTTCCCTTCCTCCCTCTTTCCTTCCTTCCTTCCTTCCTTCCTTCCTTCCTTCCTTCCTTCCTTCCTTCCTTCCTTCCTTCCTTCCTTCCCGTTAGAATGCATTATTGCAGGCTCTCTGCCGACTGCCAGCAGTTCAATCCTGACCACCTCAAGGTTGACTCGGCCTTCCATCCTTCCAAGGTCGCTAAAATGAGGACTCAGATGGTTGGCAAGAGGCTGACTCTGTAAACCGCTTAGAGAGGGCTGTTTTGCACGTGAAGCAAGATATATAGGCTTAGGAGCTATTGCTACTGCTGTATATTTCTAGGTTCCTGGTAGATTTCCGTCTTCTCGAAAGCAGGGAACTCTCATCGCCAGCCTCTCACCCTTGAAACCAAAAGGCCTTGAATTTTCTGTTGCTGTGGAAATGGCCCGTGCTTAGCCGAACCCTTCCAAGCGTGTTCGTATGTGTGCGTGCCTGTATGTAATGTTTACGGTGCCGGAGACACTCATTCACTGAACGCAGGAGGAGAGGAGAGAATTTTGCACAAACGGGAAGCTTTGATATCTCCTGTCCTGGCAGGGCCCTGGGCAAAGAGGTGCCTGATTACACAGGATGAGTCAACAGCTATTCCAGACGGTTGTCTCTGCTTAATTCCTCTCCCGAAAACAGCGGGTGGATTTTTGCATGTCTTGCAGCCATCTTTCACCGGTGGCCCCGAGGTTGCCTTTTGCCCGCCTGGCTTCTTCAGTGTTGCTTGCCTGGCAGCTCCTTCCCACCCCGGCAGGATGTGCATGCATGGAACAGGGGTGGGGAACGATGGGCCCTTTGGGGACTTCAGCTCCCAGAATGCCTGAGCCAGCCATGCGCTGTGGTTAGAATGCAGCATTGCAGCCTGAACTCTGCCGGCAACCGGCAGTTCGATCCTGACCGGCTCAAGGTTGATTCAACCTTCCGTCCTTCCAAGGCCGCTAAAATGAGGAGCCGGATGGTTGGGGGCAAGAGGTGGACTCTGTAAACCGCTTAGAGAGGGCTGTTGAGCATAATATATAATAGTATAGTATATAAGTTTAAGGACTATTGCTATTGCCCTCCCTTCTTTTCTTCCTCCCTCCCTCCCTTCTTTCTTTCTTTCTTTTCTCCCTCCCTTTTTTCCTCCCTCCTTTCTTTCCTCCCTCCCTCCTTTCTTTCCTCCCTCCCTCCCTTCCTTCTTTCCTCCCTCCCTCCTTTCTTTTCTTTCTCCCTCCCTCCCTCCTTTCTTTCTTTCTTTCTTTCTTTCCTTCCTTCCTTCCTTCCTTCCTTCCTTCCTTCCTTCCTTCTTCCTTTCCTCCCTCCCTCCTTTCTTTCTTTCCTCCCTCCCTCCTTTCTTTCTTTCCTCCTTCCCTCCCTCCCTTCCTTTTTTCCTCCCTCCCTCCCTTCCTAGTGGTTAGAATGCAGCATTGCAGGCTGCCCATAGCCAGCAGTTCAATCCTGACCGGCTCAAGGTTGACTCCGCCTTCCATCCTTCCGAGGTCAGTAAAATGAGGAACCAGGTGGCTGCGGGCAAGAGGCGGACTCCGTCAACCGCTATCCAACACGGCGAAGGGGTATATATATATATATAACTCCAAGTGGTATTGCTATTGCTAGACCCAACGTAGAGCCGCCGCTCGCCCAGCTGACTCCCCCAGTCTAAGTGGGTGAACCTCCACTTGCAGAATCCAAGCTTCAAACCTTTGCTGGCTAAGGGATTCTGGGAGTTGAAGTCTGACAATCTGGAGAGGGTTGGCCAAGGCTGCATGAGCAGGAAGCTGGGCCTTTGTCCCCGCTGTGATTGCCAGTACAGTAAGGTGCTTAAAAGAGCGTTAAAACTAATAAATAACTAATCCATAAAAAGCCGGTCTTGAACAGACACGCACAGAGCAGTATGGAGCTGTGGCAATAATTAGATTACGTGCCCCCCAGCACTCAAAATTCTCGGAGTGCTTTAAATGCCTTTTGTGTGCCCACAGCGGCCCTCTCTCCTTGAATACCTGAGCGGTACGGTGGTGCTTTTGTTCCAACAGTTTTGCCTGAACTTTTTTCTTTTTTAATTGCCTACAACGCACGGCACGCAGGCTGGGGGGAAAAAAAAAAGAAAAGAAAAGAAAAGAAAAATCAGTCCAGCCCTGTAAGCGAACTAAAGGCACGTTCTTTCCTGTTACTTCAAGACGATTATCTCCTTTGCTCCATCCACCCACGCGCCATCCATTTTTTATTGAAATTTAGACCGTATAAAGTCCTGGGGGAAGAATTCCTCACGGTTGTTTTTTTCCTCGATTTAGCCCTGCCCCAAGGAGCAGCACGCAACACAAATGTGCCCAAATCATGCGGGCAGGAAGACCAGAAAATGGAAATCCTATCCCATCTACTTTTTATACATTATAAAGGTTTATCTACTTTTTATACCAGAACAACTAAACATAAAGACAGCTTTTTTCCCCGCGTGCCATAACTCTGCTAAACAACTAACTCCCACAACACTGTCAAACTACTTAGTAAGACTGTATTACTATTCTATTACTATTCAGAGTCCGTGGGAGAAGTGGATTCCTTTAATTGACCGATGAACAGAGTTGGAAGGGACTTTGTACATCATCTAGTTCAACACCACCACCACCCGCCGCCGCCTAAGGAGATCCATAACAACCACATCATTTGCTTAACAACTGTAGCGATGCGCTTAGCAACCAGGGCAAAAATGGTCGTAAAATCAGGCACCATCCTGGGAATTCTGGCCTTAATTTTGATCAGAAGTCAAGGGTTATACATGTAGAATATACAGCTGATAAAATGGCTATCAGACTCTGGTGAAGAGAAAGACGAGGGGTGACCTGATAGCAGTTTTCCAATATTTGAGGGGGGGGTCTTACAAAAAACAGGGTTCAACCTCTTCGCCAAAGCCCCTGAAGGCAGGACAAGTAGCAACGGATGGAAACCGATCAAGGAGAGAAGCAACCTGGAACTAAGGAGAAATTTCTTGATAGTGGGAATAATGAATCGGTAGAACAGAAGTTGTGGGCGCTCCAACGCTGGAGGGTTTTTAAAGAAGAGATTGGACAGTCGTTTGTCTGAAGTGACATAGGGTCTCTCCTGCTGGAGCAGGGGGCTGGACTAGGAGACCTCTGAGGTCCCTTCCAACTTTGTTATTCTGCTCAATCCAGAGAGCCAAATGATTGGCAGGTGTGTGTGTGTGTGATTTGATAGCAGACTGTCAGTATTTTGAGGGGCTGCCACAGAGAAGAGGGGGGTCAGCCTATTTTCCAGGGCACCTGAAGGCAGGACAAGAAGCAATGGGTGGAAACCAATCAAGGAGAGAAGCAACCTAGAACAACAGCTGCCAACCGGTGAGCTGTGAGAAAATGTTGGTGGGCCACAGAGAATTCTCGCCCCCAGAGCACCCCCGACAAAGCAACTAATTCAGGCTGCGCAGAAACACAAGGCTGTGCCATCCACATGGCCAGCGGGAACCCTCTCCGCCCACTCACTCCTTACCCAGTAAACTTGCCTGCTAAATTTCTATTTTTCCTTTTTCCGACCATCAGCTGTTCTGCTGTGCCAGGAGATTTAGATTAGCTAGGAAGCAGGAAGTGGTTGGATTTCTTGCTTTCCAGCTAGTCTTTAGATCTTCCGCTCTGCTTTTAAGCACAGCCGAACCTCCCTTAGGACTGAAGGTTCTGTTTTTCAGTGCAGTTTGAGAGACTGAGCTAGCCGATGGCAGATAGATAGATCCCTGAATGATTCTGTGAGCAACTCAATCTGCCTGCCTGCTTTGCCTGATTTTGGGTAAAAGTTGCTCTTTTTTAATAAAAATTTCAATATTTACATACATGGTGTTTTAGATAATTTTGTGAGTTTGCTTGCAAGCAAATTTTATGTGACAGACTGAGCTAGCCAATGGCAGATAGATAGATCTCTGAATGAATCTGTGATTCTGTGAACAACTCAATCTGCCTGCCTGCTTTGCCTGATTTGGGGTAAACATTGCTCCTTTTTTAATAAAAAATTCAATATTTATATAGATATTTATAATATTTACATACAAGCCATGCCCAGCCAGTCACATGGTCACCAAGCCACACCCACAAATTAGGCCACGCCCGCAGAACCGGTCAGTGGTCCCTGGGATTTAAAATTATGAGTTTGGTGGTCCCTGAGGTCCAGAAGGTTGGCGACCCCTGGACTAGATGACCTCAAAGGTCCCACCGAACTCTGTTATTCCGTTACCTGTTGTTTTTAAAGGAAGTCCAACCCAAAGCAAAGGAAGGAACGTTGTGCCCAGCCAGCCCAACACCCACATATCTGAAGCCAGTCAGCGGTGGGACCAGAGCGTTAGATTTCATCTACTTCTAGAAAGTCTGTGGGGGTTTCCCAGGAAAATATTCTGGTACGAAGGATGCTTCTCTTGCCTTCTGCTTATCGGAGGATGAGCAGCTCCGAGCATCTTTCGTAGCCCTTGAAAATGAAACGATCGGAGCCCAGGCAAAGCTGTGCCCTCAAAAAGAGGAGAGAAGGTTTGTGAGAACAAGTTTGGCTAGAAATACAACTCCGACGGGGGTTAGAGAGGTGGAGGCGTGAGAGAAAGCTGCAGTTCTGAACAGGCTGGTAGTTGTGTGTGCTCTGAGTGTGTGTGCGTGCGTGCGTGCGTGTGTGCCCCTGCAAACAGAAACCAGGCAACTCACTTGCCTCACCCATGGGCCGTCTGCAACCAACCCTGAATTATCTTTGTCTGGGAGGGGGGGGGAAAACATACCAAGAGCATTTGGAAAAGAGCCCATTTTTTATTTTATTTTTTACATTAAGCCTTTTGAACGATTGTGTGTGTGTCACCATTCCCCGAATCTCTTTCTTTCCCTTCTGGAGGCTAGAAAAGAGACTGTGATTTCTAGTCCATCCCCTCCCCCCCTTAGCCATAAAAGCTGGTTGGGTGAGTTTGGAACAATTGCCGGGAGGCTGTGAGTTCTAGTGCTGCCTTAGGCATGAGATTTGGCTGAGTAATGTTGGGCCAATCCCCAGGACACACACGGGGACGGACACACACTCACACACACACACACAGTTCTAGTCCCGCCTTAGGTGACTTTGGGCCAATCACCAGGAGACAGTGAGTTCTAGTTCTGCCTTAGGTGACTGGGCCAATCCCCAGGGGAAGTTCTAGTCCCGCCTTAGGCAAGAAATCTTGCTAGGTGACTTTGGGCCAATCCCAGGACACAGGAAGTTCTAGTCCCGCCTTAGGTGACTTTGGGCCAATCACCAGGAGACAGTGAGTTCTAGTTCTGCCTTAGGTGACTGGGCCAATCCCCAGGGGAAGTTCTAGTCCCGCCTTAGGCAAGAAATCTTGCTAGGTGACTTTGGGCCAATCCCAGGACACAGGAAGTTCTAGTCCCGCCTTAGGTGACTTTGGGCCAATCACCAGGAGACAGTGAGTTCTAGTTCTGCCTTAGGTGACTGGGCCAATCCCCAGGGGACAATTCCAGTCCCGCCTTAGGCAAGAAATCTTGCTAGGTGACTTTGGGCCAATCCCAGGACACAGGAAGTTCTAGTCCCGCCTTAGGTGACTTTGGGCCAATCACCAGGAGACAGTGAGTTCTAGTTCTGCCTTAGGTGACTGGGCCAATCCCCAGGGGACAATTCCAGTCCCGCCTTAGGCAAGAAATCTTGCTAGGTGACTTTGGGCCAATCCCAGGACACAGGAAGTTCTTGTTCCGCCTTAGGTGACTTTGGGCCAATCACCAGGAGACAGGGAGTTCTAGTCCCGCCTTAGGCACGAAAGCTGGCTGGATGACTTCAGGCCAGGTGGCGAATTCTAGTCCTGCCTCCTTCATGAAAAGCAAGCCATTTGCGTTACTTTGAGTCAGTGGTTCTCTCTCAACCCAACCCGCCTCACCGTTGTTGCAGGGAAAAAGGAGGAGGAGGAAGGAGCGTTAGGTATGTTCGTCACCTTGAACTTATTTATAAAACTAATGGTGAGATTAAAAAAAACAAAACACCAATCTAAACAGAAGTATGAACCAGCAAGGCATCAAGGCTCCTTTTTCATTCATTGAACAAGCAAACCTGGACGGATGCAATATCCGTGGTTGCTTTTCCAAGAGACCAAAACACCCAAGAAAGGTGAGATTGAGGCGGGTTTCCTCCGGAAGACGGACTCCCAGGCAGTAGAGTTGCTCATTCGAACAGATTTACAGTATCATCATCATTAACAGCATGAGTTTCCGATTTGTCCTCTGTTCAAGCCACTTTCTCAATATCCTTTCTCCGGGGGTGGGGGAGTCGTCTTGCAAGCTTTAAATGTATTTCTCATGTTGCTGGATTATTATTCCTATTAATTGATCTCACTAATGACTTCCCCGGATTTCATTGGGCTGGTCGGTGGGATGCCGTCTGTGATGTGTTCTTACAATTAGCGACGAGTCTTAAAAGTTGATGGGCAGGAGAAGTCTCATCCTAGGTGATTTAATGGCCATCAAAATAGAGCAGCCTCCGCAGGCAGGGTCGATTGAGTAGGCCAGGGTTTTGCTGGGGAAAGCCCTGGGATCGCCTTATTAATATTACCAAAACCGAAAGCCGACTTTCCCCCCCCCCATCCCATTTTTGGTTTCTGTGTACGCACCACTGAGAAAAAAAAGGGGATTTGGAGATGTCACAGATGTGCCGTATTTTCGTCCCACGATTCCTGCCTTCCGGAAGTGGATCAGATTCGGTATAAAGAGGCAGGTTTGCCAACTCAAAAAAAGACAAAAGCACCACAGCCAAACACCAGCAAGTGGAAGCTGGACAGTCTGGGCTCAGCCGGGGAGGTGGATTCCCCTTAAGTTGTGTTGTGGCTTTTATTGCAAGAAACAGCTCTGAGTTTGGGGTGCGTGGGCAAATGAACAGAAGATGACTGCTTGACTTTGAGCCAATCACCAGGAGACAGTGAGTTCTAGTTCTGCCCTTTAAGCGTGAAAGCTGGCTGGGTGATCTTGGGTCAATCACCAGGAGACAGTGAGTTCTAGTTCTGCCCTTTAAGCGTGAAGGCTGGCTGGGTGATCTTGGGTCAATCACCAGGAGACGGTGAGTTCTAGTTCTACCCTTTAAGTGTGAAAGCTGTCTGGGTGATCTTGGGTCAATCACCAGGAGACAGTGAGTTCTAGTTCTGCCTTGGACATGAAAGTTGTCTGGGTGATTTTTGGGCCAATCACCAGGAGACAGTGAGTTCTAGTTCTGCCCTTTAAGCGTGAAAGCTGGCTGGGTGATCTTGGGTCAATCACCAGGAGACACTGAGTTCTAGTTCTGCCCTTCAAGCGTGAAAGCTGGCTGGGTGATCTTGGGTCAATCACCAGGAGACAGTGAGTTCTAGTTCTGCCTTCAGCATGATAAGCCAGCTGGTTGACTTTGGGCCAATCACTAGGCAGCACTAAATTCTAGTCCTGTCTTAGGCTTAAAAGCTGGCTGGGTGACTATGGGCCAAGACCCAGGAGACAGTGAATTCTAGTCCACCTGAGGCACGGCTTAGCATCTCCTTGTCACTATCCCATTTCCAGCGGACAGGGTGGGAGGCATTAATTTTTCAATAAACCTAGACTCTCTGGCTACTGGTGGGGACTACAACACGAATATGTGACTGAAGGAAAACCAGCGAGGTTTTAGGCGGGACCCAAAGTGGCCTCAAAGGAAATCCTGGTTGGAAACAATTGAACAGAAGACACGCAACGCTCCTTGTAGTGTCCTCACTCTGATGCTATTCAGGCTATCCCAAATTATTGTCTGACGGTCACAAAAAGGGGATTGCATGATCCTAGGACACCGCTGCCGTCATTAATACGAACCGGTTGCCCGAATTGTGGTCGAATTACCGTGAAGATACCGCAATGGTCATAAGTGTAAAAAATGGTCATAAGTCACCTTTATTTTCCTCCAGCGCCGTTCTAACTTCAAACGGCACCTAAACGAACAGTTGTACACTGAGGACTCACCTGAGTTCTCTTGCCATTGCTGTGTTTCCTTTTCACCTCCCTCACTCTCTTCAGAGAGAGAAAGAGAGAGAAAGATACGAAGGATTTGTCATGCTGCTAACTTGCAAATGTTAAGTAGCTCATTTTGTCGGGTCAAAAATAACAATTGTTCGGTTGGGCCACTGCAGGAGTGGGCTGGCTTTCTACTGGGGAGTTGGGAGACCTTGTTTTTTGCATAAATTTGATGTTTAAGAGCAGAGGTCTCCAAACTTGGCAACTTAGAATATAATACTTTATTATAGAATAGAATTCTTTTATTGGCCAGGTGTGATGGGACACACAAGGGATTTGTCTTGGTGCAAATGCTCTCAGTGTACATAAAAGAAAAGAAACATTCGTCAAGAGTAAAGAATTGAATTGAATTAGGATAGGATAGGATAGGATAGGATAGGATAGAATTCTTTATGGGCCAAGTGTGGTTGTTTACATAAGGGATTTGTCTTGGTGCAAATGCTCTCAGTGCACCTAAAAGAAAAGAGACATTCGTCAAGAGTCAAGAATCGTCAGGTACAACACTTAATAATAGCCATAAAGTACAATAAGCAATTGAATAATACTAAGAAATAGTCCATATAAATCGTAAGGATACAAGGGACAAAGTTACAGTCCTACAATCACAAGTGGGAGGGGATGGGTGATAAGGAGCGATGAGAAGATTAACAGTGATAGTAGTGCAGACTTTGTAAATAGTTGGACAGTGTTGAGGGAATTATTTGTTGAGCAGAGTGATGGCGTTGGGGGGAAAAACTGTCCTTGTGTCTAGTTGTTCTGGTGTGCAGGGCTCTATAGCGTCGTTTTGAGGGAAGTGGTTGAAACAGTTTATATGTCCGGGATGTGAGGGGTCTGTAGATATTTTCACAGCCCACTTTTTGACTCGTGCAGTATCCAGGTCCTCCATGGAAGGCAGGTTGGTAGTAATTGTTTTTTCTGCAGTCCTAATTACCTTCTGGAGTCTGTATCTGTCCTGTTGGGTTGCAGAGCCAAACCAGACAGTTATAGAGGTGCAGATGACAGACTCAATGATTCCTCTGTAGAACTGGATCAGCAGCTCCTTGGGCAGTTTGAGCTTTCTGAATTGGTGCAGAAAGTACATTCTTTGTTGTGCTTTTTTGATGATGTTTTTGATGTTAGGTGTCCATTTTAGGTCATGTGATATAGTAGAACCTAGAAATTTGAAGGTCTCTACTGTTGATTCTGTGTTGTCTAGTATTGTAAGAGGTAGTATTGCTTTAAGACTTTTTAAGACTTGTGGACTTCAACTCCCAGAATTCTATGCTGGCTGGAGAATTCTGGGAGTTGAAGTCTGCAAATCTTAAAGTTGTCAATTTTGAGGAAGCACAATCAGAAAAAAAAAAAAGCAATGGGACAGTTTTCACTCTCTTCCCAATCCGTTCTCCGCTTGCATCATAGGATATAAATGCTCTCCTTACTTAATAATAACTTTAATATATTGCCCTACCATTGAATAGGCAGTCCTTGGCTTAGAGCGATTTGTTTAGTCACAACGGTCGTGCAAAAAGTGATTTAGGACTATTTTTCACACTTAACGACCGTTGCAGCATTCCCCATGGTCACGTGATCAGAATGTGGATGCTTGGCAACTGGCATGTACTTATGACGGTTGCATCATCCTGGGGTCACGTGATCCCCTTTTGGGACCTTCTGACCAGCAGTGTCAATGGGGAAGCCAGATTCACTTAACGGCAGCGTTACTCAGTTAACAACTGCAGAGATTCACTTAAGAATGGTGGCGAGAAAAGTTGCAAATGGTGCAAAACTCGCTTAGCAACTGTCTAGTAACAAAAAGCTCGTGCTCCGTTGTAACTTGAGGAATACCTGCATAGACCCAAGCTTGCTGTAAATAGATAACAGTTTGCTGTGCTACTGGAGAGGAAGAATAAGTTACGATAACAGCCCTAGACAAGGTTTAATTGCTGTAATTCGTAGTAAATAAAGTCGTTTTAAACAATTAAGCAGCTGCATTTTACTTCTCCCTATGGATTTGTCGATACTTAGCCTCCTTTCAGGCTTGAACCTATGATGTTTTGATTGACATAAAGGAAAAAAAAACGGGGTGATTTCTTGTTTCTGTTTGGTTCTTCTCTATAAAATAAAAATATTCCAGGATTGCTGGTAGTAACGAGCAAGGAAAGAGATATGATTTACCACCCGAATGATAGCGAACAAGATAATTAAGAAATATTTGTGTACTAATGAGGCTGTTATCACCCAAAAGAAAAGGCTTTTGGTGGGATCTTTTCATCTTCAAAGGGAATAAGCACTTAATTAGGAACATCAGTAGAAGTAAGACTGGGGACGTTAATCAGATTTGGGAAGATCCACAGGAAGTTGTCTTAAAAACCAGATCAGGCCATTATAACAACTGAACCGGTGTAGCTTCATATTCTCTACGTCAGGGGTTCTGCGAACTTGGCGACTTCAAGACTCGTGGACTTCAACTCCCAGAATTCCCCAGCCAGTAATTTAATAGCCACCTCGAGAGTTGGAGTCACCTAAACACAGTTTGTGGGAGCCTTGAGAGAATTCGGGGACGTGAAGAGGGAGGGGGGGGTTAACCGAATTTGCGAGGGAGAGAGGTTTCACAGGGAGGCCCTACCACCTGGGACTCGGCAAACGCGAGTCCTTGACAGATGGCACCCCAGCCCAGCTTCTCTGCCAGATCTAATAGAGTGGGTTGATTCTAATCAAAAGAGAAGCAGCTCCTCAGATAATCCCGTCCGATGCCCCGCCAACGCCATAAATTGCGCTTGGTCCTCGGCTTATGGCCACAACGGAGGCCAAAATTTCTCTGGTGGAGCGAGACGGTCGGCGTTCCAGAAAAACCCAACTCCGGTTAAAAATGAAAAACAAAAAGACATTCGTTAAGCGAGCTTCGTCCCATTTTACGACCTTTCTCGCCACCGTTGTTACGTGAATCGCTGCAGCTGACATGCTGGTAACCCGGTCCTTAAGCGACTCTGGTCAGAAGGTCGCAAAATCACGGGACATAGCGACAGTCGTAAATGTGAACCCGTTGCCCAGCACGTGGATTTGGATCCCGCGGCCAAGGGGATGCTGCAGCGGTCGTCAGCGTGGGGGAAACGGTCCCAGAGTCACTCTTTTTTTCAGTGCTGTTGTAGCTTTGACCAGCCACTAAATGAACCGCTGTAAGTCGAGGATGACCTGGACTGGTTAAATCCAGGGGAAGGAATCTGGGGAATATGACAGACGGGCAGTTTTCTCTTTAATACGCCTGCCGGCTTCGTCCGGGCGGTCAAAACTGTCCCCGACCCCACCCTCAAAAGCCGTCTCTTCTGCAGATAAATTCCAGCGTGTGTTTTCTGTCCTTTCCCCGGTGAGGCGATTGATTTGAGGAGCTCGTAGATGCACGAGATGCGGTGGATCTCCGGCCCTGGAAACCCCAAGACTGCCGAAGCGGGGAATCCCCTGTGACGGTTGGCGTGAGACAGAGCAGAGGGAAGTGAGAGCGCCAAAGACATGGAAGCATTTAAAGGGTTTGAGACCTTAGGGATACCCCTCTCCCCCCCCGGCAAGTTTTCTGCATCTGAGACAAGCTTTACCTGGGGAGGGTGGCGGGGGGCAAAGCTGGACACTGGCGAGCAAGGGGCAAGGAAGACCCCCCCCCTTCCTTTCAAACACACTCCGTGACACGCCGTACCTGCTGGCCTTTTTCCCAATTTAGTTTGGCTCATTGTCGTTGCACCTCATCGCGCAAAATGAAATGCCATATTCCGTGTGCGTTTATAACTATAAAAATAAAAACCCAAACCCACATCCTTTGCATTCTGTACGATTGAATTAAAAAAAAACCCTGATATCGCATTAGTATTGCACTTTAAAGTAGAATTCAGTAGAATTACTGCCCTGGGATAGAAGCTGTTTTTCAGCCTTTTTGCCCTTGTTTTTATTACTATCCTGTATCGTCTGCCAGATGGTAATAGTTCAAAAAATGGGTTCCCAGGATGAGATGGATCTTTGGGGATGTTTTGAACTTTCTTAAGGCAGCGGGAGCTATGAAGCTCTTCCAAAGAGGGAAGAGGGCAGCCAAGGATCCTTTGGGCAATGACATTCACCCTCTGGAGTGCCGTCCTTTCTGCCCTGGTGCAATTGGCAAACCAAGACACAGATGCGCCGTAAGTTAAGATACTCTCTATGGCAGGGGTCTCCAACCTTGGCAACTTTAAGCCTGGAGGACTTTCAACTCCTGGGAGTTGAAAGTCCTCCAGGCTTAAAGTTGCCGAGGTTGGAGACCTGCTCTATGGTGCAGCGATAGAAAGTCACCAGCCGGTTTTCATTCCGTTACGGTTTCCTGAGAAATTCTAAAGCAAACAGGCCACCAAGCTTGGGCAACCTCTATTTTCTTGCTTTAAGATACTTAATCGTGGCCGTAAGTTGAGGACTGCCTTTCCTCTCATCCGTCTTTCCTCTTTCCCAACGAGGAAGCGAGGCTCCTCTCCTGTTTTCCTTGCCCAACTATTTTGGCTTTGACACCTGAGCCGAGAACTGTGACCCGGCCTTTCCGTCCTCCAAACCCAGCACTTGTTCGGTCCCCATCATCCCCTGCCAGCCCAGACCCTGAAGTTGGGAAGAGCAGCTGTGGTGCAGGCTTGTCTGGAGCCTCTATGATTTTGGCTCCTGTTCAGCTAGGGTGGGGGTGTGGTGGGGGGGAGGCTTTTGTTTTGCTAATTGCAGGGTTAGGAAAGAGCACCAGTGACTCATGGTTTTTATTTCTGCTCTGGATATTGAAGAGAGAGAGAGAGAGAGAGAAAAAAAGGATGGGTTGGAAAAAAAAAAACCTCACAATTAGGCTCATAGCCTTGGAAATCTACCAATTTCGGACCGTCGTGAAGGTTGTGATGTTTGCACGGATTTCCCCGCACCCCCCATCCCCAATTCTCTCCTACAAAATTCTCCCTCCCCTTCCCTAAATGGATAGAAAAGAGGAATAAGGAATGATGTATAGGGAAAAATGTAAATGTATGTGTTATTGATGACATAATACTGTAAATAGAGATACGTAATTTTTTTAAAAATAAATTAATAATAATACTAAGACTTGTGGACTTCAACTCCCAGAATTCCCAAGCTAACATGACTGGAATTCTGGGAGTTGAAGTCCACAAGTGTTTTAAAGCTGTCAAGTTTGAAGGCCCCTGTTTTAAAGCATCAAAATGAGAGAGAAATAGGGAAGGAGGGAAGACCAATCGTATTCCAGCCTTCCAGGTAATCCTTGACTTACAGCGGTTCATTTAGTCACTGTTGGGAATTACAACAGCACCGAAACAAAGTGACTTAGGGCCATTTTTCTCGTTGATGACCACGGCAGCCTCCCCCCATTGGCCACATGATTTACATTCGGATGCTTTGACCTACCGGTTCATATTTACGACGGTCACCCAGGGGGTCATGCAATCCCCTTTTGCAACTTCCTGACCAGCAAAAGTCAATGGGGGAAAAAAGCCAAGCGCAGGCTTAACCACCAGGTGACTTCTTTAAACAATTGCGGCGATTCCCTTCACAACGAAGGCAAGAAAGCAGGCCAAAACTCACAATGCAAAGCGTCTCACTTAGCGACATCAATCCTGGGCTCCGTTATGGCCGTAAGTCGAGGGCAGCCTGCGTTGACAATGGTTGCAGCCTCCCGGGGGTTGTCAGGTGACTGCGACCTTTCCGGCTGGATGAGCAAGAGTCAATGAAGGATTCATTTAACGACCGCATGATTCATTTAACGGGGAAGCGGGAAGTTCAGATCAGAAGACGGAGGAGGGATGGGGCATCCTCGTTTGGACCAGAGCCCCGTGGCTCCACCGTAGTCTGGAAGTTGGCACGGCCTTATCTTCTGCAAACCAGCTGCTGCCAGATCCGTGCGATGGCCTTTGGCTGGACAGTTAGCAACAGAGGGAGCTAAATTCCAAGCAAATATTTCCTCAATGAGTCTGGCCTGGAACCTGGATTTGAATCCAAGGCCGAGTGAGGTTGGATTGTCAGGTGGGGCTTAGTTTGTCTCTTTCTCTCTCTCTCCTCACCCCCCTTTGGAAAATACCAAGTGATGGAAAGTGATGGAGGACACTTCTCAAATATACTTGATGTTCTTTGAAAAGGAGGCGGGGAAAAATCCAACCTTAAATTCCATCTTTGGGCTTTTAGCAATAGTAATAGCACTTAGACTTGTATATTGCTTTATAGTGCTTCCCAGCCCTCTCTGAGCAGTTTACAGTGTCAGCCTCTTGCCCCCAACGGTCTGGGTCCTCCTCATTTTACCCACCTTGGAAGGACGGAAGGCTGAGTCCACCTTGAGCCTGGTGGGATTTGAAGTGCCAAATTGCAGTCAGCCGGCGGTCAGCAGAAACAGCCTGCAGTACCGCGCTCCCTGCGCCACCGAGGCTCCTTTCAGTTGAAGATGGTGGCGTGGCCCTGGTACGATTCTGGGACGCCATCCCCTCGTCTTTCAGAAACACCTGTTTCCTCTTAGCAAGCCATTGTTTATTTCAGAATGCAGGAATCGTCTCAGAAAAGAGCCAGGGGCTGATTTATTTGTGTGTGTGTGTGTGTGTGTGTGTGTTGCTGCACAATTCTTGGAAGCCAGTTGTAATAGACTGGAGGCTTTCTCCGTGAGGCCACCGAAGTTTTTTTCAAGTGGATAAAACTTGGGCCAGTAGCCTTACCTGGTTCCTTCTCGGCCTCCCAGGTAGAGACTGCAAGGAATATAAGGATCCTGAAATCTGGTTTAAGCAAGCGTTCTGCCTCGCCCTTTCCGTAGAAATAGTCAGGTGCTTAAACTTTTCCGATTAAGGTTTGGGTATGAAGGGCGAGACGACTGCAATAGTGAGCTATCTCTTAAAGGTCTCTCCTCCCCTTCCTTTTCTCCCCCCTCCCTCTCTCTTCATTTCTTTTCCTTCCACTTTCCAGATGAGGAACTGTTTCATGGGAGATTTCAACAGACTTGCCAACAAAAAATAAAAATTAAAAAAAAAAAGCCACAATGTGTGTGGAAGAGCAGTGTGGTGAAATGCGTTTCCCTGTTTCGCGTAAAGCAGGTTCTTTTTTTTTTTTCCTCTCTCCAATCTGGGCCACTTTTTTTAAAAAAAATATAGTTTATTAGTTTTTACAATTAAAACCAACCAACAATACATACACAAATAAACAAAAGAAAGGAAAGAAAAGAAGGAAAAATTCAGAAGAAAGCAAAAAAGAAAAACGGAAAGAAAAGGAAAAAAAAAGAGAAGGTCAAAAGTATTCTTATTTTTACAGTTTGCAAGATCTTTTTTCATAACCTTAATTTATGTCATGTACACACACCTGGCTGGGGAATTCTGGGAGTTGAAGTCCACACCTCTTAAAAGTAGCCCCGGTTGAAAAACCCTGGAGTACCAAAAAAAGATAATATTTGTAGCTCAGGGTTGAACTGTGAGGTCTTTGGGCCTCTCTGAGCTTGGTGGTTTTCTCGCAGAAGTTTTATTACCCAACTAGGTAACATCATCGGTGCTAAAAATGCAGTGGAAGCGAGCAAACCCTGCTCCCTTTTAAGCACTGATGGTGTTAGCTAGTTGGGTAATGAAACGTCGGCAAGAAAGCAGCCAAGGACCCTACCGTGTCGATTTGTTTCTTGCGACAACCACCTCCCGTCCGTGTCTCTCGCAGAACACTTTTAACGTGTTTGCACAATCAAAGAATTAATGGAGTTCTGCATGAATTCCTTCCGTTCCCCTTTTACCGCAGCAAAACAAACCCAGGCTGTAATTAACCATGACTTCCCATCACCTCCAAAAGAAAAAGGCTGTTCAGGGTTTTCCAAACGAACCTAGATCAAAAACAGGTTTAAACCTTCCTTAATATGTGCATTGGTTGGTTGGTTGGTTGACTCAATTTCTACGGCTGCCTCTCTTGCCTTGTGAGGCTGGGCAGCTAAAAAGACCATCAACAAAAGAGTTTAAAAACCTACCATGGTCGCTGAGGGTAACCCCAAACAGAACAATCTACAAAAAATCTCTCAGCAGACCATATCTATCTAACCGCTTGGTCCCAGTTGACAATGGTTTCCTGCTTCAGATGTCTCGGGGAAACCGTGGTTTGCTGACTCACAGGGAGGGGGACACGTGAAATAAACGCGTGTCTGTATTTATGGCATCGAAACCTCGAACTTTCCAAGTGTAATTCAGGTATTTTATTGAAGTCCTTTTAATCCGGTCGTTTCCCGAGGAAAGTAGCATGGATGCACCTCCCTCCGTTAATTGAGTAATTAATTGCAAACCCTCTGAACTTCCCCAGTATGTCATTGTTCAGATTTGTTGCAACACCCAGATTTCTTATCCAACCTGTGAATAGTTTTGAAGCATGCTTGCTGTAAAATTCAGGGATTTGCAAATGCCGGCCTGTCCTTCAGCTGTAGCAGCTCCCTTGCTGTTCTTCTCTCCCAGACCAGCCTACCTTATAGGGTTGTTGTTATCATGGGTGTGGGGAGAAAAATATAACGAAGGGACCCTGGGATAAGGCCACCTGGAACTCCCGAAGGAAAAATTGGAGATAAATCTCATTAACAAAGGCCCAGAGAAGGTTCTTTGTGAGCTACTGAGAAGACAAGGGGAAAGAAAATCCCATACACATAAATCCCATAAAATCCCTTGAGTTACGACCACAACACAAAGCCCAGAATTTACGTTGCTAAGTGAAACAAGTGAGTTTTCCCTCCATGTTACGACCTTTCTTGCCACCGCGGTTAAGTCATTGCATTGGTGAAGTTAGTCGCCTGGCCGCGAAGGGATAAATCTGCCTTCCCCGTCGACTTCGCTTTGTCTGAAGGTCACAAAAGCGGATCGCGCGATCCCAGGAATACCGCAACCGTCACAAATATGAACCGGTTGCCGAATTCGTCGGAGTGTTGATCGCGTGACTGGGGGGGAACGCCACAGTGGGCCTAAGTGTGAAAAATGGTGCTAAAATCGCTTCCCCGCAGTGCTGTCGTAACGAAATGAACTTTTGTAAGTCAAGGATTACCTGTATCTGCTGCACAATCACGAATTTAATCCAAGGTTAATGATTGTTGGGGCCAACCTGAGACTGTTTACTTGGTTGGTTGCTTGACTTGACTTGACGGATCGGTGAGTGTCAGAGAGGGTGTGGAATGAATCACCTCCAGAAGTTGTAGTTGTGCCCCAACTCTGGAGGTTTTCAAGAAGAGATTGGACCATATAAGGACTCTTGCCTTGAGCAGGGGGCTGGACTGGATGACCTCCAAGGTCCCTTCCAACTCTTGTTATTCTGTTACTTCCACGCCCTCGCCAACCTCTTTTACAAGACGGACTGGAAGGAAAGCAGAATTTCCTCCTCTGCGGCCTCCTTTGGTCCGAGTTAAATTGCCTTATCTCCTTCGGTTAATTCTTCAGCGGGTGTTTATTCAGATCAGAACAAACATACTGCTGAGAGAGAGGAGGGGGAACAAACAGAACTGGAATCACGGTTTGGAGTAACAGGATGAACCAGTTGTGGCAGGAGACCGGAAGATTTGCGCTAAGTGAGTGTGTGGTGGAGGAGGAACTTTCTCCGGTGTTTGAGCTTCAGCCCAAACTAACAAGTCGTCCTCAGCTTGCGACCAAATTGGGACCAGAGTTTCCATTGGTAAGCTAGGCAGTTGTTAAATGAGTCGTGCAGTTGTTAAATAAATCAGGCTTCCCCCCTTGGAGTTTGCTGGACGAAAGAAAATCTCAAATGGCCGTCATAGAATACCTGGATGCTACAACAGTTTGTAAAATACATGCCATTCGCCAAGCGCTCAAATTTCGTTCACATGACCATGGAGATACCGCGAAGGTCATAAGTACGAGGGCCAGTGGTAAGTCACGTTTTTCGGTGCTGTTGTAACTTTGAATGGCGCTAAATGAGTTTTTGTAAGTCGAGGACTACCAAAAAATACCCCCAAATATACCCACCCACCCACCCGGCAGTATAAGCAGGGTTCTGAAAGCAAGGTTGTTTTCGTAAAGTAAATACAAACTCAAATAATTAATTCTTCCTGAGTTAATTCTGGCCAGTTTATTCCACAGCCTCTGTTTTTCAGCTATTAAATCCTGAAATTTTACAGGTTTTTCCAGTTCCTTCTCTCTTTTTTTTTTTTTTTTTTTGAGCTACTCAGCTGTCATCTGGTATTGCCACATCTGTAAGTAAAACCTATACTAGCAAAAAGTAAACATTATTATTATCATCATCTTTTTCACTTTCTGGGTTCTCTCCTTCCAAATTCCTTTGGTGTTTAGGGAACAGTGAGGCAGATAGATAGATAGATAGATAGATAGATAGATGGATGGATGGATGGATGGATGGATGGATGGATGGATGGATGGATGGATGGATGGATGGATGGATGGATGGATAGATAGATAGATAGATAGATAGATAGATAGATAGATAGATAGATAGATAGATAGATAGATGATTGATAGAAATAGACAGGTGAGAGGTAGGTAGAGAGAGATACGAAATAGATAATAGGTAGAGAGAGGTGGAAGGTAGGTAGATAGAAGAGAGAGACAGGTAGGTAGGTAGGTAGGTAGAGAGAAAGATAAACATAATAGCTAGCTAGGTAGAGAGAGATAGTAGGTAGGTAGGTAGACAGAAAGAAGAGAGAGATAGGTAGAGAAACAGATAGATAATAGGTAGGTAGGTAAGTAGACAGAGAAGAGAGACAGGTAGGTAGGTAGAGAGAAAGAGATAAGAAACAGATAATAGAAGAGAAGGGGGGAGTGTGTGTGTGTGTGTGTGTGTGTGTGTGTGTATCTGAAAATACAGAGATTTTGAAATTCTCACCAGGTCTATGGCCATCCCTCTGTCAAACCTTAGTTAGAGAGAGGGAGGAATAAAATGAGGTGAGGAAGTAACCCAGGTGTTCAGAGGCTTTCAAAAATGAAAACAAAATGCTTACACTCTGTTTTTGCGCTTTTGCTGATATTTATTTAATGCGTGGTTTCTGTAGCCCACCTCTGTCACAATGGAATGTGAAATGCACCACTGCTATTTATGTGCTGCCCTTGAGATGTACCATATCGATGTATGATACGAGGAAATGTGTGTAGAGGGAAATGGAGAAAAAGAATTTAACCTTTTTTTTAATGGAGAAAGCACTCGGAATAGGGAGTTCGGCTCAAATAGCTTTCCAAATAGGGTTGCAGCCTCAAAAATAGGTGAAGTCCTTGACTTGCAACAGTTTAGTGACTATTGAGAGTTACAACAGCACACAAAAAGGGTGATTTGTGACCATTTTTCACATTTAGGACCGTTGCAGCATTCATCAGGGTCACGTGATCAAAATTCAGGTGCTTGGCAACTGCTTCGCATTTAGGACGGTTTTTGCAGTGTCCCAAGGTCACCTTTTACGATCTTTGGACGAGCAAAATCAAGCCAAATTCACTTAACAACTCCGTGAGTAACTTAACAACTGCAGTGATTCACTTAACAACTGGGGCAGTAAATATCGTAAAATGGGGCAAAAGTCACTTAATAATTGTCATGCTTAGTTTGGACTCGATTGCGGTCTTAAGTCAAAGAATACTTGCGCACCCGGAGTCAACTGAATCACAAGGCTTGAATTTTCGGGCTGAATTTTGATTTTAACATTCTTCTAGGCTTCCTTCCCCATGCATGAAAAGCTGTGCAATGGTCCGTAAACGAGGGCATAAGCAGGAAAAAGAAAGAGGGTTCACACATTACCCACAAGCCAAAATGTGGTTTGTTTGACTTGCTTAGGAAATTTAATTTTAGGAAATTTTGTTTTGCTGGCAAGCCGTAGTTTAAGCTTGTTGTGTGGCCTCAGCCAGTTCTAAGTTCAGAATCAAAACACCGGTGACAATGCTGTCACGTAACACAAATCCAGAAACTCAGTAAGTCCAGACACTCCCAGGCAATGAGAATAATACAGCATCAGGGGTGGGGCGATTTTTTGTTTTTGGTGCCGGGACAAATTACACACAAGTGCAGATTATTGACTTAGAACAATAAGTGCAACTGTGTGCTGGGGACAAGAACAATATCCAGCTGTGTACAGCCATAACTTGCTGGCAAGAGCTCGAAGCATGTCAGGTCACTGCCACAAAATTATACCTTCCCAGCCAGTTCAAAGCTCTGGTCTCCAAAATAAAATAAAAAATAAAAAAAAATGGGGCGGCCAGAATAAGGGTTGGTTTGTTCTTGTTCTTCCCTTTTGTTTCTGTGCCCTGTGGCACTCCGGGAAAAAAACACCAGGCCAATCCTTGTGCGCTGTAACAGAATACCAGAGTTGGAAAGGGACCTTGGAGGTCATCAAGCCCAACCCGCTGCCCTCGCAGGAATCCTATGCTACTTCTGACAGATGGCTGTCCAGTCTTTTTTTAAAAGCCTCCGCTGTTGGGGCACCCACCATTTCTGAAGGCAATTTGTTCCACTGGTTAATTGTTCCCACTGTCAGGAATTTTCTCCTTAATTTCCATCCGTTGCTTCTTCAGGTGTTTTTTTTTGGGGGGAGGGGAGGAACAGGTTGACTCCCCACCCCCTTCTTTATCGCAGCCCCTCGGATAATGGAACACTACTATCATGTCACCTCTAGTCCTTCTTTTCACTAGACTAGTGAAAAAGTTTACACTCATCTCTGCGGGGGATGAGTCTAACAAATTGAGATGAGGTGGACCAATGGTTGCTTTCGTGGTGTGGAGACCATAACTTGATCCTCATCACCAATAAGACCAAGGAGCTGATAGTGGACTATAGAAGGATCAGATCAGACCTCCAGCCCTGGCTTATCCGTGGAGACCGAGTGGAGCAAGTGGCCAGTTTGAAGTTTCTGGGTGTTACCCTAAAAGAGGACCTGACCTGGGGGACCAACATTGCAGCCCTGGTCAGAAGGGCCCAGCAGAGATTAGACTACCTGAGGCTTCCCAGGAAACAACAACGGAATGGAAAACTGCTGGGGACCTTCTACCGCTGCACCAGAGAGAGTATCTTAATTCACTGCACCTCTGTAGGGTTTGCCAATTGCACGGGGGCAGATAGGAAAGTGCTCCAGAGGGTGAATGTCATGGCCCAGAGGATCCTGGGTTGCCCTCTCCCCTCTTTGGAAGAGCTTCATAGCTCCCGCTGCCTTAAGAAAGTTCAAAACATCCCCAAAGATCCATCTCATCCTGGGAACCCTTTTTTTCTGAACTATTACCATCTGGCAGCCGGTACAGGACAATAATAAAAACAAGGACAAATAGGCTGAAAAACAGCTTCTATCCCAGGGCAGTAGCTCTTTTGCATTCTGCTGCAGAGTGCAGTGTTGGTGCAACGTCGGGGGTTTTCGGTTCAATGTGTGGAGGGTGAAGGATGTGCGTTTGTGTTTATTTTCATGGTCCTGATGTGCACTGAAGAGGGTGTTTGATTTCGTTGTACGAGGTGCAAATGACAATAAAGTAAACTAAACTAAATTTAAACTAAACTAGACCTACCCAATCCCAACTTGAATTTCTTGGTGTCTCTGAGTAGAAGAGAAAGGGCATCTCGCAAAGTCCTCCGTGATGGTAGGGAGACATCACAACCGTGTGGGTTTTTTTTTTCTTTTTTTTTAATAACCGGAGCCTCTTGGAGCCGAGAGAGTGTGGGTGAGAGAATTACCCCAGGTGCATCCTTTCTCTCTCTCTTTTTTTTTCATGTAAATGAACACGTGCCACGTACGGAGAAAAAGCTAACCGCACACTTGAATTACAAGAAGAAGAAAATCTGTGGCTTGCTCCTCCTTCAAGAGGACTTCACCAAGGAGAGCGTTCTCACAACGGGCATTTCTGATTTTTTTCCCTTGTAAATCTTGAAGAAGAACAGAATAGAAGAATTGGAGGGAACCTCAGAGGTCTTCTAGTCCAACCCCCTGCTCAAACAGGAGACCCCTACACCATTTGTCCAATCCCTTCTTAAAAACCTTCAAGGAAGGAAGGAAAGGAAAGGAAGAAAGGAAGGAAGGGAAGGAAGGGAAGGAAGGAAGGAAGGAAGGAAGGAGTTGGAAGGGACCTTGGAGGTCTTTTAGTCTAACCCCCTGTCAAGCAGAAGACCCTATATACCATTTCAGACAAATGGTTGCCCATTTGTCTCTTCCGATGACTCCAGAACTCACTTAACAACCAGGGCGATTTGCTTAACAATCACAGCAAAAATCGACTCATTTAGCCACCGCCCTGTTTAGCGAAAGCAGTTTGGGTCCCAAATGTCATATGTTGAGGTCTACCTGAGTGGCAAATCTTGGCCAAAGCGAAATTTAAAGGGTGGTCCATCCACTAAGCAGGATGATCCTTTGTTAGGGTTGTGACTTCCCACCTCCACCTCCCGTTTGCTGTCGTGTATACAGGTAGTCCTTTACCTACAACAGTTCATTTAGTGACTATTCGAAGTCACAGCAGCACTGAAACATGTGGCTTATGACCGTTTTTCCATAGTTACAACCTCTGCAGTGCCCCCTATGGTCACGTGATCAAAATGCAGGCGCTTGGCAACTGACTCGTATTTATGACGGTCACCGCGTCCCGGGCTCACCGCGATCCGCTTTTGCGACCTTCTGGCCAGCAGAGTCAATGGGGGAAGCCAGATTCACTTAACGACCGGGTTACCAGCCTATCAACTGCAGTGATTCACTTCGCCGCTGTGGCAAGAAAAAGGGGGCAAAACTCACTGAGCAAATGTCTCACTTAACAGAAACGTTTGAGCTCAGTAAGCCGAGGGCTACCCGCTGTTTTTAATTGCAGAAGAAGGCTAATAAATCCTGGGATGATTTTATCTATGCAATCAGGTTTGGCCGGGGAGAAATTTGCTCCCAGTTGAGAAGCAGTGAGAATTTTGTTTAGCTGCCTTAATTGTGCCAGTTCCTTGTTCCCTAAAATATTTAATTCATGTTTTACTAGTTCCATCTGATTCTTGCCATTTCAATTTTTTGTGGGGGTCTTTCCGTAGTTCCAATTCTAATCTTTTATATTATTATTCTAATTCCTTTCTTCTCTCCTCCTTTTGCCCTATTTCTCCTTCCTGTACAGAAAGTTCGCTTACTCTCTCTGAAATATGCCTTGGTATTATCCCATCCATTTTGCAGGGACGTTTCTCCATTTTTATTTCCTTTGAAGAGGAATTCCCATTTCTTTCTCTCGTTTTCTTTATGAACTCTTTTATCTTCCAATATTGACTGTTTTAATGCCCCATCTTGATTTTCTTGTTCGACTTTTCCACTTTGCTTTTATTGGGTTATGGCAGGGGTCTTCAAACTCGACAGCTTTGAAGACCTGTGGATTTCAACTCCCAGAATTCCTCTTCCTCCAGTCATGTTAGCTCAGGAATTCTGGGAGTCGAAGTCCACAAGTCTTAAACTTGCCAAGTTTGAAGAGCCTAGGATTTTGTTCTGCCCAGATGTTTGCCTCCACTTCTTATTTCTTGTATATTCTCTTGTAATTCCAGTGAACATCCATGTCATGTCAATTCTCGACCATGATTTCTGGATTGAGAATTTTTGGAATCGAAAAGGAGAATTGAAATCGTTGAGAAATTCTGCAATCCGAATTGGCTTTGGTGCAGACCTGGAGCTTGCAAGCATCCTCAAGTCTACATTATTTGTGCCTCTCTCGCTCTCTCTTGTCGTCCCCGTTTGCAGCAGGAACGCAGGCAGGCCTCGTCTGACTGCAGCCATCTGGCGCAGGGTTTGCAGATCAGTGCCAGGCCTCTTGCATTTACATCAGCAGGGAGAGATTTATTTGGGGGGGCTGTTTGCTTTCGAAAGCCCAACCTTTGTGGGGGTGTCTCGCAGGAAACAAAAAAAAAACTGGGTTGAAGAAGCATCATGCACCCAGTGCAAATATTCATGATCGTGAAACGATCCACCACAGAGCCCATTTTCTCCACTGCTACGCGAAACAGCTGCTAAGTGAGTTTTGCCCTGTTTTCCGACTGGCATCTTCTCGAAGGTTCCTTTTTATTTGGATAGTCAACTGGCACAACTGGGGAATCCTGAATCTGCAATAAGTAAAAACTACAAAATCCATCCCCTGCACCATCCGTCCCATCATCACATCACGTGCTCCAGTCACCGTCCCAAGTTAAGACTTCCTCTCACTTAGGCGCAACACAACCTGACCTTGAATCAGAAAAAGAATGTTGTTATGTCTAACTAGATACACTCCAATATATTCCCCCCTCCCACTTTCCCAGGCTCAGTTGTGGCAGCGTGGGAACATCTCTGGTCTCAATATGGCTTCCCAAGCTGACAACGTGGTTGTTAAGTGAATCCATTTGCTGATCGGAAAGTCACAAAAGGGGATCGCGTGACCCCGGGGGACGCTGCAACCGTCATAAATATGAACCAGTCACCAAGCATCCAGATTATTATTTTTTTAGACCACGTGACCGTGGGGAATGCTCGGTCACGGGTATGGAAAATGGCCATAATTCACTTTTGTTTTCAGCGACGTTGTGACTTTGGACGGTCACTCAGTGAACTGTTGTATGTCAAGGACTACTTGGAATTGGAGCTTCAGATTCAGGGTGCTTTTGTGGAGTCCCAAGTGGGCCTGTGCTGAGCTCTTGGTATAAACCTCCAGTTCTTGTTTCCAACTGTTGGCTCTTCCATTTATGTTGAGACTCTGGAAAGAGTGCAGAGAGGACCAACCAAGAGGATTAGGGGGCTGGAGGATAAAATAGATGAAGAACGGTTGCAGGAACTGGGTATGTCTGGTCTAATGGAAAGAAGGACTTAGGGGAGACATGATAGCAGTCTTCCAATGTCTCAGGGGCTGCCCCAAAGAAGAGGGAGTCAAGCTATTCTCCAAAGCACCTGAGGGCAAAACAAGAAGCCATGGATGGAAACTAAGCAAGGAGAGAAGAAACCTAGAACTCAGGAGGAATTTCCTGACTGTGAGAACAATTGACCAGTGGAACAACTTGCCACCAGAAGCTGTAGGTGCTTCATCACTGGAGGTTTCCAAGAAGAGATTGGACAGCCATTCGTTCTGAAATGGTCTAGGGTTCCCTGCTCAAGCAGGGGCTGGACTAGAAGACCTCCAAGGTCCCTTCAAACTCTCGTTATTAGGTTATTTTCCCTTGCTACACGAGGCACGCCAGTTACTAAGTCCCTGGATTTTAATCATGTGACTGTGGTGATACTGCAGTGGCTGTAAGCAGGTTTTGTAGGTCACTTTGAACAGTCGCTAAACGAATTGTTGTAAGTCAGGGACTGCCTCTATTTTTTTGTAATGTTAATAACTGATGGTAAAAGACAGAAATATCTACAGCTCAGCTATTTCCATTGTCAGCTTACAACTTAGTTGCTGCACCTGTGCAGGCAAGGTGATTTGAAATACCACGGCCTCCATTTTCCAGAAGTTGTTTGCTAAAGCTTTTAGTAGGTTTATTTTTTTTTTCCACTTGCTTTTTGTCTTAATATTGTGGCTACAATCGCAATCCTGATTTTTTTTTTTTAACCTTCTATTGATCCCAGTTAAATACGAAACGCCTTAATAATTCATTGTCTCTGTTCCTGATTGATTTTTGCCTTTTTAAGTAGCTTGAGATATTAATTTCAAATGGAAGGGGGAAATCTAAATATTTCTGCCTGGAAATAGCCGGTAATGCTTTCCGTCCCCAATCCCCACTGGTTGAAGTAAGAATTTTGGGACTTTAAGTCGGTGCCTGAGTTTGTCGATTTCCTTTGTGATGCACCGATCTCTCTGGGTTTTAGAGACCAGGGTCTGTCCTTTTTTTTTATTATTAATCAGTACATTGCTCTGGGAATCTTTGTGGTTGAAAAGCCAGGTATAAATATTTCAAATCCGGGCATGGGGTAGGGGAAGAGAGTACAAATGTTTGAAAAGAAGCCGCCAAGAGATAAGACTTACGATGGACTTCTTAGAAATGGAATTTGCAGAAGACAGACAGGTGATACTAGAGTTTTCCTTCACGGAACTACTTTAAGGGGGGAAAAAAATCGGGGGAAATACGATTTTAAAGAAATGGAGCTTTTTTTTTTTCCAAACAAAACAACACGGAAGTAAGACACCTCCATGGGACCTCAAGGCATTACGTGCTCATTTTATGACCAGCTTGCAAGTCAAACAGGACAAAGAAGGAGCAATGGAGCTTTTTAGTCTGAGACTGGCTGCTGCTGCTGTTTTCTATGGGGACGGCCCTTGTCAGTCCTTGGCTTGCAGGTTGGTTGGGTTGCTAAACAACCCGAATGGGATAAGGAGAGAGAGAGGAGAGAAAAGGAGAGAGACAGACAGAAAGACAACAAAAAAAGGGGAAAGTCGAACCCACGGCACTGTGCAAGGTGTTCATAATGCAATGCTTCTCTGTAAAATTCTGAATAAAATATTTTAAAATATCTGAGATTGGATGTGGGAGTCAAAAGCAAAGCCTCAGAGCCTACTTATGTGGAGTTTGCACTCTGCATATCGAGAACAAATGGAAGGAAGGAAGGAAGGAAGGAAGGAAAGGAAGGAAGGAAGGAAGGAAGGAAGGAAGGAGTGGGTGAGTAGCGGGGAGGAGGAAGGGGGAGAGGAGAAGGAAAGAAGGAAGGAGCAAGTAGCAAGAGGGGAGGAAGGGGAAGAGGGGAAGGAAGGAAGGAAGGAAGGAAGGAAGGAAGGAAGGAAGGAAGGAAGGAAGGAAGGAAGTTAGTTGTGTGAACAAGCTACATTGCATTTTGCAGAAAATCCTTTCTGTGCTGGTGAATGCTTTATCTTCCATGCAGGAGATCCAAACTTCAGCTTCTGGCCTTTGGGGTTTGGGGAGGTGCTAAGAAGAGCTGTCAGTATTAGAGGTGACTTTGAGCCCGGTAGACCTGCGGTCTGGCGACATACAGGTAGTCGTGATCACAATTGGAAGCAGAATTTATGTTGCTAAGCAAGGCTGAGAGAGGAGATTTTTGCAACCTTTTTTTGCCTTGGTTGTTAAATGAATCAGTGCAGTCGTTAAGTGAAATGCGGTTGTTAAAGCAAATCCAGCTTATGACTGTTTTTCACACTTACAACTTATACCTCCCTCTTGGTCACGGGACCAAAATCCAGGCAGGTGGCAGGTGGCTCGTATTTACGACCGGTTGCAGCATCCTGGGGTCACCTGATCCCTTTTTGGGATCTTCTGAGACGTGATGTCAATGGAGCCAGGTTCGCTTAACAAACCGTGCGGCGAACTTAACAGCCAACAACCGAGTCAAGGGAGGTCGTAACTTGGGGCAGAATTCATTGAACAATTGTCTTGCTTAGCAATGGGCATTTTGGGCCGAATTAATGGTCGTAAGGCGAGAACTGTTTATACTCAAGAGAGGGAGTTGCTTTGCATACGCAGCAGGAAGGCAGGCAGAGGTGATTTGTGCTTTGGTTTTTCAGGTTATCATCCCCCCAAAGCTTTCTCCTTAAGGTTAGAAAATCAATTTCTAAAGTTGGCTCTGGGTTGTTGGTTTTTTTGGCTTGGAATCTGAATTAATTCGTTGCTCCTGCAAATTACAGACCCGTTAAAATCGCTTGTGTCGTATTAAAAATATGACTCTTGAAAATGGCTCTTGCTGGGTTTCCCTGGTGCCATCACTGCTTAGTAACATGCTACCTTTCTAGGCTACCTATACAGATGAATAGAGTTGGAAGGGACCTTGTAGGTCATCTAGTCCAACCCCCTGCTTAAGCAGGAGACCCTATACCATTTCTGATAGACAGCAGTCCGGTCTCTTCTTGAAAGCCTCCAGTGATGAAGCTCCCATAACATCCAAAGGAAACTTCTGTTCCAACAGCTGATTGCTCTCACTGTTATAAAAATCTCCTTATTTCCCGGTTGAATCTCTCCTTGTTCAGTTTCCATGCATTATTCCTTGTCTGGCCTTCAGGTGCTTTAGAAAACAGCTTGACCCCTTCCTCCTCTCTGGGGCCGCCCCTCAAATATTGGAAGATGCTATCCTGTCTCCCCTGGTCCTTCTCTAGACTAGCCATGCCCAGTTCCTGCAACCGTTCTTCATATCTTTTAGCCTCCGTCCCCTCATCATCCTGGTTGCTCTTCTCTACACCCTTTCCAGAGTCTCAACATTGTTTTTTATAGTGTGGTGATCAAAACTGGATGCAATATTCTAGGTGTGGCCTTATTAAGGGTTTATAGAGTGGTATTGGTCCGCATTTTCCCAATTCCCTGGACGAGCGAAGCTCGGCTGCCATAGCCCTGCTCCAAACTCACATGCCGTAGGTACCCAAGGCCGTTTCTGGTCAGCACATCTGTGAGCTGCTCGTAAGTCCAAAAGAAAAATAAAGTCTTTCAGAATACCGGATATTTATTATTCAGCACATTGAGGTCTCCGGGAACCTCTTAACCATGGAAAGAAATAACCCCACAGCAAGTTAGTTCATCTGCGAGAATTTTGAAAGAGCGCCAGGGCTTGGCCGAATGCGATGCTCGCTGCAGGACAGGAAGCTTTGGCTGAAAGATTGGGAAGCTGCCTGTGTGTGTGTGTGTGTGTGTGTGTGTGTGTGTGTGTGTCTTGTCCTGTGGAGAGGTGGTTGCGATGCTTAATAAAGTCTCTGGAGCCAGCAGGATGAAATGGAAGGAAGGAAGGAAGGAGAAAAAGGAAAGAAAGAAAGAAAGAAAGAAAGGAAGGAAGGAAGGAAGGAAGGAAGGAAGGAAGGAAGGAAGGAAGGAAGGAAGGAAAGAGAAAGAAAGAAAGAAAGAGAAAGAAAGAAAGAAAGAAAGAAAGAAAGAAAGATGGTAGTCCTCACTTTATGACCATTCATTTACCAACTTAAAGCGAGGCAGCGAAAGGGATGTGGATCAAAGGAGGGATTCTCTCTGTTGCTTCTTCTCAGGGGTTCTTCTGGCATTGCATTCACCTGTCAAAACAGCGCTGCTGGTAGTCCTCGACTTACGACCACAATTGAGCCCACCATTATGGTTGCTAAGTGAAACATTTGTAAAGTGAGATTGTGAGAGAAAATACCAAGCTTGGAAAACACCAAGGGACCCCCCCACAGTCCTCCTCCTCTTCCTCTTTTGCTCTGCCGCCTCCTCTCTGCAAACCCCTTTCCCTTGTAGCACTGACGACATTACCTGGTTGGGTCATGAAACGTCTGCAAGAAAACCATCAAGCTCAGAGAACCCCCCCCCCCAAATTCGACAGTTCTCTTCCTCCCCTCTTCCTCCCCCTCTTCCATCATCATCACCGCCACCACAAACCCCATGTCCTACTAGCACTGTTGGTGTCACCTAGTAGGATAAGCGAAATGTCTGCAAAAAACTAACCAAGCTCAAGAGCATAAATGACACCCACAGTTCAACTCTGGGGTACAAATATTCTCCTTTATTGGCAAAAGTCTGCCTCTCCTCTTCCCCCCCTTCTTTCTTTTTCTCTCTCTCCCTCCCTCCCTCTCTTTCTGTCCCTTTCTCTCCCTCCCTCTTTCCCTTTCTTTTCTCTCTCTCTCTCTCTCTCCCTCCCCCTTCTTCCCCTCTGGCACTCCCTTATCTCAAAAAAACAAACCAAATCTCTCATTCAGCAGGTTGCTGCTGCCTGGGCTCAGCAGCAGCGCCAACTGGCTCCGTCAGCGCTCCGGATCACCTGATGGCAGGTCAAAGGGGTAACGTCATTGTTCCTCTCTCTCTCTCTCTCTTCCTCCCCCCCTCTACTTCGCAAAGGCCTGCCTGCCATTTGCCTGGGTGGGGCAGGCTCCTTCCTGTGGGGGAGAACCCGACACCCTCCCAAGTTCCATCTTTCTCCTCCCACCCCCTGAAAAGCAGGTTTTGCCTCCATTTCCCTTTCTCCTCCAGGGCGCGGAGGAACCCGTCCGCCGTCCGGTTCCTCTTGGATGCAGCTCTCCTCCGGGAGGTCCTGCCCGGTCTTCTCTTTCGGCGAAAAGGATTATTTGTCTAACATTTACTGACGGCTCTTGTTTCGTCCTCTTCGGCTTCTCCCATCCCTTCCTCCTCTCCAAACTCAACGGGGAAGGTGGTGGTGGGGGGAAACTCCCGCAGACTTGGCAAAGCAGCCCAGGTGTACTTTGCCTCGGCACAACTCCGCCAAAGTTGCGAAAGGGCTGCCGCAGCTCAGGTATCGGGAGGTGGAGACTCCGCGCCGGTTGGATGAGGAAGGCCAGCATTTCCTCCCTGCAGGCCGCGGTTGTACTTTGCTCCTTGGAGAAGGTGGTGCTCCGGGCCAGCAGCCCACAAAGCCGTATAATGCGTCGGCAGAGGCCATTCCCACGGGGCAGCCTGGCCTTTTGAGCCCATTTTGATACATTGCTTCACCGCCGGGGGACCCCCCCGAAGGAATCGGGCATCTTGAATGCTTTGCTCCCCCCACCCCAAAGGCCTGCATGGATCATTGAGGGAAAAGAGCCTGTCCCCCCCCTTCCCCACCCGGCTGGCAACGTCTCTCCGGCTGGCAACGGGCCGCCACGGAGGAGCAAAGGAGGCAGCGGCAGGCCGAGAGGCTGCCGTGCGGAAGGGCGAGAGGAGACAGTCTTTAATGAGCGGAGAAAACGGATACCGAGTGACAATGGGAGTAGTAAGTCTCGAGTTATTTGCCACTCTTCGCGGGCTTTTGGGGGGCCTGTTCTGGAATTTGGGGTAGGGTCTCAAGTCTTTATACAAATCCGCCTTTGATTGCTTTATTGAATGCCTCGGGCTGGTTGGCTTAGGGGGTCTCCAACTCAACAGCGTCCATCCCGTCTCTGAATCTTGCTCTCGTTGCCGGATTTTAAAAAATCCCCTCCAAATCTTTTAAAGCTTGTTAAGACGAGCAATCTGGAATGATTTGGGGAGTCTTTGAGCCTGGGAAAGTTCTTTTTTTCCCCTCCCTTCCTCTTCTGGTGTTCCTTCTCTTCTTCCACGGTAGGAGAACAGAGTGAGGAAGAGGCTAAAGAAAAAAGTCTTTATTTCTTTGAGGAATTTTATGTGGTTCCCCCTCTAGGGAACTGTGATTTGGGAAGGGGCCCGATCATTTTTAAACAGAGCTCACTAGCGAAAATTTTAAAAAAAAATTCTCCTGAAAAAAATTAACTTTTGGTAACTTAGCATAGGACTGTGAGCTTTTTTGCTTTTAAAAATCCCCATGGATTAATTCTTTAATCACTTGATGGACATTTTTCTATCAGCAAATCCACAATTAGTGGATTTTTTTTGGGGGGTGGGGGCAAGAATTATCTTGCAGCACCAGAAGTAGAAACAGAAATTCGCCATTTGTAGGCAGAAAGAAAAATCTCTCCATTCCAAGGGCCTCGTTTTTTTTTTCCTTTACTCCAAGAAAGAGACGCCATTAAAATGTCTCCAGTCCCCCAAAACGCCTTGTTGCTGCTTTCAAGAAATCCTCCAGGATTTGGGGGAGGCAGATGCTTTCAAAAGCCACTCATCACTCGTTGGCGAGCTAATGATTGGCATCTCCTAAAATGGCCTAAAAAACCCCTCAGGTGGGGCACCCAGAGGACATCTCCCCCCCCCCATGTTGCTGGACCCAAGGCCCCAAAAGCCCACCTGGGGAAAACCAACCCCAACCGATCTGGAGCGAGCAAAGTTGGAGTTCTTTGGCCTCGCCCTCTTCTCTCGCAGGTGTAAGTTGATCTTAAGGGCTTTTCAAAAGCGGTGAAACAGAAGATCCGTGGGCTTTTTCACGGATGCGTTTCCTGCTCGGAAGACCAACCTTGCCCTTCTGGCTCGTTCTCTTCGAGGTGGTACTGGGGTGGAAAGGAGTTTGTCATTCCTTAGGAGTCGTGATTTTCTTTTCTTTTTTTTTTCTTTTTGTTTGGAGCTCGTCTGAATCACCCGTCAGAAAAAGGGGGAGACGCCTTTCGGCATCATCTAAAGGAGTGGCAGCTTTGAAAAGCCAAATGCTCTCGGTGCTCAGGGAATCATTTCTGCTCCCGGCCGGAAATTGGCCATAACAGGATAAAGATCATCCCCGTAAACACGAGGCAGTCCTCAATTTAACGCCCAAATTTGACCCTCAAATTTCGGCTGCTAAGAGAGACATTTGTCCCGTTTTACGCACCGTTCCTGGCTACCTTTGTCCAATGAATCATTGACATTGCTCAGTTAGTAACCCGGTTGTTGAGTGAATCTGGTTTTCCCGCTGACATGGCTGTGGCTGCAGTGTCCCAGTGTCACTGACGAGCAAAGTCAGCGTTGTCCGCTTAACAACGGTGTTAACTAACTTCGCAACCGCTGTGATTCACAAGGGTGGCAAGAAAAAAAAACGGGGCGGACTCCACTTGACATGTCTCGCTCAGCGGGAGACAGGTTGGGTTCGATTGTGGTCGTAAGTTGAGGGCGGCCTGGTAACTAGCCAGTGGACCAGTTCCCTGACCCCGGGACACCGCCACTGTCCGAAACCCATCATAAGTATGAGTCGGTTGCCAAAGGCGGTCGAATTTTAATATTGCACGACTGCCGGGATTTCGCACTGCGGTTGCAAGCGTGGGGAAATGGTCCTACGTCGCTTTTATCAGTGCCGTTATGACTTCAAACGGTCACTAAATGAATGGTTGTTAAGTGGGAGGGCAACCTGTGCTTTAGCGGCTCTGGGAGGAGTTTCCCGGCCTTTTCCAAACAGCGTGAATCATGAAATGGAGTTAAGAGAGGAATTTATAGCGTAATAAACCGGCTTTTATAGCGTAATAATTCGGCGTGCGATCTCAGGCCTTTTTAACAAGCCGGTTTGCAGAAGCATGCTTCGCACCCAGGCAGTCCTCAACTTTCAACAGTTGGCTTAGTGACCGTTCTAAGTTACAACGGCACCAAACAAAGTGACTTAGTTTTTCACACTTTCACAACCGTAGCAGCTTCCCCGGATTCACGGGATCAAAATTTCAGAGGCTTGGCAACTGACTCATATTTATGACGGTCGCAGTGTCACCGTCAAGCAAAGTCAGTGTTGTTCACTTCACAACTGGGTTGCTAACTGAACAGCCGCTGTGATTTCACAAGGGTGGCAAGAAAACAGGACAGAATCTGCTTAATACACGTCTTGCTTAGCACAACTGTGGTCGTAAGTTGAGGACAGCCAGGGAAGTCAGTCAGTGGTCCACGACCATCTCTGATCCTTCTTCTTCTCCCTTCTTGGTTTTAGCCGTTCCCCCTTTGCCGGATGGAGCCCATAAGCAAGACAAATCACATTATCGCACCGTGCACTAACACAATTTCCGCCTCGCTACCGCCTGTTCCAGCCCTGCGCTTTGCAATAAAACAGCCTGCCTTTTCCAGCCATTTTGGCGTTGCGTTTGCTGCCGGTGTAACCCCTGGTGTGTTTTCCCTTACTTAAGACCTGTGGCTTTGCACTCTCCCATTTCTTTTAAAATGGTCTTTTAATTCAACGGTTTATTTAGCTCTTCGTATATTCCAACATTAGCTGCCTTGCGATTAAAAAAAGCCCTGGGCTTTTTTTTTTCCTTTAAACTTCTAAAAAAAAAAAACCAACCCTGAAGAGTTTGTTTCGGGGTGGGTTGTGCAGAGTGTGTTTGTTAGCAAAATATTGACGTTTGACCAACCTCTGCAAAGAGAAAGAATAGAATAGAATAACCGAGTTGGAAGGGACCTTGGAGGTCATCTAGTCCAACACGCTGCTTACACCACTTCAGACAAAGGGTTATCCTGCTATGTATCACACAAACTTACTTATTTATTAGCTGACTCTAACCAACCCTGAATACTTTCCATACAGGTTGTCCACAATTTACAAGCACAACTGAGTCCAAAATTTATGTTGTTAGGTGAGAAATTTGTTCAAATGAGTTTTGCCCCATTCTATGACTTTTCTTACCACCACTGACCCACATTTATGACGGTTGCCCTGTCCCCAGAATCCCCTTTTGCGACTTTCTGACAATCAAAGCCAACAGGGAAGACAGATTCACTTAACGACCGGGTCACTAACTGAACAACTGGAGCGATTCACTTAACAAACGTGGCGAGAGAAGTCGTAAAATGGGACAAACTTCACTTAGTAACAGAAATCTTGGGCTCGATTGTGGTGGCAAGCGGAGGATTTACCTGCATAGGGTTTCCTGCTTAAGGCAAGGGGTTGGACTAGAAGACCTCCAAGGCCCCTTCCAACTCTCAAGCTTCTGTTTCTCTCACTTGGTGAGCCGGAAGAGCTGGAAAGAGAAAGAAAAGCGGCATTGTATGGATGTCTGGAAACAAGCTATGTTGCTCCCACCTGACAGCCTAAACAGGTACTTGATGGCTCAAGGTTTTCCCAGAGATAATGGATTTCATCTTTTATTCATTGATAAAGCTTTTGTGCTTGGGCAAGAAACATTTTTAAAAATGTGTTATCGTAGAAGTGATTCTTAGGGGGAAAGTCTCTCTCTCTCTCTCAAAGTAGCAGAGCTTGCATTAGGCTTTTGTGGTTATTCAGGAAGTGTGTTCCAAATCCAGAGATGGAATACGGGTGGTCCTCGACTTATGACCACCATTGAGCCCCCAAATTTCTGTGGCTAAGTGAGACATTTGCTTAGTGAGTTTTGCCCCCTTTTCTTGCCGCCTTTTGTTAAGTCGGCCACAGTTAAGTGAGTAACCGTTGTTAAGTGAACCTGGGCTTCCCCGTAGACATGGCTTGGTCAGAAGGTCGCAAAAAGGGGATTTACGTGACCCCGGGACTCTGCAGCCATCATAAAGAGGAGTCACTCGTCCAAGCCTCTGAATTTTGATCAGGTGACCGTGGAGGGGGGTTGGGGGTGCAGTGGTCGCAAGGCTGAAAAATTGGTCATAAGTCGCTCTTTTTCAAGTGCCGTCGTAACCTTGAATGGTCGCTAAATAAACTGTTGTAAGTCGAGGACTACGTGTACCTGTGGGTATGCATGGATGGATAGAATGTGTTAAGAAAGGCGGTTGCCCTCATGCCATCCTGCTAGCCACCCTCGGACCTCTCAGGATGTTGGGAAAAATTGGGATTCGGTGGGCTCTTTGGCCTGGTTAGGATGTTTTATAATGGTTTTGTTAGATATTGAAAGGGCTGTGATGGCAGGGCCTCAGCAAAAAATTTACATATTCCACGAAGGGAATTTCAACTAAACATTGGGGCAGGTGGGACCGTTTGTGGTGGGATAAACTGATACAGAACTGACGACCTCTAAGGTTCTGTTCGGTTCTATTCTATTCTATTCCATTCTATTCCATTCCATTCCATTCCATTCCATTCCTCTATTCTGTTCTGTTCTGTTCTGTTCTGATCCATTCTATTCTATTCCATTCCATTCCATTCCATTCCATTCCATTCCTCTGTTCTATTCTATTCTATTCTATTCTATTCTATTCTATTCTATTCTATTCTATTCTATTCTATTCTATTCTTTTACAGAATAACGGAACAAGATTAGATTAGATTAGATTAGATTAGATTAGATTAGATTAGATTAGATTAGATTAGATTAGATTAGATTAGATTAGATTAAGAGTTGGAAGGGATCTTGTAGGTCATCTAGTCCAACCCCCCACCCAAGCAGGAAACCCTGTAGTACCATTTCCAACCAATGGCAGTCCAATAAAATTCTATTCTACTCCATATTTTACTTTACATTCTATTCTATTATTTTACAGAATAACAGAATTTCTATTCTATTCTGTACTCTATTCTCTTCTACTCTCCTTTCTGTTCTAGTCTATTTTCTATTCTATTATTTTACAGAATTACAGAATAACATTCTATTCTATTCTGTATTCTATCCCATTCTATTCTATTCATCCGTACATAATCCCCCAAATAAAAAATATCCCAGCTGTTCCTAGTTTAACAGCGTTTGTGCAGGTTGTGTTCAGGCACTGTAGGACCAGGAAACTGGTCAGAAAACTACAGGATAGCTTGGTTTTTTTTTTTAATAATGCTTTTTTCCTTTTTACACTCGTTGCTATCCTGAAATACCAACTGTCAAATCTGTGGTGCTGCCTTTAGCTGTTGCATCTGTGATCCTCTTCCCCGTCAAATAATCCTTTATTAGACCTGCTCGGTGGGGTGTTAACGAAGCGCCGTCTCCTCTGGAAAAGAGCAGGCCAACAGTCGCAGCCAGGGGTCGAGTGCGGGCGAAGTCATAAAATATGATTTATGCAGGCCGTCTAATTAGCAGGGCTGCCCGCCCACCCTCCAGAACTGATTCACGTTGACTTTAATCAGTCAGCTCGTTAACCCTGAGAAACACGAGGCTCCTTCCGTGAATAGGGGGAGGGGGGGTGGGGGTTCGGAGCCCATATTTTCGGGGGGACACCGCATGGCACTCCTAATTGCCTGGTGGACAATTGCTGGGGAACATGGAATAGAATAAGAAAGAATAGAATAGAACAGAAAAGGAATAGTCTAGACTAGAACAGAACAGAACAGAATTAGGACTAGACTAGACTAGACTAGACTAGACTAGACTAGACTAGACTAGACTAGAATAGAATAGAATAGAATAGAATAGGGAATAGAGTATAGTAGAATAGAATAGAATAGAATAGAATAGAATAGAATAGAATAGAATAGAATAGAATAAGGAATAGACTAGACTAGACTAGACTAGACTAGAATAGAATAGAATAGAATAGAATAGAATAGAATAGAATAATTAAAATAAAATAATAAAATAAATAAAATAGAGCAGAACAGAATAAGGAATAGACTAGACTAGACTAGACTAGACTAGACTAGACTAGACTAGACTAGAATAGAATAGAATAGAATAGAATAGAATAGAATAGAATAGAATAGAATAGAATACTTTATTGGCCAAGTGTGATTGGACACACAAGGAATTTGTCTTTGGTGCAAATGCTCTCAGTGTACATAGAAGAAAAGAGACATTTGTCAAGAGTCAAGAATCATCAGGCACAACACTTAATGACAGTCATAGGGTACAATAAGCAATCAAATCATACTAGGAAACAGTCCATATAAATCGTAAGGATACAAGCGACAAAGTTACAGTCCTACAATCACAAGTGGGAGGGGATGGGAGATAAGGAGCGATGAGAAGAGTAATAGTAATAGTAGTGCAGACTTTGTAAATAGTTGGACAGTATTGAGGGAATTATTTGTTTAGCGGAGTGATGGCATTTGGGGAAAACACTCATTGTGTCTAATTGTTCTGGTGTGCAGGGCTCTCTAGCGTCGTTTTGAGGGTGAGAGTTGAAGCAGTTTATGACCAGGATGTGAGGGGTCTGTAGATATTTTCCCAGCCCTCTTTTTGACTCAGGGTGCAGGATACAGGTCCTCCTTGGGAGGCAGGTTGGTGGTAGTGATTGTCTCAGCAGTGGTTTGAAGAAGAGCTAACAATGGATTTTTGGCGTGGAGTAGGTCTAAAGTAATGTTCCTAAATCGGAGGGGCTGCCCCAAAGAAGAGGAGGGGGGGTCAAGCTGTTCTTCAAAGCCCCAGAAGGCAGGAGAAGAAGCAACGGAGGGAAACTAATCAAGGAGAGAAGCAACCTAAAAATAAGGAGGAATTTCCTGACTGTGAGGACGATTAATCAGCGGAACGGCTTGCCTCCAGAAATCGCGGTGCTCCATCACTGGAAGTTTTAAGAAGAGATTGGGCAGCCATTTGTCTGGAATGGGCTAGGGTCTCCTGCTTGAGCAGGGGGTTGGACTAGATGATCTCCATGGTCCCTTCCAGAATAACTCTCTCATTCTGTATTCTTGCATTCAAAGATACCAAAAAAATCCCCTTCCGACTCCAGGATTACGTTCTATCCTTGAGGGCCAAAACTGGTGGCAGTGGAAAAATAATGGGTTGTTGTTGTTTTTTTAAAGAGACCGGACAGCCACTTTGTCTGATATGGTATTAAGTCTTTTGTTTGAGCAGCGGGGTTGGACTAGCAGACCTCCAAGGTCCCTTGCAACTTGGTTATTCTGTTAAAGCAAGGTCGACAGGTTGGAAAAGCCTGACGGTTATTTGGCTCCTGCTCAAGGCTGTCCAGTCTCTTGCAATGGTGGGGGTGGTGGTTTGGTTGCTATCTCTTGTCTTAATGGAAACCCTAAACACCCCTTCAGACAAACGGTTATTATCCCATCTTTTCTTAAAAACTTCCGATGTTGGAGCAGTTTTACAACTTCCGGAGGCAAAGTTAACTTAACCTGTTGCAGGGATTCACTTAGCAACCGGGCAAGCCAGGGGGTCAAAACGGGACGAAACTGGGATTTATTTTATCAATGGTTAGGCAAAAAAATACGGAAATGAAATATTAGAGAATTTTATAATACAAGGATAACAGAATTATACAGAACATAATATAAAAATGTACTACTGTTGGATGGACTTCGGATGACGTAATGAATTGTTATAGTATAAATTAAAATCTTGAATATCTCGTATAAAATGATGGAATAATAGTTTAGTCAAATAAATGATTAACACTGATAATTATACATATATATATTAGATTGAGAATATGAGAATTTATACAAACTGTAAGTGAGGACTATGGAGAGGATGCACAAAAGATTTGTAACCAACCGACATGCTGTATGTATGTAACTGGAAGATGGTTTTAGGTTTTGTTTGTGTATGTTTGCCTAAAAATAAAAATTCTTTTTAAAAACGGGGCGAAACTTACTTTCACCACTGTCTGGCTTAGCAGCAGAAAGGCCAGGCTCAGTTGTGGTCATAAGTCGAGGACTGTCTGTATGGCAGGCAAATCGGAGTTGCCTAAAAAAAGAATTCATCTCAATTCTTTCTCTCTCTCTTTTTCCCTTCCATCTTTTCAGCCGGCCTTGGGACACCCAGACGCCAAGCCCAGCGCCAAGACCAACATGCTGAGAGGCCGCATCCCTGCAACCTCCGCTGACGAGCAACCCCACATTGGGAACTACCGCCTGCTGAAGACCATCGGCAAGGGCAATTTTGCCAAAGTCAAGTTGGCGCGTCATGTCTTGACGGGGAAAGAGGTGAGGGCATCTCCGGGCGGGAAGCCAGAAAGAAGCGACAGGCCTAACTTGCTTGTTGGGAATCCCTGGGTCTGTTTAGACCTTGCCCGTCAGAAATGCACAAAAGCGGATCACGTGTCCTCGAGACACAGCAACGGTCATAAGTATGGACCAGTCTCCAAGCTTCCGAATTTGGATCACATGACCGCGGGGATGCTTCAAAGGTCTTAACTGCAAATAACGGTCCTAGGTCACTTTTTTCAGTGCCGTTGTAACTTTGAACGGACACTAAATGAATTGTAGGATTATCTATATTTGCTGCCTATTTCACCGGGGGGGGGGGGGTTACACTAAGCCACATGAATGACTGAATGAATGGATGGATGTGGGTGGATGGATGGATGGATGATAGAGATGATAGCGAGAGAGATGAGAGAGAGATTGGATGGATGGATGGATGTGGATGAATGGATGGATGATAGAGATGATAGTGAGAGAAATGAGAGAGTGATATGATGGATGGATGGATGTGGGTGGATGGATGGATGGATGATAGAGATGATAGCGAGAGAGATGAGAGAGATATGATGGATGGATGGATGATAGAGATAACAGAGAGAGATGAGAGAGATGGATGGATGGATGGATGATAGAGATGATAGATGGACGGACAGACGGATGGATGGATAGATAGATGATGGATAGATGATAGATAGATAATTGATAGATAGATGGATAGAAAGAAAGAAAGAAAGAAAGAAAGAAAGAAAGAAAGAAAGAAAGAAAGAAAGAAAGAAAGAAAGAAAGAAAGTACAAACAGAACAGAGGCAAACCAAAAGAACAATAAAGTAAACAATGCAAAGAAACACAATGAGATTAAATACATCAGCATGATAAACAAAAAAGATAGGTGGGTGGAGAAAAGTGGGAGGGGCTGGAGGGGGGTATCCGCCATCAGTCTGGCAGCCACTTCCAGTTTGTCTAAATTTCACCCCCCCCACCCCCAAATCCTTCAAAATCACCCAGGGAAGGTAATTCTAACGTAGTAGCTGTTGCCGCTGAAAGTCCCATTTTTAGCTGTCCGTAGAAATGGGCTTCCCCGAAATCTTCCTTTTTCAGAGTGCCAGGAAATGCTGGTTGTTCTGCGGAGCCTTAGAGACCCCCAGAAGGGGCAAATGGCCCTTAATCGTACAAGCTTCTTTTTTGCTACCATTCAGACAGGCCTGTCTGTGACTATTTTTGGTGCTGTTTTCTCACTCAGGTGGCTGTGAAAATAATCGACAAGACGCAGTTGAATTCCTCCAGCTTACAGAAGGTAAGGAGGCGGTTTTCTGGCTTTACGAATGTGCAGCGGCCCTTATTTCCTTCGGGGTGGACCCCCTGTGCCAAATGGCTGGCTTTTTAAATCTCGCTTTTTGTTTCTTAACGGAGGGGTGAAGTGATTGGCTGAGAGTCCCTGATGTCAGAGAAGGATCCTGCGGTTGGTGGGAAAGTAGAAAAGCCTGAAAGATGCCCTGGATTGGAGTAATTGGAAGAAAAATGCAAGGGAAGCCTTCGCGATCCCAAATGCATGGGGGGCTTTTTTTGGATGTAGTTGGAGGCCTGGTCCTCTCTCCCCTGATGAGAGGTTTCAGGATTGTGCAAGATTTGAGACCTTCCTACCTCCAGTTCTCATGAGCCTCAGCCAGTGGGGGATGCTGGGATTTGTTGGTCTATATCCAGACAACGTTCCCTTCCCTTCTCTTACTTTTCTGTCTTGTCTTCCTTTCCTTTCCTTTCCTTACCATTCCATTCTATTCCTTTCTACTTTTCTCTTTTTTCTTTCTCTTCCCTTCCCCTTCCTTCCTTCCTTCCTTCCTCTCTCCCTTTCCTTTCCCCTTTTATCTTCCTTTCCTCTCCTCTCCATTCCTTTCTACTTTCCTTTCTCTTTTCTCTCCTTCTTTTTCTCTTCCCTTCCCTTCCCCTTCCTTTCTTCCTTCCTCTCTCCCTTTCCTTTCCCGTTTTATCTTCCTCTCCTCTCCTCTCCTCTCCTCTCCTCTCCTCTCTTTTCCATTCCTTTCTACTTTCCTTTCTCTTTTCTCTCCTTCTTTTTCCCTTCCCTTCCCCTTCCTTCCTTCCTTCCTTCCTTCCTTCCTTCCTTCCTTCCTCTCTCCCTTTCCTTTCCCCTTTTATCTTCCTTTCCTCTCCTCTCCATTCCTTTCTACTTTCCTTTCTCTTTTCTCTCCTTCTTTTTCTCTTCCCTTCCCTTCCCCTTCCTTCCTTCCTTCCTCTCTCCCTTTCCTTTCCTGTTTTATCTTCCTCTCCTCTCCTCTCCTCTCCTCTCCTCTCCTCTCCTCTCCTCTCTTTTCCATTCCTTTCTACTTTCCTTTCTCTTTTCTCTCCTTCTTTTTCCCTTCCCTTCCCCTTCCTTCCTTCCTTCCTTCCTTCCTTCCTTCCTTCCTTCCTTCCTTCCTTCCTTCCTTCCTTCCTCTCTCCCCTTTCCTTTCCCCTTTTATCTTCCTTTCCTCTCTCCTCTCCTCTCTTTTCCATTCCTTTCTACTTTCCGTTCTCTTTTCTCTCCTTCTTTTTCCCTTCCCTTCCCCTTCCTTCCTTCCTTCCTTCCTTCCTTCCTTCCTTCCTTCCTTCCTTCCTCTCTCCTTTCCTTTCCCCTTTTATCTTCCTTTCCTCTCTCCTCTCCTCTCTTTTCCATTCCTTTCTACTTTCCGTTCTCTTTTCTCTCCTTCTTTTTCTCTTCCCTTCCCTTCCTTTCCCCTTCCTTCCTCTCTCCCTTTCCTTTCCCCTTTTATCTTCCTTTCCTCTCCTCTCCCCTCTTTTCCTTTCTTCTATCTTCCTTCCCTTCCTTTCTCTTTTTCCCTTCCCTTCTGTCTTGTCTTCCTTTCCTTTTCCTCTCCTTTCATCCGACTTCCTTCCCTTCCCTTCTTGTGGATGGACTTCAGCTCCCAGAACTCCCCAGCCAGCCTGTTTTAGGATCTGTGGACTTCCATGTTCCAGAACCCCCCCAGCCAGCATTCCGCAAAGTCCCTCCTCCCCAGGCGTTTTGGTGCCAGGAGATGAATTCTGGGAATTGGCAGTTTCAGCGCACCCAGAAGAGACCCCATGGCTGTGTGTGTGTGCGTGTGCGTGTGTGTAAGGCTGCTTCCAGATAGGGGAGCACAGCCATGAAGAGGCCTGTGAGTAACTCTCCCTGTTGCGTTTCCTCCTCCTCTTTTCCTCCAGCTTTTCCGGGAAGTGCGAATAATGAAGGTTCTGAATCACCCGAACATAGGTGAGAATGCTAGCCCCAGTTCCCTCCCCCCTCCCTCCCCTCTTGTTTGCTTCCCCTCCCCACTTCCAGATGTTGCACTTCCTTATCTGCCAGTCATGGCATCGAGCAGCCGATGGGCCCGGCCTGCCAAGCCTCACGCCAGCCTTTCGTTGCTCTCCACGTCTGGATTTGCTGCCCGGAGCGTGAGAAAGTTCGTTTCCCGCACATCTGGCACATCTGGAGAATGGGGGTCTCCCTTGCCCCCGATCCCGATCCCAAAAACCGCGGGATTCTGCGACACGGCCGTAGAAAAGCCCCGCCGCCACCTCCTCGTGGCTCCGGGAGCCTCTTGAGTTGGGGTCTGCCACCCCTCCCTCTGGTAGTGCCATTCCCCAACCACGGGTCACCCTCCACTTACGGCAGTTCATTTAGCGACCGTTCAAAGTTACAAACAAATCCTGCCTGCCAGAAACCGGTCGGCAAGGTTGCGAATGCTTTTTTTTTTTTTCCAGGGTGGCGGGAGGTCCCGTGGCCAAAAAAATGATTCGGGAGGGTCTAGGACAACTCACCCCGGCTGACTCGCCACGGGCTGACCACCGGTGGTCCTCGACTTAACAACCGTTCATTTAGTGGCCGTTGGAAGTTACAACGGCCCTGGGAAACGTGGCATGCCACCCTTTTTCACGCTTGCGACCACTGGAGAATTCCCAGGGTCACGCGATCCAAATCCAGCCGCTTGGCAACGGACTCCTATTTATGACGGGTGCCACTTAACAACTGCAGCGATTCCCTTAACCCCCGTGGCAAGGAAGGTCGTAAAACGAGACAAGCTTTGACGTATTGATTTGTTTTTATTTATTAGTTTAGGGGATTGATATTGCCGCCCATTCGCCCACGGCAACTCGAGGCGGTTTACAGAATATAAAGCCTCATATAAAAGCAATAAAACTAATGAGAGTCCTGTAATCAATTAATATCATAAAATCACCCCCCAGCCCCGCCCTGGCGATAGCACCTCACACAAGCCATTCAATGGGCTCCATCCCGCTCTGGGTTCCCCAGGCCCGCTGGCAGAACCAGGTTTTCAGCGCCTTCCGGAATTAGAGACGGGGCCAATTTAATCTCAGAGAGAGGGGGCCACCACAGAAAAGGCCCTTCTTCTAGGTCCCACCGGGGGTATTTCCCTCAGAGACAAGACCCGCAGCATTCGCTGGCTCCCTGCAGCAGTTCACCTAACAAATGCGGCAAGAAAACCTAAGTTGTCTCGCTTAGCGACGGAAATGTTGGGACTTCGTTGTGGTCGTAAGCCGAGGACTGCCTGTAATGGCTTCTTCTTAACCTGCAGCCGCGTTTCCTCTCTCTTCCCGAGCCTGGCGTGTCCGCTTCCTTTCTTTGACCAGGTGTTTCTAATCTTTCTCCCCCCCTTATTTTTTATTTTTTTTGCCTTTCAGTTAAATTATTTGAAGTCATAGAGACGGATAAAACGCTGTACCTCGTCATGGAATACGCCAGTGGGGGTGAGTGCGTGTCGCTTTCCCCCACCCCAGCTCCAAATTCCAGGAATCTGATGGGATCTGCTCTCGCTGTACATTAAACAGTACCTTCATCAAGAATCCTAAGACACCAACACTGAATCGTAGCCATAGGATACTAGATAAGCAATCAAATCATACTAGGAAACTAAATGAAACAATATAAATCCTGACGATACAAGGTTATAGTCATAAGTAGGTAATAGTAAGGATGAGAAGAAGAATAGTAATGCAGTCGTAGTAAATAGTTTGACAGTGTTGTGGAAATTAGTTGTTTAGCAGAGTGGTGGCAGACAGGAAGGAAGGAAAATTGGAGAATAGAATAGAATAAAATAGAATTCTTTATTGGCCAAGTGTGATTGGACACACAAGGAATTTGTTTTCGGTGCATAAGCTCTCAGTGTACATAGAAAATATATTCATCAAGAATCCTAAGACACAACACTGAATCGTAGCCATAGGATACTAAATAAGCAATCAAATCATACTAGGAAACTAAATAAAACAATATAAATCGTGACGATACAAGGTTATAGTCCTAAGTAGGTAATAGGAAGGATGAGAAGAAGAATAGTAATGCAGTTGTAGTAAATAGTTTGACGGTGTTGTGGAAATTAGTTGTTTAGCAGAGTGGTGGCAGACGAAGGAAGGAAGGAGAGGGAGGGAGGGAAGGAAGGAAGGAAAATTGGAGAATAGAATAGAATAGAATAGAATAGAATAGAATAGAATAGAATAGAATAGAATAGAATAGAATAGAATAGAATAGAATAGGATTCTTTGTTGGCCAAGTGTGATTGGACACACAAGGAATTTGTTTTCGGTGCATAAGCTCTCAGTGTACATAAAAAATATATTCATCAAGAATCCTAAGACACAACACTGAATCATAGTCATAGGATACTAAATAAGCAATCAAATCATACTAGGAAACTAAATAAAACAATATAAATCATGAAGATACAAGCAACAAGGTTATAGTCATAAGTGGGAGGAGGTAGGTAATAGGAAGGAAGAGAAGAATGGTAATATAGTCTTAAGTAATACACGCTAAGCCCTAATGCAGTTAGCTGGGTTTTATGCTTAGCCTGATTCTTTATAATTACTTAATAATATTTAACAAATTTAAATAAATGCATGTAGAGGAAGCCCTTGACTTACAACGGTGTGTTTAGTGACAGTTCGAAGTTACAACGGCACTGACTTATGGCCATTTTTCACACTTGCAGCATCCTCATGGCCACATGATTGAAATTCGGATACTTGGCAACTGACTCATATTTATGACGGTCTCAGTGTCCCCAAGGGTCACGCGATCCCCTTTTGTGACCTTCTGACAAGCAAAGTCAACGGGGGAAGCCCGATTCGCTTAACGACCGTGTTACTAGCTTAACCACTGCAGGGACTGACTTAACAAACGTGGCAAGAAAGGCTGTAAAATGGCGGCAAAACTTCACTTGCGTGGCAAGACAAGTTGTCCAATGGGGCCAAAGCTCACTTTGACAAATGTCTCCCTTAGCAACATAAATTTAGGGCTCAATGGCAGTTACAAGGCGAGGACTATCTATCAAGTAAAATTAAGTAAACAAAAGCGATAAGCAAGTGATTTCTCCCAGGAAAGACAAAAAAACCAGCAATTTAAATCTGATGTTTAAAAAAAAAAAGGGTGCGTATGTGTGAAGCACCCCTTGTTGTTATGACGAGGATGGATGGCGATTTGTAAATTGGGGGGGGGCTTTCTCCCCTCGTTCCTGCTGCATTGAGTGGCCCCCTGAATCCCTGGAGGCTCCAGACAGTCTTCCTGAGAGGGGCATATGGTCCATTAGAGGTAACAAAAGCCTTCGCCGGCAACAGATGGGCGAAAGCTATCCATGCCTCTTGGGGTACCTGGAGGTGGCACAGATGAGATCAAAGTAAGACAGCTGGCTTGGGGGGGAGGGGGGGGTCTGCTTTTCCCAAAGAAAGCCAGGTGGGGATCAAGGCCCACCCAAGCAGAAAATGGGCCCCTCCTGGTTTCGCCTGATTCTGCCAGATAAAATACCCTGATCCATCCGTCGGAGGGGGACTATATAGGGATTTCTGTCCAGCCAGCAACATTTCTGTAAGCAGGGTCTCTAGGGAGGATAGAAGGAGGCCTGGCGGGAAGGCTCTACCTGTCAGGTAGAGTAGGAGACAACCTCAGTTCCTCCAGGTGCTACCTGCCTTGCCCCCACCCCCACCCACCCCCCAAAAAATAGCCCAAGCGATGGTTTTGGTAGCAGCAGCTGAGAAAGTGTTTGAGACAGAAATCAGCAGTTTTAGAGCGACGGCTCTCAACGTCAGCAGTGTTTAAAGATATGTGGACTTCCGCCTCCCAGAATTCCCCAGCCAGTGTGCTTTTAAAAGGTGGCTTTCCATGCCCGGAATTCCCTGGGCAGAATGCTTTTAAAATGGGTGAACTTCAGCTGCCACTATCCTGCAGCCAGCATGCTTTAAGGTGGCTTGGAAACTGCCAGAATTCCCTAGCCAGCATGCTTTATGGTGGCTGGACTTCCGGCTGGGGAATTCTGGGAGTTGAAGTCCACCCACCTTAAAGTAGCCAAGGTCGAGAAACACTTGTTGCAAGCCAAACTTCCTCACGTGTCTAGGTGTGGTGGTATCCCAACAGCACAAAATAATTTTTTAAAAAAATGGTTAGTTTTTCTTGCCATTGCTCCTTATCCCATCTCTCTCCCTCACCGGTTTTCCTGAATTATGTGCCATTTTGTTCCAAATAGAAAAAGAGCTTCATTACTCTCTCTCTCTCTCTCTCTCTCTCTCTCTCTCTCTCTCTCTCTTTCTCTCTCTCTCTCTCTCTCTCTCTTTCTCTCTCTCTCTTTCTCTTTCTCCCTCTTTCTCTCTCTCTTTCTCTTTCTCTCTCTTCCTCCAGGCGAAGTCTTTGACTACTTAGTGGCTCATGGAAGAATGAAAGAGAAGGAAGCGCGTGCAAAATTCCGACAGGTGAGCGCTACGCCACTTTTTATGAACCTGCGAAAAAGCCGGTAAGGGGATCTCTGCCACCATTAACTGCCTGGCAAAAAAAGGAAAAATGGCATTTGAAAACGGAAGCTGCTATTCCATGATAGCTATAACTTCATTCTGGAAAATTTCTCCTCCTTTGCTGGCCGCCTCCCCAGTGGTGTGTTGTTGAAGAGTATATGAAAGAGACACACACACACACACACCCCAAAAATATTCCCCTTTTCAACCAGACCAAAACACCGTTTTTTTAGTCCAATTGGCCAATTGGGCTTGTGGTTTTACCTCCCTTTGGTTTGCAAAGGTGTTTTGGAAAGTCCTTCCATTCATCCAGATGTTGACAACACAAACTTTTTAAAAAGCTTTTTAAAAAGCTTTTTTAACGCCCCTTAGTTGCCCTCCCAAACTGGAAAGCAAAATTCTCACAGAACCTGCGAAGCAGCAGGCTCCTTGCAACAATGAAAGCGTTAGGATGCAAGCTCTTGACCCTCATTTCCCAGAGGTCACGTCAAGGCCAGGCCTCCCCGCTGCCTTTGGTTTTCTTTCTTACGCAATCCTGGTTTAAAGGAGAGGATGTTGGTTTCTCATTCAGCCAGCTTTTGGAAACACCTGTTCCCCAGGCCAGAGAATCCCCTCCCTCTTGGGCCCTCCATGCCTCGTTCTCCTTTCCTGATAAAGCCGCCTTAACTAACGGACGTCGCTGTGTCGCGGGTGAAAATGTGAAAATCGCTTCCGGAACATCGCAAAACAAGATGGAGCTGGAAAATTAAACTGGGAAAGGGATTTGGGAACTGAAGAGCAGTGGGCGGGAGGGAAGAGAGGAAGGGGGAGCCTCACTGGGTCATTGCTGCAAGAACTTTGGCACCCACCCCCCAGGAAAAGTCAACCCACCCACTTCACAGACCTGCTTTTCTGGATAGCACTTAGCAATAGCCCTTAGACTTATATACTGCTTCACAGTGTTTCACAGCCCTCTCTAAGCGGTTTACAGAGTCAGCCTCTTGCCCTCAACAATCTGGGTCCTCCTCATTTTACCCACCTCGGAAGGATGGAAGGTTGAATCAATTTAAGCTGGTCAGGATTGAACTTCCTGGCTGTGGGTAGAGTTAGCCTGCAATATTGTATTCTAATCCCAGGGAGGGAGGGAAGGGAAGGAAGGAAGGAAGGAAGGAAGGAAGGAAGGAAGGAAGGAAGAAAGATAGCAATAGCGCTTAGACTTCACAGTGCGTAGCCTCTCTCCAAGCGGTTTACAGAGTCAGCCTCTTGCCCCTCAACAATCCAGGTCCTCATTTTACCCACCTCGGAAGGACGTAAGTCTGAGGCAACCTTGAGCCTGGTGAGATTCGAACTGCCAAATTGCAGGCAGCCGGCAGTCCGCCGAAGCAGCCTGCAGTACCGCACTCTTAACCACGGCGTCACCGAGGCTCATTGGTGCTTGGATGCTGCGATGAGGCCTAATTTATGCAGCTCATTTTTGCTTTCTTGGAAAAGACACCCCACTCCCCTCCCTGTGCACCCACTTCTTCGCTCCCCCTTCCAACTCCGAGCGACGGGGTGGTGGTGGGGGCAACGCCAAAGAGGGTCTGAAAAATATTGGGGTTGATGCGATACCCGAGTGAGGCTGGTTTACCCCGATGCAGAAATTGCCATATATATTTTTTTTCACCCTTCTTCTTCTTCTTCTTCTTCTTCCCTTCCAGATAGTTTCTGCTGTGCAGTACTGTCACCAAAAATTCATTGTACATAGAGACTTGAAGGTAAGTGTGGGGGAAAAAAGGAGGGAAGGCCTCAGTTTACCCTTTGCCAAAGCGGAGCTCCGGCCGGGCCGTGCTCTGCTTTTAGTAGGGGGAGCCCTCAAACAAAATTTGGAACAAGGATCTAGTTCTCAAGACCAGAGTAGACCTTGCAAGGGCTCTCCGGTGGAGATGGAAGAGCCCCTCCGGCGCTCACCCACCCACCCCCCAGCGTTGTCGTCTCCTCCCCCCTGCAGGAGGGGCCTGGGGCTTTTATCGCCAAGGAGGAGGCGTGTCCCTGTAGCCAGCGAGTCTTAGCTTGTCTTCAAGGGAAAAAGGCCCTTTAGAAACCTGGAAAGAGTGCAGAGGCGAGCAAGAAAGACGGCGAAGGGCCTGGAAGCCAAAACCTTATAAAAAGAGAAGGGTTGCACGAAGCAGCCAATATCTAGGGTAACCAAAGAGAAGGCTGGAGGGGCGGCTTCGTGATAGCTGCCTCCCAAGACGTGAGGGGCTTCACGGAGAAAGCAGGTAAGGGGGTCAAGCGTCCCCTGAAGGCAGGACGCAGAAGCAACGGATGGAAACTGAGCAAGGAGAGAAGCAACCTGGAATGAAGGAGAAATTTCCTAACAATTGAGAACCATTAACCAGTGGAACTGCTTGCCAGTAGAAATGGTGGTTGCTCCCATCCCTGGAGGTGTTTGAGAAGAGGCTGGACAGCCGTTTTGTCCAGCATGGTACGGCGTCTCCTGTTTGAGCAGGGGGGGTTGGACTAGAAGACCTTTTCCAACTCTCGATAATCTCGCTCTTCGGATTGGCGTTGGCGGCTTGGCCTGACTTTCTAAGCCTCTGGCCCCACCGGATCCTTCCCATCAACCGTTCTGGGGTAACGTGGCTGACGGCCCTTGGGTGGAAAGTTTTAGGGCACGTTTTTCTTGCCCAGCCAGATGCTCTCGAGGTGCCTTTTCATCCACGGCCAGCCAGCATCTGGAGGCAGAGCCCAGGACAGCTGGAGCTGGTGGCTTCTGCCCTCAATCCTCACTTCTTCCCACCCCCCCAAGGGTATATCAAATTCCGTGCCCCCTTCTGCTTATTGTGAACATTAATATTGAATATCAAGACACACACACACACACAGACACACAAAACACAGGCACACACACACCCCTCCTCCTCGTTTCCTCCGAGCCTGAAGCCGTTTGAGCAAAGTAGATCTCGGGCTTTCAAAGCCAGAATCCAACAACTCACCCACGGCCGGCTTGACGCGGCCAAACCCACCGCGGCCAGATAACGAGGATAAGTAACCATATCACAGCCACGCTCCACGGATTAACAGGCATTAGGCAGCCCTAAGAGAATTCAGAGGTTTAGCAAAGCGAGGGCACGAGAGCTTGCCGGGAGGAAAGCAAAGGGGAAAAAAATGGTGACAAAACAAAGCAGAGCTAAGGAAACAATTCTGTGGTACAGAAACGGGAGGCAGGAACAGCCACTCCGTCTAACCAGATACAGATGAACAAGAGTTGGAAGGGGCCTTGTAGGTCATCTAGTCCAACCCCCTGCTGCAGCAGGAGACTGTGTACCATTTCAGACAAATCTCTTTGGCTCTAGGTTTCTCCTTAGTTCTGAGTTGGTTCTCTCCTGGGTTAGTTTCCATCCATTGCTTCCTGTCTTGCCTTCTGGTGTTTTAACAGATTAACAGAGTTGGAAGGGGCCTTGTAGGTCATCTAGTCCAACCCCCTGCTGCAGCAGGAGACTGTGTACCATTTCAGACAAATCTCTTTGGCTCTAGGTTTCTCCTTAGTTCTGAGTTGGTTCTCTCCTGGGTTAGTTTCCATCCATTGCTTCCTGTCTTGCCTTCTGGTGTTTTAACAGATTAACAGAGTTGGAAGGGACCTTGTAGGTCATCCAATCCAACCCCACCCCACCCCAGTCCAAGGAGGAGTCCCTACCCCATTTCTGACAGGTGTCAGTCCAGTCTCTTCTTGAAAGCTTCCAGTGATGGAGCTCCTACAACTTCTGAAGGCAACTTCTGTTCCATTAGTTGATTGTCCTAAGTTTCTCCTTATTTCAAAGCTGAATCTCTCCTTGATCAGTTCCCATCAATCGTTCCTTGTCTGGCCTTTGGGTGCCTTGGAAAACAGCTTGACCCCCTTCCTCCTCTCTGGGGCAGCCCCTCAAATGTTGGAAGATGCTCTCCTGTCTCCCCTGGTCCTTCTCTTCACTAGACTAGCCAGGCCCAGTTCCTGCAACCGTTCCCCGTATGTTTGAGCCTCCAGTTCCCTGATTATCTTGGTTACTCAGCCCTTCGCAGTTTCTCCCCGTTTCCACTCCCTTCTCCTCTTCTCCCCACCAGGCAGAAAATCTGCTGTTAGATGCCGACATGAACATCAAGATTGCAGACTTTGGTTTCAGCAACGAATTCACGTTCGGCAACAAGCTTGACACGTTCTGCGGGAGCCCCCCGTACGCTGCGCCTGAATTGTTCCAGGGCAAGAAGTACGACGGGCCCGAAGTGGACGTCTGGAGCCTCGGGGTTATCCTCTACACACTGGTCAGCGGCTCCCTGCCTTTTGACGGGCAGAACCTCAAGGTACCTCCACCTCCTGCCTCGGACAGGAAGGGCGGTGCAGAGACAGGTGGGGAGGGCAGGATAAGATGATTGGCAAGTTCCCTCCCTTCTATCCGGGGCGTGGCCTATTGTCTGGGATGCTGCACATCCTTTTCACGATCTGTTTTCCTTGTTACCTTTCTGTTCTGACCGACGCCCTTTTCCAACAAATCAAACACAATCCAAAAGGAACAGAAACCTTGTAAAATGCTTTTGCAAAAGAATTAACTGTGATAATCACAAGCCTTGCCAAACTGCGTGAGACTTGCCAAAAGATAACAGACAAGAAATAATTTGCAATACAAGAATCTTCAAATACAAACTCAGGATACTGGAATGCCCACGAGTCTGGAGTTTCAAAACGTCTTTGCCTTCTGCAAAGGACGTTCGTTTCACAGCTGGCTTTTATCTTCTTGAGGGAGGGGCCATTACCGTAAAAGCCTTACTCCTGAGTCACCCGTGCTGTTATAGCTGCTCTTTCCTACGAGCAGCCCTGCGCGCACGCGCACGCGCACTTGGCACAGGCTCCTCAGGAACCTCCTCATCGCTGCTGCCAACCCCCACAATCTCTGAAGGTAGCAGTCCACTCTCTAATGGTCCTGCCCCCTCATCTGAGTCCTCGCTCTCCTCAACTGTCCACACACCTGGTGCCAGCTAACCCAACACCTGGAAGGGGGCTTCATGGTACCCAAAGCAGAACATCCAGATTCCGTCACAGTTTTGTTCCAAATAGCATCAACCTTGTAAACTCTCAAGTTTCCTTTTTCCACTATGTATTCACAATGGGTTAGTGTGTGGGTGGGTGTGGCTGGGTGCAGGTATATATGTGCGTATGTATATAGCATGTGTATATGTGTTTGAGTAGATATATAGCCGTGATGGTGAAGCTATGCACGCAAGCCGCAGGCAAACCTACCTCATTGCGCATACGCATGCTTCACAGCTGATTTTTCTACTGATTTCAGGCCTTTCTCAGCCTCCCAGAGCTTGGAAAAAAAGCCTCTGCAAGGCTTTTCAGGATGTATAGGCCCGTTTTGTCACTTCCTGTAATATCGGAAGTGACGAAACGGGCCTCTTATTCGTCCTGAAAAGCCTTGCAGAGGCTTTTTCCAAGCCTCTGGGAGGCCGAAAAAGGCCTCAAACCAGCTGGAAAAATCAGCTGTGAGGCGCAGTGCAGGTGTGTGTGTGTGGGGGGGATCAGGTGTGCATGCGCAGGGGTCACGCATTGCATTCTAGTTGCTGGGACCTTGAGTGCGTGTGCGCTAATGTGCACAATTTTTGGCACAGGAGCCCAAAAAGGTTAGTTTCTCTTGAGAGCAGGCAACAAAATTTCATTTTTTAAATGTGGGCCAGTGTGCTCACAAAAAATGACAAAAGTTATCTAAGGAGACAAGCTGAACCCACCAACATCTCCGGGCCCCAGTTTTGATTTAATCATCAGCAACTTCATTTAACGACCCCATAATCCCTTGCGGGTGGAGTCCAAGCAACTGAATGGAGCTAGCAGAGTGTTTTTACTGGCCGGGTACCCTTCCTGTCGCCAGTACCGAGTTTTGTTCGGCAGACGATATTCTCAGAGAGAGAAATATATCTGCCTCTACCTAGGATGGAACTCACAGCCTCCTGATGGTGAGGCGAGAGCTCCACCTCTAGGCCACCGACACATCTACAAAAACCCACCTCTCTCCTCCCATGCAAATCATATTTATTGTTTGGGTTGGATTGGATTTTCTATAGCTTCCCATCTCAGCAAACGACTCTGGGTGGCTCACAATTCAGAAACCTATGTTGCAATTAAAATATTTTTTCAAAAAAAAAAAACATTTAACATAAAGCTTCTAGCTCTCTTGAAGGAGAATAGGTGCACGCCTGCAACGGTCCTTTTCTAATCCTGTTAAAAATAAATGTTTGTGTCTCTCCCCGCCACACCCCCAAATCACTTTTCCTTTTGCAGGAGCTGCGAGAACGGGTTTTGAGGGGAAAGTATCGCATCCCCTTCTACATGTCCACGGACTGCGAGAACCTGCTGAAAAAATTCCTCATCCTGAACCCAAGCAAGAGAGGCACTTTAGAGGTGAGCACATGGAAGTGAGCCCCGAGGAAACGCTAATAAAAATCAGGTCCCCCCTTTGGAGTTTCTTGGGAAGGAGCCTCCCGAAGGATCCTTGGAGATCAATAAAAGAGAATTATTTTGTAGCTCAGGGCTGAAATGATGGGTCTTTGGTGGTCTCTGAGCTTGGTGGTTTTCTTGAAGACATTTCATGACCCAACTAGGCAATCTCATCAGTGCTAGAAGGGAGAAGGATTTCCTCTCTGCAAGCAAGCTACTTGTATATAAACAAGTAAAGCAAAGCCCCCTCAATTCTAGCCCTGATGATGTTACCTAGTTGGGTCATGAAACGTCTGCAAGAAAACCGCCAAGCTCAGAGAGCACCAAGGACCCCACAGTTCTCCTCCTCCCCTTCCTTCCTTCCTTCCTTCCTTCCTTCCTTCCTTCCTTCCCTCCCTCTTCCTCACAAACTCCCCTCCCTTCTAGCACTGATGATGTTACCTAGTTGGGTCATGAAACGTCTGCAAGAAAACCGCCAAGCTCAGAGAGCACCAAGGACCCCACAGTTCTCCTTCTCCTTTTCAAGCCCCACTCCTTTCTAGCACTGATGCTGTTAGCCCTTAGACTTATATACCGCTTCACAGTGCTTTCCAGCCCTTCCTAAGCAATTTACAGAGTCAGCCTCTGGCCCCCAACAATTTGGGTCCTCATTTTACCCACCTCGGAAGGATGGAAGGCTGAGTCAACCACGAGCCTGGTGGGATTTGAACTGCCCAATTGTAGGCAGCTGGCTGCAGAAGTAGCTTGCAGTGCTGCACTCTAACCACTGCCCCACCGAGGCTTGTAGCTGGGTCGTGAAATGTCTGCAAGGAAACAACCTAGGTCAGGGAGCCATCAGCCTTGGATATCTTCTGCTGAGACGGGCTACGTTTTTGCAAAGTCGTTGAGGCTGGTTCATCGAACCTCAGTGAGGCCCTACTGTCTGCACAACATGTCTCCCTGGATTAGTAAGGGAGGGGTTGAACCCATAACCATGTCTCCCAGGCTAATTAATATCCCCCCACCCCACCCCAGTCAGTTCTGTCTGGTTTAATTGCTAACCATCTGCTGGAGAAGAATCCGTATGTAAGGGCTATAAAAATTGGGGATTTGATCACTCCGCATCCCAGCAGGCACAGCTGCCCAGGGGTGAAAGGGTAGAAGAGGACAAAGTACGGTCACCTCCTTAACTCTGCCCACAACCATAGCAAATCTCAACAAGGCCACCCCATTTTTTTGTTTCAATCGTTTATCTAATGACTAGTTCGACACCCGTGCTTCGCTACGAAACTATGTGGTCGGGCTTAGTTTGGGGGAGGAAAATAAGAGGGGGAATTCTGCCTCTGCCTACCAGCATTCACCTGGCTAGCATCCTGTCTGTGTGGGAGAGAGTCGAGGGCTGTTTGGAAACTGAAAGAATATTTGCTTTTTGAGCAAGAAGGAGACAGCAAGGAGCCTGGGCGTGGCTTAGCTCAACCGTTCTGTACTAAAGCTGCTTGGTTGCTGTGAAACTGAAACTCCTCTCCTCTGCTTGTGTTTTGCACGTGGAACAGATTTTTTTTCAGGTGGGGAGGGGGAGTAGAGCTCCTTAGCATCAGAGTGTGTTGTTAATAATAATAATAATAATAATAATAATAATAATAATAATAATAATAATAATAATATAAGAAATACTCTAAATGCTCTGAGGGTCATTTGGAAAAATCCTTTCTTAGTGAGCACCTAGAAGCCAAGAGGAACATAGGTGCCAAATTTCAAGTTTGTAGGCTTTACAGTTCTGGAGATTTTGTGATGATGCCTGAGTGGTATTTCGTTTTTATATAGATATATATAGATTGTAGCAGAGATGCTATCTTAGCCCTTTTTCCACCAGTGCTAAAGGTGTGAGAAGGAACAGCTTCCCGTTTGATTAAGATGTTGGTAATGGTTTGTTTTCTGATGAAGAGGGATAAGGGTTTACAGGTAGCCCTCGACTTAATGACCACAATGGAGCCCAAAGTTTACATCGCTAAGAAAGACGTTCATTAAGTGAGTTTTGCCATAGCTGTTAAGTGAATCAGTGCAGTTGTTCAGAGAGTCACACAGTTGTTAAGTGAATTTGGCTCCCCCCGTTGACTTCACTCGTTGGAAGGTCGCAAAAGGGGATCATGTGACAACCCTCCCCCCGGAGAAATGTCATGACCGTCATAAATACGAGTCAGTGGCCAAGTGTCTGGATTTGGACCACGGGGACACTGCAACGGTCGTAGGTGTGAAAATTGGTCCCCAAGTCCCTTTTTTTTTTCCTTCCAGTGCCATTGTAACGTTGAACAGTCACTAAACAAACTGTCATAAGTGGAGGACTCCCTGTGCTTGGCAAAGCGCCTGACTAGGTTGGTTGTCTTGCACAAACGTAACCAGTAGGTGGAGTTCACAGAACACACACTCGGCCTGGGCAGTGAAAGACTCCTGGCCACCAAGTGGGTGGGTGATGTTTAGTTTCGTTGACTTTATTGTCATTGTCCCTCGTGCAACAAAATTAAATACCATCTTCAGTGTCCAATTTATGACTGTGGAAATAAAATACAAGCACACGTCCTTCGCATGCTATACATTGAATTAAAAACCCCTGATATTGCATTGATGTTGCACTATACAGTAGAATTCGGTAGAGTTACTGTCCTGGGATAGAAGCTGTTTTTCAGCCTATTTGTCCTTGTTTTTATTATCCTGTATCGTCTGCCAGGTGATAATAGTTCAAAAAAAGGATTCCCAGGATGAGATGGATCTTTGAGGATGTTTTGAGCTTTCTTAAGGCAGCGGGAGCTCTGAAGCTCTTCCAAAGAGGGGAGAGGGCAACCCAGGATCCTCTGGGCCATGACATTCACCCTCTGGAGTGCTGTCCTACCAGCCACTATCTATTAATCTTGGCTCATCTTTCTGGGCCTTCCAAAAGCCAGACTGTTTGGTGAATGGTGGTCCCATGTATGTTGTGTGAACGTGGTGAGTTAATGCAGCAAACCCTGCATGTGCGCGTGAAGTCCTGACCTCAGGGCCCCTTTCGGCAGCCACGTGGCCCGGCTCATCCAAAATTCATCAACAGATGTCCGGATCGTGACTTGCCCAAAGGTTGACTGTTCCTCGCCTGCCGGATGTTCTCAAGATTGTTGCGTGGCAGTTAATCAAAGCTGCTTTTGGAGGCGCACGGGATTAATCTCAGGCGCTCACCCGTGGGAAGCCCAGCCTTTCCGCGGTTGCCCTGGCCTTGGATGGGCTCCCCTTGTGCAAAATTTATCCTCTCTTCTCCTTCCCTTCTACTAATTTCCTTCCCTTCCCTTCTTCTATCATTCTTTCCTTCTCTTCCTTTCTATCTCCTTTCCTTCTTTCCTTTCTCTTTCCTTCTATCTTTCTTTCCTTCCTTTCTATCTCCTTCTTTTCCCTTCCCTTTCCTTCTATCTTTCTTTCCTTCTTTTCTATCTCTTTTCCTTCTTCTTTCCTTTCCTTTCCTTTCCTTCTATCTTTCTTTATTCCTCCTTTCCTTCTATCTTCCTTTCTTTCTCCTTTCCTTCTCCTTTCCTTTCCTTTCCTTTCCTTTCCTTTCCTTTCCTTCTGTCTTCCTTTCTTTCTCCTTTTATCTCCTTTCCTTCTTTCCTTTCTCTTTCCTTCTATCTTTCTTTCCTTCCTTTCTATCTCCTTCTTTTCCCTTCCCTTTCCTTCTATCTTTCTTTCCTTCTTTTCTATCTCTTTTCCTTCTTCTTTCCTTTCCTTTCCTTTCCTTCTATCTTTCTTTATTCCTCCTTTCCTTCTATCTTCCTTTCTTTCTCCTTTCCTTCTTTCCTTTCCTTTCCTTTCCTTCTGTCTTCCTTTCTTTCTCCTTTTATCTCCTTTCCTTCTTTCCTTTCCTTCCTTTCTATCTCCTTCTCTTCCCTTCCCTTTCCTTCTATCTTTCTTTCCTTCTTCTTTCCTTTCCTTCTATCTTCCTTTATTCCTCCTTTCCTTTTCTTCTTTCCTTTCCTTTCCTTTCCTTCTATCTTCCTTTCTTTCTCCTTTTATCTCCTTTTCTTCTTTCCTTTCCTTCCTTTCTATCTCCTTTCCTTTCCTCCATCTTTTTCCCTTCCTTCCACCTTTCCTCTCCCTTTCCTTGCTTCTCCATCACTGGAGGTTTTCAAGAAGAGGCTGGACATCTCCTTGCCTGAAATGCTATAGCCTCTCCTACTCGTTCTGAGGGTTGGTCTAGATGACCTCCAAGATCTTTTCCAACTCTGCTGTTCTATGTTCTGCATTCCCTTCTCTCTCCTCTCCTCTCCCCCAGATTCACTTAACAACCGTGTTACTAAATGAACAGCTGCAGCGATTCATTTAACAACGGCGGCAAGAATTGTAAAATGGGGGCAAAACTCACTTAACGACTGCATGAATGTTAGGCTCAGATGTAGTCTCAAGTCGAGGACTACTTGTTAATGGTTACAGAGTCGTGGGCCAAAAGCCAAGCGCTCTTCCATCACCGGATTCGTTGCTCATTTCAGCAGAGCGCATTGATCTTTGCACAATGCGTTGTTCAATCAACAAGTCCATCACGATCTTGCAAAATTTAATTTCACAATTAGTGGTTGTGGGGAAACGGGCGCCAGCTTCTCCCTTTGTTACAGGGGCGATCAATCACTGCCATGAATAGCTGCTGATTTTGGGATCAGAAAAGGCCTCTTCACACTTCAGAAAGGCAGAAAATAAGCTGGGCGGAGGTGATTCAACAAACGTCTTCAGCGAAAGCGACAGGAATCCTGGCTCCCTTGCTGGCGTTCTTGTCTTTTTCCGAAAGCACGGCTTTAAAAACACGGCGATTGGGGTCCAGCTGTTGTGATTCATCAACAATGGCTTATTGTTAACTCTGGGCAAACCTAGCCAGTTGTGGTTTAACAGAACAATATAACAGAGTTGGAAAGGATGAACGGTGGCAGGAACTGGGCCTGGCTAGTCCAGGGAAGAGAAGGACCAGGGGAGGCAGGAGAGCATCTTCCAATATTTGAAGGGCTGCCCCAGAAAGGAGGAAGGGGGGGTCAAGATATTCTCCAAAGCACCTGAACGCCAAACAAGGAATAATGGATGGAAACTGAACAAGGAGAGATTCAACCTGGAAATAAGGAGAAACTTAGGACAATCAACTAATGGAACATAAGTTGCCTTTGGAAGATATGAGAGATTCATCCCTGGAGGCTTTCAAGAAGAGGCTGGACTGCCACCTGTCAGAAATTGTTGGGCTGGGGGTTGGGCTAGATGACCTAGAAGGTCCCTTCCAACTCGGTTAATCTGATAGTCCAGCGCTCTACTCGGGCAAGAAACCCTGTACCACTTCAGACAAATGCTTGCCCAATCTCTTCTTTAAAACTTCCAGTGTTGAAGGACCTACAACTTCTGCTGTTCTCTCACTGTCAGGAAATTTTTTTCCTTAATTCCGGGTTGCTCCTCTCCTTGATTAGTTTCCATCCTTTGCCTCCAGGATCTTGGGAGAATAGGCTGGCCCCCCCTCTCTTCTTTGGGGCAGCCCCTGAAATATTGAAACCCTGCTATCAGGTCTCCCCTAGTCCTTCTTTTCATCGAACAAAACATACCCAATTCCTGCAGCCGTTCTCCGTATGTTGTAGCCTCCAGTCCCCTAATCCTCTTTGTTGCTCTTCTCTGCACTCTTTTTCTAGAGTCTCCACGTCTTTTTCACATCGTGGCGACCAAAACTGGTCTATTCTGGCTTAGCCTCGTGTGTTAAACAACCGGGGTGACTTTTAGGGAGCACCTCCCGTTTTCCTGAGCATTTTGACTTGCCAAACCGTTTCTGGCCACCACTGTTATTGTCGGGTTTACTCTTTAATTTCCTGAAACTCATCCTGGCTGGTTCTGAGAAGGCCCCATTCATTTTCCGCTCCTTTGCCACCCCGCTTTTGTCTGGCTTCAAGGGCCCCAATGGCTTCCCGGTGTGAAGAGGTAATTTCCCAAGCCTATTATTATTATTATTATTATTATTATTATTATTATTATTATTTTCCCTTAAGCTTTCCCAACAGGGAGGCTGTTTTACACCAGCTGACCACGAGGCATCCGTTCTGCCACTCCAGGGTGAAGAGGGTTCACGTGGATTTGAAAGCAGGAATGGGGGGGGGGGGGCCGTTTTTCAGACAAGCAGATTTCCCAAGGGTGGGTGGGTGGACACACATTAGCAAATACGCCCCCGATTTTTCTGGAAGATGGGAGGGAGGGAGGAGGAGAATGCAAGGCAGAAAGAAAATCTCCTTTGGAAATGTTGGCACGTCTTGCCTGTTGTTTACCGGAGCTGGTTCTCTGCTCAAGCACACTGGTGTGTCTCGTTTCTCTTCCCTCGGGCATACAGGCAGTCCTCAACTTACGACCGCAGTCGAGCCCAAATTTTACGTTCCTAAGCAGGACAGTTGCCAGATGAGTTTTGTCCCGTTTTACAGAACTTTCTGGCCACCGCAGGCCTGCAAGTACTGGATTCTAACCATTGGGAGGGAGGGAAGGGAAGGAGGGAGGGCAATAGTATTTAGACTTATATCCTGCTTCGCAGCCCTCTCTAAGCGATTTACAGAGTCAGCCTCTGGCCCCCAACAATCTGGGTCCTCATTTTACCGAACTTGGAAGGATGGAGGGCTGAGTCAACCTTGAGCCAGTCAGGATCGAACTGCTGGCAGTGGGCAGCCTGCAATTCTGGATTCTAACCACTGGGAGGGAGGGAGGGCAATGGTACTTAGATTTATATACCACTTCACAGTGTTTTCTGTCCCTCTCTAAGCAGTTTACAGAATCAGCCTCTTGCCCCCAACAATCTGGGTCCTCATTTTACCCACCACGGAAGGTTGAGTCAACCTTAACCTAAAGGGAGCTTCCCACCACCACGTCCCGTGGTGGCATTTCCACTTTTCAAAGAAAAAAAGGCTCCAGCTTTGGGGGAAAAAAAACACTGATTCTTACTTTAATATCCTTCTAACAGAAATATGAGTTGTGTGCTTGCTTTAAACAACAACAACAAAAAAAAAACCAGAAGACCTTCTGAGCCATCCACCCTCCACGTCAGAACGGTGGGCCCCATAACACGATTGGTGGACTTCAACTCCCAGAATTCCTGAGCCCAGCGTGGGATTTGAAGCCCACAAGTTCATAACGGTTAACGTTGTGTCCCCCACCCACACACACACACACTGTGTGGTTCTAAACATCTGCCTCTCCTCCTCCCCCCCCCCCTGCAGCAAATCATGAAAGACCGCTGGATGAATGTGGGTCACGAGGACGACGAATTGAAGCCTTACGTGGAACCTCTGCCAGACTACAAGGACCCCCGGCGGACAGGTAACCACGTGAGGAGAAGGGTGATGGGTCAGGCCAGGCCAGGGGTGCCAAACTCAAGGCCCACGGGCCAAATTCGGGGTTGCGTCGAGCTGGCCACGCCCACCTTTGCCACGTTTTCCCCTCCCAAGGTCAAACACAAACCCGACGTCAACTCATAAAATATTTCTCTGGTCTTGTTAGAGTTGCCAACGAAAAGGGAGGGGGGAGCAGTGCGGCAGCTTGGAAATCGAAAGTGCATTCCGCAAATAGTCTTCAAAGATAGTAACTAGGTGATCAAAGTTTCTGCCACGCAAAATTCTAACTGGAGAACATGATGGATGACTCTGGGCTATGGAGGTGTCCCATTGGAGAATATGAATTACGATACACCCAGGGGGTGGAGGGAAAACCAGGGTCAAGGGTGGCAATGAATGATGTGTCTCAGAGTTGGCTACACCCAGGCAGCCCCGGACATGTGAACTCCCAATAAATCCTTTTGAAGTTTGGCTCGAGACTCGTGATTAAATTGGGGGGAGCTGCTGGAATCCTGTCACCTGATGCGACCCTCAAGGAAATGAAGCTTGGCACCCCTGGGTTTTTGGCGATCCTCACTTGATGGGTGTCCCTTACAAAGACAACCCTGTGAGGTGGACTGGGCTGAGAGAGAATGATCGCTAGGTGGGACTTTTCACCTTCTGAGCAACTGGGGGAGGGGTGGCAACTTTCCTGCAAGATGGTTTTGACTCTCCTCCTCCTCCTCCTCTTCTCCCCTGCCCCCTCCTCCTCCTCCACCCTCCAGAGCTCATGATTTCTATGGGCTACACCCGGGAAGAAATTCAAGAGTCCTTAGTCAGCCAGAAGTACAATGAAGTGATGGCGACGTACCTGCTGCTAGGCTACAAAAACTCAGAGGTGAGTGCGATTGGAAGGAGAGGGGAGGCGGTTGTCCACACGCGTCTAGCTTCTGAAGGGCAACCTGCAGGGGCGGTTTGCACACCCACCCACCCACACACACACACACAAGCAAGCAGGCTGGTTAGTCATGTTGCTTATCTCCTGTTGAAGTCAGCTCTTCCGTTTATGTTGAGACTCTGGAAAGGGTGCAGAGAAGAGCAACAAAGAGGATTAGGGGGCGGGAGGTTAAAACATAGGAAGAACAGTTGTAGGAACTGGGTATGTCCAGTTTAATAAAAAAAGAGGACCGGGGGTGATAGTACAGTAGAGTACAGTAGAGTACAGTAGAGTGAATAGAATATAGAATGGAATGGAATGGAATAGAATAAGGAATAGAATAGAATAGAATAGAATAGAATAGAATAGGGAATAGAATAGAATAGAATAGAATAGAATAGAATAGAATAGAATAGAATAGAATAGAATAGAATAGAAAACAGAATAGAATAGAATAGAATAGAATAGAATAGAATAGAATAGAATAGAATAGAATAAGGAATAGAATAAGGAATAGAATAAGGAATAGAAAACAGAATAGAATAGAATAAGGAATAGAAAACAGAATAGAATATGGAATAGAATAGAATAAGGAATAGAATAGAATATGGAATAGAATAGAATAGAATTAAGGAATGGAGTGGAATAGAATAGAATAGGGAATAGAATAGAATAGAATAGAATAGAATAGAATAGAATAGAAACAATAGAATAGAATAGAATAGGGAATAGAAAAATAGAATAGAATAGAATTCTTTATCAGCCAAGTGTGATTGGACGCACAAGGAATCTGTCTTTGGTGCAAATGCTCTCAGGGTACATAAAAGAAAAGAGACATTCGTCAAGAGTCAAGGATCCTCAGGCACAACACTTAATTAATAGTCCTAGGGTACAATATCCAAAAAGGATAGCAGTCTTGCAGTATTTGAGGGGCTGCCCCAAAGAAGAGGGGGCCAAAGCTATTCTCCAGGACAAGAAGCAACGGAGGGAAACTAGTCAAGGAGAGAAGCGATCTGGAATTGAGAAGCTCCCTGACAGTGGGGACAATTAGCCATCGGAACAGCCGGCCTCCACACGTTGTGGGTGCTCCAACACGGGAGGATTTTAAGGAGAATCACGACAGCCATTTGTCTGAAAGGGTTTCCTGCTTGAGCAGAGGGCTGGACTAGAAGGTCTCCCAGGTCCCTTCCAAATATTCTGTTAATTCTGCTGAATGTCTTAAGTAGAAGCTTCCAACTTACTCTCTGCGTGTGGCAACCTGGCACCAACGCCTGCCTCCAGTTGGCAGCTGCCTCCACCCACCCCTGGGCTTGCTGGCTGCTGCTCGTTCGCAGGGATAGAATTTTGCATCTGCCATGCCAGGCTGCCCTGGTTAAGCGTGTGATTGACAGGTGGCGCCCCGCTGAATGCAATGAGAGGAACCCTGGACCTCTTTTTGTCATATCGCTGGAGATCCCTGGAGAAGAGGATTTTATTCTTTATTTCTTAGCAGCCTTCCGGTCCTCGTGCATCTTCTAAGAAAGTTTTCCCTGCAGTTTGCGTTTTCCACACAGCAAGTCTCAAATGCCCCTTTTGTTCATCAATCCTCTCCCTGGAAAATTTAAAAAGAAATAAGCCATGGAGAACAAGCAGGGTTAAAATGCCTTTTTGGATGGAAGAAGTGTAAAAGAGAGAGGGAGGGGGAAGGGAAGGGAAGGAAGGAAGGAAGGAAGATGGAAATGAGGAATGAAGGAGATGAGGTGGGGATAGAAGAGGAAGGAAGGAAAGAGATAGATGAGATGAGGTGTGGATGGAAGGAAGGAAGGAAGATGGAAATGAGGAATGAAGGAGATGAGGTGGATAGAAAGGGAAAGAAGGAAGGAAGGAAGGAGATGAGGTGTGGATAGAAGAGGAAGGAAGGAAAGAGATAGATGAGATGAGGTGTGGATGGAAGGAAGGAAGATGGAAATGAGGAATGAAGGAGATCAGGTGGATAGAAAGGGAAAGAAGGAAGGAAGGAGATGAGTGTGGATGGAAGGAAGGAGGGAGGGAAGGAAGGAAGGAAAGAGATAGTCTTTGCAAAGAAGATAAAAGTTTGCAAAGTTTTGCAAAGAAGATCAAAACCAATTACAAACTCATGGAAAGCAAGAAGAAATGAAACAAAAAGTGAAGAAAGAAAGAAGAAAAGAGATGGGAAGAAGAAACCTTTTAATTTCTTTTGCAGCAAACGCAGTCGCAACAGATGCTTCGGTTCCAAAAGAAAGCCGCCCCTTTTTCGTTAATCCAAGTTTTCTGTTCCAAGCTCCGGCAGTCCCAGCATAAACTTCTCTTTTCCTCCGTGCAACGGAAAACATCTTCACTTCCTTTTTTGGGTGGGGGGACCTCTGCCTGCGAGGGCTTGCGCGAGAAGCCCCCTCTGGGGGCTGGAGCCTTTTCTGACATCCCCCCCACCCCCTTTTTCCCTGCTCCTCCAGCTCGACAACGACAGCAGTACCCTCAAGCCTCGCCCCCAGCCGGAGCTCGCCAACAGCATGGTCCCCTCCCCTTCGCACAAGGTACAACGCAGCATCTCCGCCAACCCCAAGCAGCGCCGCTTAAGTGACCAGGGTGAGTTTCTTCCGCTCCGGGGGTCCCCCTCGTTCTGGGCCAAGCGGGGAGGCTGTCCTGCACTAGAGGGGGGAGGGGATTGTATTGACTATTCCCAACCTTTTATCGTGGGGTTTTTTTTTTATAAGTAACTCAAGGTGTCGAAGATTCCTTCCTTCTCTTATTTTTCCCTACAACGACAACCCTGTGAGGTGGGTTGGGCTGAGAGAGAGAGAGAGAATGATGGCCCGCAAGTCACCCAGCCAGCTTTCGTGCCTAAGGCGGGACTAGAACTCACTGTCTCCTGGTGATTGCACCCAAGTCACCCAGCTGGATTTCATACCTAAGGAAGAGACTAGAAGTCACCGTCTCCTGGTGATTGGCCCAGAGTTACCCAGCCAGCTTTCATGCCTAAGGTGGGACTAGAACTCCCAGTCTCTTGGTGATTGGCCCAGAGTCACCTAGCCGGCTTTTGTGCCTAAGGCAGGACTAGAACTCACTGTCTCCTAGTGATTGCACCCAAGTCACCCAACTGTTTCATGCCTAAGGAAGAGACTAGAACTCCCAGTCTCCTGGTGATTGGCCCAAAGTCACCCAGCTGGCTTTCCTGCCTAAGGCAGGACTAGAACTCACTGTCTCCTGGTGATTGCACCCAAGTCACCCAGCTGTTTCATGCCTAAGGAAGAGACTAGAACTCACCGTCTCCTGGTGATTGGCCCAGAGTCACCCAGCCAGCTTTCATGCCTAAAGTGGGACTAGAACTCACCGTCTCCCAGCATTATAGATAGCCAGTTTCGTGTTGTGGTAAAGGTGGTGGCTTAGAAATCATAGACAGTGAGTTCTCGTCCCGCCCTAGGCATGAAAGCTGGATGGGTGATTTTGGACCAATTACTGGGAGGTGGTGAGTTCCAGTCCTGCCTTAGCCATGAAAGCTGGATGGGTGTCTTTGGACCAATCACCAGGAGACGGTGAGTTCTAGTCCTGCCTTAAGCATGAAAGCTGACCGGGTGACTTTGGGCCAGTCCCTCTCTCTCAGCCCAACCCCCAACTCACAGGGTTGTTGTGATGCAAAAAATGGGGGGGGGGTGAGGTCGCCACCTTGGGTTCACCAAACACATGTGGGTGGGTGGGTGGGTGTGCAATCGTGTGCGTGTGTGTATAAATCAATGAAAAGGCATCTAACAACACCAAAACAATAGTATTTTCCTTCACCCTTGTTGAGTTTTCGACGTAAACCGCCTGGAAACTTTTCGATTTGGCCACCCTAATGAGTTCATCGTCGCCATCCGGGGGTGGGTGGGTTTCACCTTTGGGAGGGTCTCGGGAGGGAGGGGTCTTCTTTTGCCCCCAAAGGACAGCCCTCCTCCCTCCCTCCCTCCCTCCTTCTTGCACCAGGCCCTCACTGTTCTCCTTTTCCTCTGCCCGCAGTACCCAACCTCCCGACGTCCACGTCTTACTCCAAGAAAACGCAGGCCGCCAACGCTGAGAACAAGAGGCCCGAAGAAGAGAGGGAGGCTGGGCGTAGCAAGGCTGGAAGCACCGTCAAAGTGCCCGCCAGCCCCCTGCCCAGCCTGGAGAGGAAGAAAAGCACCCCGATGCCCTCCACGGTCAGTGCCCGAAGACCCCCCCTCCCCACCTGTGGGCTTTGCGGGGGGGGAGGAGCTCCATCGCTGAATCTATAACCGCCTGTCCAGGGTGGCTACTCAGGAATTTATTATCCGGGTAGTCCTTGACCTATGGCCTTAATGGAATCCTCTTAAGACGTGACCGCCGTAAATCGAGGCAGTCACGTGACCAAGCTGAGCTCAGGACCTGTCTTGGTGTGGGGTCACAAGGTGGACAGCGCGTGGATCGTAAAGCGAGCCTGTTGATTCGCGCGGATGTTTTTAGCTTAAAAAGTACGGAAAGTGTCAAAAAAAGAGCCGTATCAGTTGAACAGTCAGTAGCCAAGTTCTCCAAAAATAGTTATTTAATTGGTGGCGGGGATATCCTTGCATAGAACCGGGTTATAAATACCGTTTTTTTGAAGGGGGAGGTCTGTCGTAACTTCAGACGGTCGCTAAGCAAGTTGTCATAAGTCGAGGACTGCCTGTATTGCTGTACCCGTATAAAGGCTGCATTACAGGTAGTCCTTGACTTAACAGCCACAATTGAGGCTCAACCTCTGTGTGGCTCAGTGAAATAATTTGGGAGGCCGGTTTTTGCCTCCTTTTACGACTTTTCTTGCCCCCGTTGCTAAGTGAATTGGGGCCACTGCTAAGTTAATCAGCACGGTCGTGAAGCTAATCTGGCTTCCCCGTGGACAGGAGGTCGCAGAAGGAGATCACATTGCAACCGTCATAAGTATGAGTCAGTGCCCAAGCATCTGAATTTTGATCATACGGGTGGGGGATGCTACAACGGTCATTAAGTGTGAAAAACGGTCGCAAGTCCCTTTTTTCAGTGCCGTTGTAACTTTGAGCAGTCACTCGATGCAGTGTTGTAAGTCGAGGACCACCTTAGAGGCTTTTTTTCTGGGTTGGAAATCTGCTGCCGGCATGCCAACCCTGGCCGGCGGCCATCCCTCACTTGGCGTCTCTCCTCGTTTGCAGAACAGCGTTCTCTCGACCAGCACAAATCGGAGCCGCAATTCCCCCATGCTGGACCGCGCCAGCTTGGGCCAGAACTCGATACAGAACGGCAAAGATAGGTAAGGAGGAAGAGGAGGAGGAGGTGGGAAGTCAGCCCTGACCACCCCAGAGGTTGCCCCGACCGAGGAATAAAAGCGTTTGCATTTTAAACCAGGAATAAAAGTGTTTCTATTTAAACCAGGGTTTCAAAGTGTTTCCATTTTAAACCAGGAACAAAAGTGTTTTTATTTAAACCAGGGTTTCAAAATGTTTGCATTTTAAACCAGGAACAAAAGTGTTTCCATTTTAAACCAGGAACAAAGGTGTTTCTATTTTAAACCAGGGTTTTCGACCCTTAGTCACTTTTTTAAGATTTGTAGACTTGGATATTGAGTTAAAATTTGCTTTTTCTAATCTTTTTTTTATTGATACTTTTTTTTCCCCTTTAATATATAAGAACTCCTACCTTGAGCAGGAGGCTGGACTGGATGACCTCCAAGGTCCCTTCCAACTGTTATTGTTCTGTTATTTCTGTTACCCAAGCGCTTAGTCAACAGTGGCCTGAGTCCATTTCCTTTTACAAATTAATAATAATTGTGCTAGTAATAATAGCAGCAGTAATCCTAGTAAAAGTTTTTTATTCTTATTTAAAGTGGTATAGTTTCCCCCCTTCCCTTCTCCTGCCCCAAAGCACCGCAACCCCTTTTCAAAATTACTTGGATCTAAATCAGAGGTCTCCAATCTTGGCCAACTTTTAAGACTTGTAGAGACTTCCACTCCCAACGTTCTCCCGGTCACCATATTGGAGTGGCAAAGCTTTGGATGACCACTCGAGGGCGGCAAAGAGATGTGAATTCCCTTGCTGCCATCTAGTGGCCATTTCAGTGAATTGGATTTAGTGAGTTGGTTTCCCAGAATGCCCAGGACTGGCTGGAGAATTCTGGGAGCTGAAGTCCACAAGTCTTAAAGTTGGCCAAGTTGGGGGACCCCGGATCTAAATCAAGCCCGTATCAATGTCCCACCCGTGGCCTCAACCCAGCCACCACCACCCGCCTTCCGAGCAGGAATGACCCTCGTGGAAGTGGTCCCCTCTTGGGGGTGCAGAAGAGTTGCTAAAAAGACCCACACCTTCCCCCCCCACGCCCCCCTCACTGGATACTACCCCTGGACGGATAAGGCGAGGGGGGACACCTCCTCTTACGTCCATTTGGTGAGAGAGGGGGGGGGGGTTCCGTTACTTCCGCTGCAGGCCGGCCCTCTTCCCCGAATTCCCGCCCCGAAGTCCTTTCCCACGGGTCTCCTCGGAATACTTTTCCCTTAGCGAGCAAGGAGCAGCTCTCGGCCCGTCATTCCTGTGACCTGCACGCATTCACACACCCACCCACACACCCACATGTATATATTTTCATGCCTTTAACGCCCCCCCCCCCCTTTGGACCCGACCCCCTGGTCTTCCTTCAAAACCTCAGTCATGCATCCATTCCCCCCCCTCCCCCGTCGCCCTTGCTCCCCCCCCCCCCATCCCACTGACACAACCTCCATTTGCCTCCATTTCCTGTGGCATCTAGTGGGGGTTGCTTGACTCATATACATATATACTGGGTTGTGTATTGTATATTTGCTTTTCACCCCTCCTCCCCCCCCCCGGAATGACCTCCTGGCGGCTCAATCTGTGGCGTGGCGGGGCTGATGGTGGGGACCACCTCTCCCCACACCCACCCCTTTTAGCTGATGAAGGGATGGATAGGATGAGGAGGGAGGAGGAAGAAAAGAAGAATGGGATTGGTAGGGAAAAAGGGAAGAAAGGAAAGGAAGATAGAAGGAGGAAAAGAAAGGAAGATAGAAGGAAAGGAAAGGAAGATAGGAAGGGAAAAGATAGAAGGAGCAAAGGAAGATAGAAGAAGGCAAGGAAATTAGAAGGAGGAAGGGGAAGGGAAAGGAAAGGAAAGGAAAGGAAAGGAAAGGAAAGGAAAGGAAAGGAAAGGAAGATAGAAGAAGGAAAAGAAGATAGAAGAAAGAAAGGAAAGGAAAATAGAAGAAGGACAGGAAGATAGAAGAAGGGAAGGACAGGCAGTTAGAAGAAGGAAAGGAAAGGAAGATAGAAGGAAAGGAAAAGAAGATAGAAGAAAGAAAGGAAAATGGAAGAAGGAAAAGAATATAGAAGAAGGAAAGGAAAGGAAAATAGAAGGAAAGGAAAAGTATATAGAAGAAGGAAAGGAAAGGAAGATAGAAGAAGGAAAGGAAAAGAAGATAGGAGGAGGAAAGGAAAATAGAAGGAAAGGAAAGGAAGATAGAAGGAAAGGAAAAGAAGATAGAACGAGGAAAGGAAAATAGAAGGAAAGGAAAGGAAGATAGAAGAAGGAAAGGAAAGGAAAAGAAAGGAAAGACGTAGCCCCGACAATTACTAGCTGCAGTTGGGCAACATCACTGGATAGTCTGGGGTGGTTGGTGGGGCCTGCTGCAGATTTCATCTGCCAACCCGCTTCTTCACCCCTTTTCCCCCTCCTCTCATTCTCCCCCCCCCCCCAGCCTTTCCCTCCCACCCACCCCCCACCCCGTTTTCTCTCCTTGGTTTGGACTTTGGCTTCTCCCTGGCTTGATTTTATTTTTTCTCCCCCTCCCCCCCAGCCTAACCACTCCGGGCTCCAGGGCCTCCACCGCCTCCGCCTCCGCCGCCGTGAGCTCCGCGCGCCCGCGACAGCACCAGAAATCCATGTCCGCCTCGGTGCACCCCTCCAAGCCCACGCTGCCCCCCACCGACAATCACTGCGAGGCCCAGCGACCTAGGCAAGTGGGCAGCTGTGGGCACCTGGGGGTCTTTCCTTCCCTCCTCTCCTGCTTCCTGCCCTCCAGGTCTCACCAGCTGCCCCCCTTGGTTTCATTGTTCTGCGTCCCTTCCTGGCCCCAGAGCCATAACCCTTGCGGTGGGGGGCAGGGCTGCCTAGAGGGGATCGGGGCAGAAGAGGTTGGGGAGGGGGGTCTGTCCTGAGACCTGGGAGCTCATCCTGTTGGGTGGGTTGCCCCCCTATTTTTTAGGCAGGGGTCCCCAAACTTGGCCAACTTTAAGACTTGTGGACATTCTCCCAGTCATCATATTGGAGTGGCAAAGCTTTGAATGACCACTAGAGGGCAGCAAAGAGATGTGCATCTCTTTGCTGCCCTCTAGTGGACATTTCAGCAAGTTGGATTCCCAGAATTCCCATGGAGAATTCGGGGACTTGAAGTCCACAAGTCCTAAAAGTTGGGCAAGTTTGGAGACCTCTGGCCTAAAGGCTTGAAGGGGGGGGAAACACGGTTTCATGGTGTCTTTCCTCAACATGCCCTCCACCTCTTCATGGCCCTGGGTCCCCGGGTTCCAATTGCCCTACGATCCTGGCTCGTTTGGGACCCACCGGCCAGGACAATGTTGGCGATTCCTACTGGGTTTGCTTCCCCCTCTCCATGCCCGGGACAAAGGGAATCCATTTTGTAGGTAGTCCTCTACTTGCGAAGGCAAGCGGGACCATAACGCCTTCCGTCACCAAGCAGTGGAGTCATTAAGTGAAACATCGGCTGACCACTCCTGATTTCACAGTCTTTTGGGCCTCGGTAGTTAAGTCAACCCAGCTTCCCCACCGTCAGGGTGGAAGCCTCCTGTCAACTCAAAAATATTTCTCTGGTCTTTTAGAGTTGTCAGCAGAAAGGGAGTGGGGGGAAGCAGTGCATTCCTTAAATGCTTCAGATAATTGCTAGGCAGCCGAAGCTTCTGGCGCTCAAGATTATTACTGGAGAGCATGATTGATGACTCTGGGCTATGGATGTGTCCCGTTGGAGAATATACATCCAAGGGTGGGGGGAAGACCAAGGCCAAAGAGTCAGCTACACCCAGGTAGCACCAACATGGACACTCCTAATAAATTAATTTCTTTTTTTAACTCTGAGAGACGCGGCTAGAGACTCGAGATTTGAAATGGGGGTGAATTGTCGGAGCCCTGACACCCCCTCCATCTTCATCCTTGGGGGAGAAACCCCCGGGATACCATCTAAAAATGGCTTGTCAGGCCTGACCCAATGGATCGGCTCTCCGCTCACCCCCTCCCCAGGAACCCCAAACCAGCATTCGTGGGTTGGACATGGCTTCTCTCTCCCTTCGCCACCCACACCTCCCGAGTCAGCGGAGGGGCGGAGGGTCTCTCCGTCTGGCCTCCCCTGACTGACCTCCTCCTCCTCCTCCTCCTCTTTCCCCACAGCACAGCCCCCCAGCGGGCTCCCGTGGCCTCCCCCTCCGCCCACAACATCAGCAGCGCCCTCCCCGAGCGCACCAACTTCCCACGAGGCATCCAGAGCCGCAGCACTTTCCACGCCGGGCAGCTCCGGCCGGTCCGGGACCAGCAGAACCTCTCTTACGGACTGACCCCCGCCTCGCCTTCGGGCAACAGCCAAGGCCGGAGAGGGGCTTCGGGCAGCCTCTTCAGCAAGTTCACCTCCAAGTTCGTACGCAGGTGAGCCGGGGAAGGGCGGGAGCAGAGCATCCGGGGTGGCGTGACTGCATGGAGGGGGGAGGGCGGGGGCAGGGTGAGCGTGAGATGGGACAGACACCCCCGGTTTCTCCTCCCCTATCAGAAACGTCCCTGCTGTTCTCAGGGGCTCCGAGGGGCGCATGCTGGCTGATTCTTTGTGTGTGTCGGACCCCCCGCTGCCCCTCCCTCTCTCCCTCCCCTCCCACAGATCCCCACCACGATGTCACAGCGCCCACAGTCCGCTGTCTGCTGCGGTGGCGGAGGGGTTAAGAGTGCAGTACTGCGGGCGACTTCTGCCGGCTGCCTACAATTGGGCAGTTTGAGTCTCACCAGGCTCCAGGTGGACTCAGCCTTCCTTCCTTCCAAGGTTGGTCCAATGAGGACCCCGACTGTTGGGGGCAAGAGGCTGACTCTGTCAACCGCTTAGAGAGGGCTGTGAAGCACTATAAAGCGGTACATAAGTATAAGAGCCTCGGTGGCGCAGTGGTTAGAGTGCAGTACTGCAAGCTACTCCTACTGCAGTTGGGCAGATCGAATCCCACCGGGCTCCAGGTGGACTCAGCCTTCCTTCCTTCCAAGGTGGGCGAAAGGAAGACACAGATATGCTAACTCTTGCTTTGAGAGGGCTGTAAAAGCGCGATAAAGCGGTATATAATCGTGCTATTGCTATAAGGGCTGTTGCTATTGGTCCACACTCAGATCGCGCACACACTCCAGGTGGTGCCAAGAAACCAAAGCTGCCACCAGCTCTTTTAAGGGGGGGAGGTGAACTCACCCAGCTTTCAGATGCCCCCCCCCCCACCAGGGCTCCACAGGGCTGGGGCACAACCTCTCCCTAGCAAGATCCAGAAAGGGGGCCCTCGACCCCCAAGTGGGTCTGGGATGCAAGAACAGCCTAGACATCTCCCCTCCCCCAAAAGAGGAGACTTTCTTTGGACTAACACCGCTGGGGAATGACAAGCTATCATTCAGGGTGGCTTAGCCAGCATTGTCCCTGCAAAGCCCAGGATGGAGTGGGTGGGAGGGCTCCTGATCACAGGACCCCTGTAGCACTAAGAATAACAAGAGTTGGAAGGAAGGGGAGGTGGTGGCTCGGGGGCTAAAGACGCTGAGCCTGTCGATCAGAAAGGTCGGCAGTTCGGCGGTTCGAATCCCTAGTGCCGCATCATGGAGTGAGCTCCCGTTCGAAACCATGTAAAAAAAAAAAAAACTTGGTTTTCTCAACCTCGGGCCCTTTTAGGATGGGCGGACTTCAACTCCCAGAATCCTCCTTCCACCTTCTGCTGGTTCTGATCTCTGCTCTGCCGGCTGGGGAATTCTGGGAGTTGAGGTCCACCCATCTTAAAAGGCATCCGAGGTTATGAAACACCAAAATAGTCTAGTTAGTATTGGAAGAAGGCCCGAAATCAGACAAGGCTGCGAGCCCAAACCACAAACTGTGTGTGTGTCTGTGTCTGTGTGTGTGTGTGTGTGTGTGTGTGTGTTCGAGAGGCTGTTTTGTAAACCAACCTCCTCCTTCGCAAGGCCCCAAGAGGAGGGGAGGGAGTCTGGGAAGAGGGGGGGGGAATGACCCACCTCGGTGCAGTCCAACGCCTCCTGTCTCCAGCCCCCACCCCCATTTCTTTTGCTGTGTGTTTTTGACCTTCCTTCCTGCCCACCCCGTCAACTCACCCCCCGTCCTTCTGTGGGTCCTTCCCTGGGCAGCCTCCAGCCAGAGGGGGCTACGGGGCGGGAGAGAGCAGGGGTGACCCCAGCCACCCCGGGTTCCACCGCACTCCCTCTCGCCTTCCGAAAGAGGTGACCGGGGATTTCGGGGAGCCCCACCCACCCAAGACAGATCCCAGTTTGAAACACAGGGAGGCTGTCCGTCTTTCTGCGTTGGACGGAAGGAATGAAAAAACGGGGGGAGGGGTGTTCACATCAGCCTCCCTTTCTTCAAAGACAGCCCCAGAACCAATCTGGGGAGGGGAGGGAAGGGGGCACCGGCCTATTCCGGGGACCCGTGGCTTGTTCATTTCACACTTTTCACGCTTGCTCATCCACCCACCTCTGTGTTTTTTTCCTCCCCCCTCCCTTTTTTTTTACCCCCTCCCCTTCTAGAAATCTGTCTTTCAGGTTTGCCAGAAGGTAGGCGTTCGTCACTCTGGAATTTGTTCTTTTCCCTCCTCTTCCTCCTCCTCCTCCTCCTTCCTCTCATGCAACACTCACCTCCTCCCTGCCAGCTTCTCTCGCTCTCTCGCTCTCTCTCTTTCTCTCGCTCTCTCTGTCCCCCCCCCCCCGACCCACGATGGCCAAGGGTGGCTGTGTGTGAACGCAGAGGGCACCCTTAAAGGGACAGTTTGGTAGCGGTGGTGGTCTTATTAGCTTTTGGCCTGCAGGAAGGGAAGCCCACCGGGATGTGGGGGAGGGGGCTGTTTCCACTCGGTCCCATCTGGGTCGCCAATAAGTTGTCCCGGCGTTGGATTAACCGTACGAGAAGGCTGTCTCTTTAAAGGTGGTTCTCCATCTTTGTGGTTTTTGCCTTGGCTGGGCCTCTGCTCTTTCTAACCAGACTCTTCCCCCCCCACCCCCACCCCCCTTCCCCTCTCCTGCCCCACACTAATCCCTCTTCTCCCTGCATGGTGGCGGTTAGGAGGAGCTGGGCTATATCCCTCTGCTCTGCTGCTGGACGCTGCCTTGAAGGTTCAGGCTTAGCTTGCGGGAGGTGGGCGAACAGGGATTCAGCCCATCCAGGGGAACTTCACGGTCCTCCCCGGGGATGAAAATGGGGAGTAGGGGGTTTGCACACACCCCTAAGGGGAAGTTGCTAGCCATGGCGCAGGTTGCAGTGATCTCTTTTCAAGGGGAAAAAAGTGAGATCACAAAGGTAAATTTACAAGAGCCACTTTGGCCTGGTGGTTAAGTTGCTGGGCTAGGAACCAGGCGCCTTGAGCGTTCTAGTCCTGCCGTAGACCCAGCCAGGTGGCTTTGAGCCAGTTCCTCCCCCCTCTCTCTCAGCCCTCGTGAGGTTGTTGTTGGGGATAAAATAGGAGGAGGAAGGATTAGGTACGTTCACCCGCTGAACAGTAAGTAAGAAATCTGGAATCAAAATAAAGAGAGAAAACTGGCTTTGGGCTGTCTAGATAGTCCTTGACGTACAGCCACAACCGAGCCCAAGGTTTCTGCTGCTAAGTGAGACATTACGTTCAGTGAGTTTTTTGCCCCGTTTTACGACCTCGCTTGCCACGGTTGTTAAGTGAATCGCCGCCATTGTTAAGTTAATCGGAGGGTTCTTAAGTGAATTTGGCTTCACTCACTGACTTTGCTTGTCAAAAGGTCGAAAAAGGGGATCATGTGACACACACCACCACCACCCCGGGATTCTGCGACCGTCATAAATACGAACCAGTGCCGTTGTAACTTCAGACGGTCACTAAATGAACTGTTGTAAGTCGGGGAATTGCCTGTGTAGCGTTCCCATACGTTTCCTCTCTCCAATTGGGAGGAAGTTGTGCTGTCAGTTTTCAGCGGTCACTTCTACAGAGTCGTGTGTGCGAGAGCTGCGAGATGCCGGGCTTAAGTAAATGGAATCAAGCCAGCTTCATCCACTCGCATGAACTCGGGTTTAAACGGAAATAAGCAGAATTGTGTTGTTGTTTTTTTGCTTCAGTAACATCTGCTTCCTGGCAGCCCTTTGCATTCCCCCCAAGGAAGGAAAGGAAGGAAGGAAGAAGGGAGGAAGGAAAGAAAGAAACAAAAAAGAAAGGGAGGAAGGGATAAGGGGAGAGGGAGAGAAGGAAGAAAAGAAAGAAGAAGAAAAAGAGAAAAGAGAAAGGAGGGAAAGAAGGAAGAGAGAGGGAAGGAAGGAAGAAAAGGAAGGAAGGGAAGGAAGAAAAGAAAAGAAGGAAGGGATAAAGGGTGAGGGAGAGAAGGAAGAAAAGAAAGAAGAAGAAAAAGAAAAGGAAGGAAAGAAGAAAGGGAAGGAAGAAAGGGAAGGAAGAAAAGAAAGAGAAAGAAAGGAAGGAGGGATAAAGGGGGAGGGAGAGAAGGAACAAAAGAAAGAAGAAGAAAAAGAAAAAAGAAAGGGAGAGAAGGAAGGAAGGAAGAAAGAGGGAAGGAAGAAAAGAAAAAGAAAGCAAGATCCTTTTTTATTAACCTTCAACTTTCCAACCTGGTACAGCAACGGTGTTGACCTACAAAATTGACCCCAGAGTCCTTCTCTTGGAGCAGAGCTGGGCAGAATAGAGAATGCGTATGTGTGAATTCCACCCCACCCCCACCCACCCCCCCAAAAGAGGGGAGGGGTATTACAAGATAGCCCTCCCCCTTCTCAACCTGCAACCCTCTGCTGAGAGAAACAGAGTCCCAAGGGCTCTGGAGTTGCCTTGCTTTGCCTTTTGCACAGGGAGGGCGCGATGCTCGCGCACGAGAGCCTCTCCTGAAAGTGATGGGCAGAGGGAAAGAGCCCCCTTTCAAGGCGCATGGGCCCAGAAGGGTTAGGAGCACCCCAGCACACTGGGCCACGGTTGTCCCCAAAAGGAGCTTTTTGCAAAAGGCAGCTGGACTTTCGTGGGCTTTAAAAGCGTTTTGCTTCTCGCCCGAGAAGCTTTTTCTGTTCTTCTTGGATGAAGGAAGGAAGAGAAAGGAAGAAAAATGGACAGAAGGGAAAAGAAAAAGGAACAGAAGGAAGGAAAGAGAAAACAAAAAAAAGAAGGAAGGAAGGAAGGAAAAAAGAAAGATTAGGAAGAGAAGAAAGGAAAGAAAAAGGAAAGAAGGAAGCAAAAAGGAAGGAAGAGAAAGGAAAATGGAAAGAAGGAAAAGAAAAAGGAAGAAAAGGAAAGAGAAGACAAAGGGAAGGAAGGAAACAAAGATTAGGAAGAGAAGGAAGGAAGCAAAAAGGAAGGAAAATGGAAAGAAGGAAAAGAAAAAGGAAGAAAAGGAAAGAAGGAAAGGAAGGAAGGAAAAAGAAAGATTAGGAAGAGAAGAAAGGAAAGAAAAAGGAAAGAAGGAAACAAAAAAGGTAGGAAGAGAAAGGAAGGAAAATAGAAAGAATGAAAAAAAAGGAAGGAAAGGAAAGAGAAAACAAAAAAGAAGGGAAGGAAGGAAAAAGAAAGAAAAATTAGGAAGAGAGGGAAGGAAAGAAAAAGGCAAAGGAAACAAAAAAGGAAGGAAGAGAAAGGAAGGAAAGTGGAAATAAAGAAAAGAAGAGAAGGAAGGAAAGAGAGAGAAAAGGAAGGCCTCTGAGTCAGGCTGGCTTTGGGGGAGCGTTCCCCCAAACTGGCAGGATCCGAACCAAAGCGAAGGAGATGAAATGGGGCAGCTCCCCACAAAATGCAGCCCTTTCCCACATCGGTCATGGCCAGAAAGAGAGGCCGATTCAGCCGCGCCGCTGTCGGAGGTCGTGCCGATCTTTCCTTAGGAGAGGCTGGGGTTGAACCCTTGGCTCTTCAGACCACCCAGTGGGGTTCGTGGCAGACCTCCCTAGCGTCCAGACCAGGAGCCCCCCCCCCCCGCCTCACTCCGCGGCTCAGCCTGTTCCCCACCTCCTGCCCTTCCTCTTTCCTCCCTCGCTTTTGTCCGTGGCTTCTACTACTCTGTGGGAATGGATTAGAGAAACGGTGCTTGCACCCAGCCAAACAAACCCAAGGCTGATCCCTGTAGCTTTCCCCGTGTCCGTCCGTCCGTCCCCCGAAAGAGGCTGCTTTGGCTGATCCCAGCATGCAGAACGACAACCGAGAGGGGCTGCCCGCTCTGCCTGGGGGCCCCACCGCCCCTTAGCCCCCCTTTGAATAACCCCCCATGGCTTGGGCGAAAAACAAAAACCAGGGGCAGGAAGTGCTAACTTGGAGGGTGCTGATGGCTTGTCTCCTGCTCTGTTTTTTGAGGAACCCGCATGAGCCCGAAAGCAAAGACCGCGTGGAGACCCTCAGGTGAGACGCGGCCAGGGCTGGGAGGGGCTTCCCACCCGCTCGGGCCCACTCGGTCTGTTTCTCTAGCAGGGCCAGGCTGCTCCTTGGCACCTTCCTCCCTTCTTACACCTCTTCCTTGCCCTGACCTCTTTCTCTCTCTCTTCCTCCTCCTCCTCCTCCCCCTCCCCTTTAGTCTAGCCTTGATGATGTTACCTAGTTTGGTAATGAAATGTCCGCAAGAAAATAACTACCCTTGGAGAGCGCCTCAGAGTCTTCCTCCTCTGCCGCCAGTCTAGCACTGATGATATGACCTTGTAGGGTAATTAAATGTCCGCAAGAAAAGAACCGTGCTCAGAGACACCGCGGTCATCATCCTCTTCCTCCCACCTCCTCTGGCACTGATGAGGTTACCCAGTTTGGTAATAAAACATCTGCCAGAAAATAACCACCCTTGGAGAACACTAAGGACCTTGCAGTCCTCCTCCTCCTCCTCCTCCTCTCCAAACCCCCACCTCTAGACTAGCACTGATGATGTTACCTAGTTGGGTCACGAAACGTCTGCGTGAAAACGCCTCTGCTTAGAGAGCACCAAGGACCCCACAGTTGTTCCTCCTCCTCTTCTAATTCTTTTTCTTTTCATCTCTCCTCTTCCCCCACCCACCCCAGCTCTTCTGGGTCACGTTCTGGTCACGGATCGGACTGGGGCAGCGCACCGGTGCCCGTCGGAAGGGCGGTGGGGCGGGGGGAGAAGAATTCCTCCTCCCTCCTCACCCTTTTCCCTTTCTCCTCTCCCCCCTCCCCCTGGCAGGCCTCACATGATGGGTAGTGGCGGCGGGGGCGGCGAGAAAGACCGGGACGAGAACCGGGACGCCAAGCCGCGGTCGCTGCGCTTCACCTGGAGCATGAAGACGACCAGCTCCATGGAGCCCAACGAGATGATGAAGGAGATCCGGAAGGTGCTGGATGCGAACAGTTGCCAGTGCGAGCTGCAGGAAAAGTACATGCTGCTGTGCATGCACGGCTCCCCGGGCCACGAGGCCTTCGTGCAGTGGGAGATGGAAGTCTGCAAACTGCCCCGCCTCTCGCTCAACGGCGTCCGCTTCAAGCGGATATCGGGCACTTCCATGGCCTTCAAGAACATTGCGTCCAAAATCGCCAACGAACTCAAGCTTTAACGGGCCAAACCCCCCTCTCCCCCCCCCCCACACCGGGAGAAAAAGAAGGGGAGGGGGGGGCCCTGCGCTTGGCCCGCACATGCGACGGAAGGGGAGGGGGGAAGTGTCAGGAGGAAAGACGGCCGCGGCTTCCCAAGAAGGGGGTCCCGGGTGCCGGGCCATACAAGGCAAAGCGGGCGGAGGGGCGGGCAGGGCGAAAAGTGGGGGAGGGAGAAGCTGGGGGATTTCCCCAACATGCCTCTCCATCTCCCCCCCTCCCTTCCCACTGATGGATCTCCATGGAGACAGGGTGCGTGGGATTGTGGTTGGCAGCCACCTAGCTGGTCTCCGTGGCAACAGGAACGGGAGGGTACCCAGGAGCTGTCTGTCTGGATGAGGGAAAGCATCCCTTTTGGTCTCCGTGGCGACCGTGGTACTTTTTCTTCCTTGTTTTTTTATTTTTAATTTTTTTTTTTACCCTTCTTCCTCTCTTCCCCTTCCCCCCTCCCTTCAACCCCCCAGTTTCCTTCTTGTACACAAGACAGGGTTGGCCGTGTTACCAAACTGCAACCCCCCCCCCCCAAAAAAGGGGGTCCTTTTAGAGCGGCAGCTGGCAGGAGGCGGTCAGGGATGGTGAATGGGGGGGGAGACCCTTCGCTGGGGGGAAAACGGGGGGGACGGACGGAGGGTCTCGCTGGGCAGGTTGGCGCAGGACGGTGTGTCCGTCTGCCAACGACAAGGAGCCAAGGGAACTCCTTGCTGCCCAGCCAAGGTGTTTCTCTCACACCCACCAACCTGGTCCCTGCAGATGACACAACCCCCCCCCCCCCATACACACACACACACCGCCAACAAAAGACCCACACACTCCTCCCAAGGATCTCTCTTTTTTTTTTGGCTCTTCCTTGCTAATTGGGGGTTGAATGGAGGGGGGGGGGGCTTGGTTGTTGAGATGGCACAGCAAACCTGATCCATCCCTCCTTTGTGCCCCAACCCCCCCCCTTTCCATGTTCCCCCCTCCCCTTTATACAGGCATGGTGGTAGAGGGTCACTCCCTGGGCTGGTTAGCACCCTGTTTACACACACACACACACAGCGTCCAACCCCCGGGGGACGCACCACCCCCCGCCCCCACCCGTGCAAACGTTTCCTTGTCCCGAATGCTGCATCACTCCACTCCAGGGGGGAGGGCTTAGCCTTCCCTTCCCCTGGCATGCCCAAAAATGGGGGGGGGGGGGCACACCAGAAGCTGGCTGTGGAACAGGCCTGCTTTGGTGGGGGGCAGCACAGCCAGGGGGTTTACACACACACACGCACGCACGCGCATGATCCCACATTCCTTTGGGATGTTCAGGATGGGTTGAAGAGCTTTAGGCCCCCGTCACAGGTACGCTGCTGCCCTTGGCTTTCTGGAGAGAGAAGGGGGTGGGGCGGGGGAAATGACCCATGGCTTCTGTTCCTTCCAATCCCCCGCCCTCCCCAATTTTTATTTCCCTTTCCAAAGCACAAGAGCAAAAGAAGAAGAAGAAAACCAGGAAAAGAAAAGGAAAAAAAAAAAAGGCTGCCTTCTTTTTGGCTTGGCACTCTCTCTGGGTTTCTTTCGTTGTCACCTTTGACCCCCGCCCCCTGCCCCCCGCCCCTCTCTTGAGAATGTATTTTTGGTCCTGGGGAGGGGGCTCTGCATCCCCTTCACTGACACACACACACACACACACGTACACGCCTGGTTTGTATATAACTGTACTGATACCTCGGTTTTTGTGAGTGGTTATTTTTTTTGGGGGGGTGGGGTGGGCTTGTTTTAATTTCTCATCACAACATTGCCTTTTTTTAAAAAAGAAAGAAGATCATGTCCTCCTTTTGGGGAGGGGGAGGTCATCTCTTCCCCTCCCGTCCTTCCCTTCTCTTTCTTTCTTTCTTCCTTCCTTTCTCTCTCTCTCTCTCTCTCTAAAGGATGCTGCCGTTTGATGTAGTTTTACAGGTTCTAGATTAAAACTTTCCAGAAAGCATCTCTCTAGCGTCAGATTCCTATTTTCGGTTCCATGTTTGCTCCCATCCTACTTGAGGTTCCCATCCCAACTTGACCCAAGGGACAGCAGTTTGGGCAGCCCAGCCCACCCAATCCCCCACCCCCAGGACTTGGGGACCAGCAATTTTTTGGGGGGGGGGAGGGAAAGGGGAAGCAGACTCCTTCCTGCTCCGGCCGGAGAACCTTGCCGGTTTTCTTATTAAAGCCAAAGAAATTTAAAAAAAAGAACCACCTGCTCCAAGCCTGTTTTTCCAAAATGATGGGGAGGGGGGGAAACTGGGGGAGGGGTGCTCTTCCTTGGATAACATCCCAACTCCAAAATGATTGGGGGGGGGGGAGAGAAAGAGGATGCATCTGGGGGTTATCCCTTCCTCCCCCGCTACTTTCCAATCAAGCACCATCCCGAAAACTTGTACCAAAATATCTTTTATTGAAAATGCCACGCGGGACTCTTAAAGAGAGACGTCAGCGCTGAGCTGTCCGGCGAAGGGGCCGGGGTGGGGGGGGTTTGCTAGGTTCGAAGAAAGTTTTTTTTTATTTTTGAAGGGGGGGGACACGTAAACGGTCCTGTTCCTTCCTCTTAAGGCGATCGACAGCTGACCCTCGGACGCTCGCACGCTGCTGCTTCCAGGAAGGGAAGAGATGAGTAAGTACAGAGCAGATCGGGGCTTTTTCGTCCTCCGTGTAGAAATTCCAAGTCCTCCTTCTCCGGCATGGGGATATCTGGTTCGGAAGCAGTCGGCCTCTTCCCCCCCCCATCCCCAAAATTGGGAGACATGCCCCCCCCGCTCAAATCATCGTCACCCCCTTCTTTCCAAGCAAGGGAAACATATCCTGTCCAGTCCTATTCCAAAACTACATCTTCTACTGTTTTCTCTTTAACCCACCAAGCCCCCTGCCCCAATGCCAGCATCACCCCATCCAGGGCTGCCAGCTTTCCAAACTATGAGAGAGGGGAGGGCAGGAGTGGAAAGCCCCCCACACACACACCCTCTTTCTCCTGCTCCCCCCTACTTCGTCCCCCTTCCCACTGCGTTCACCCCACGCCCGTACCATTCGTACTGTTCCCTGCCGAGCCCCACCCACCGGGGCCGCAGCGAGGCTGGCGCAGGGGGTCCCCCCGCTTCAGAGGGACCCCAAGGAAGGCAGAGGGGGCGGCTCGCCCGTCCCGCTGAGCAGCGTTGGGGGGTGCTGGGCTCCCCTCTGCGTGGCCTGGCGAGACCCCGCGGGCCGGATGAGCGGAGGCGGCAGCTGGTTGACCGAAAGTCTGGGCTGCAGGAAGCGGCCTTGCTGCAGGGGGGGCGGCTGGCGGTGCAGCATGGGGGCGGTCGGCAGGGTGGGCCTCAGCAAAGGGGGAGGCTGGGAGAGTGCCACGGGGGGAGGCCGGGCGGAGGCGGGGGGGGGAAGCGCAGGAGGAGGCTGGGGCGGCTGGCTTGGAGGCGGCTGCACAGATCGCGATACAGCGGTGATCTGGACCTGGAAGGATGAGAGGAATGACGTCAGCGCCATGCCGGGTACCCCAACGGTGCCCGGGATCCCCCCCCCCAAAAAAAGGCCTTCCCCCTCCCCCTGACCTCGTCCTCTTCCTCGCTGCTGCTCTTCTGCTCCTGGGGGGGAGAGCTGCCGTGGGCGGGGCCCGGACTCAGGCCTTCCTGCTCCGCCTCCCACTCCTGCAGCACCTCCTCCAAGTTAAACCGCCGGCGGTAGCTGACGAAGAAGGTTTTCACCTGCGCCACCGTCTTGTTGCTGATCACTTCGGCGATGGCTTGGAAGTCTTTGCCGTATTTCCGGATGGCTGCCGCGGGAAGGGGGGGGAGGGGGAGAAAAGCCAAGGTTGAACAGGACGCCCTGCATAGCGCCACATGGCCAGCAAGAACGTGGCACCCTGTCTCTTGTGTGGAAGCCGACAGAACTTGGGACAAAGGCTCCCTGGTGCCCCCAGGGGGAAACTGCTTATTTATCCTACTGGGGGGTGGGGGGGGTCTCCCACCCATTCCACATGGTGGCCTAGAGCAGGAGTCGCCAACCTTTTGGACCTCGGGGACCACCAAACTCAAATAATTTTAAATCCCAGGAAGCACTTAACTGGTTTTGTAGGTGTGGCCTAATTTGTGGGTGTGGTTTGGTGGTCATGTGACTGGATGGGCATGGCTTGTATGTAAATATTTATATAAATATTGAATTTTTTTATATAAAAAAGCAACTTTTACTCAAAATCAGGCAGATTGAGTTGCTCACAGAATCATTCAGGGATCTATCTATCTGCCATCGGCTAGCTCAGTCTGTCACATAAAATTTGTTTGCCGTGAGTCTGCACTGAATAACAGAACCTTCAGTCCTAAGGGAGGTTCAGCTGTGCTTAAAAGCAGAGCCGAAGATCTAAAGACTAGCTAGAAATCTAACCGTTTCCTGCTTCCTGGCTAATCTAAATCTCCCGGCACAGCAGAACAGCTGATTGTCGGAAAAAAGAAAAATAGCAATTTAGCAGGCAAGTTTACCGGGTAAGGAGTGAGTGGGCGGAGAGGGTTCCCGCGGGCCATGTGGGCGGCGCGGCCTGGATTAATTGCTTTGGGGGGTTGCTCTGGGGGTGAGATTTCTCTGCGGCCCACCTTCTGATGCGAGTGGGGAAAACTCACCCTGCACTGCCAGCAGCTGCTCATCGGTCGTCCAGCGGGAGTTGAACTTGATGTTAGTCTGCAAAATGTACCAGTTTGAATTGAATCTCGGGGGGGGGGACACCCTTTTTGACCCTGCCCCCCCCCACAGAGCACTTTGGAACCCCAAAACCAGGAAAGCACTGCCCCCTCCCCCAAAATCCCACAGGGGGGTCCTCCTGCTGCTCTCTCCAAATATTGCCCCCAATTCAATTACACAAATACTAGGGACTAAGGCGGGATAGAACTAAGGCGGGACTAGAACTCACTGCCTCCTAGTGATTGGCCCAAAGTCTCTCAGTCATCTTTCACGCCTAAGGCGGGACTAGAACTCACTGCCTCCTGGTGATTGGCCCAAAGTCTCCCAGTCATCTTTCACGCCTAAGGCGGGACTAGAACTCACTGCCTCCTGGTGATTGGCCCAAAGTCTCCCAGTCATCTTTCACACCTAAGGCGGGACTAGAACTCACTGCCTCCTGGTGATTGGCTCAACATCTTCCAGTCAGTTTTCACACCTAAGGCGGGACTAGAACTAGAGTTTCCAGGTGATTGGCTCAACGTCTCCCAGTCAAAGGCGGGACTAGAGTTCCCCCACCTAGTTCCTAGCCTGGAGCCTAGGCCTGGCTGGGCCAAAATGGCTCCCTTACTTTTAAATAAATCCAAACAACGTTTCCCCTGTTGCCCTACCGCCTATTTTGGGGAGCACGAGGTTGGACCTCTCTCCTGTCCCCCCTGCCCTGAATGAATTGGGGCGCTCACGTTCTTCCCTCCCTGGAGCTCCCCGCATTGGCACACAGGCGAGCGCTCACCTCGGTTGGACGCAGTTTGTGTATCCCCTCGCCAAGCGCCTGCTTCATGCTGCTGTTGATCTGCTTGATGCTCTGCACCTAGCGCAGAAGGGATGGGGAGTCTCAGAACAGGGGGTGGGTGGGTTCCAATTTGGGGGCGGGTGAACACCCCCCCCCCGGCAAGCTTAAAGGATGTAAGAGGAGACCCCAAAGGAGCTGGAGATAAAACTACAACAACCTAAAACTAGGGTGAAATTTCCTGACAGAACAATTAACCCGTGGAACTCCTCGCCTCCGGAAGTTGTGCCTGCTCCAACACTGGAAGTTTTTAAGAAGACTTTGGGATTAACCATTGTCTGAAGTGGTGTAGGGTTTTCTGCCTAGGAGGTGGGTTGGACTAGAAGACCTCCAAGGTCCCTTCCAACTCTGTGATTCCATTCCATTCTGTTCTGTTGTATTATCTGCCTCCGATTCTATTCTATATTTTATTCTCTACTTCTTATTCTATTCTAATTTCTAATTCTATTCTATATTCTAATCTCTATTTATTCTGTTCTAATTTCTAGTTCTATTCTAATTTTATTCTATATTTTATTCTCTACTTCTTATTCTATTCTAATTTCTAATTCTATTCTATATTCTAATCTCTATTTATTCTGTTCTAATTTCTAGTTCTATTCTAATTTTATTCTATATTTTATTCTCTACTTCTTATTCTAATTTCTAATTGTATTCTATATTCTAATCTTTACTTATTCTGTTCTAATTCTATTCTAATTTTATTCTATATTTTATTCTCTACTTATTCTAATTTCTAGTTCTATTCTAATTTTAATCTATATTTTATTCTCTACTTATTCTATTCTAATTTCTAATTCTATTCTATATTCTAATCTTTACTTATTCTGTTCTAATTCTATTCTAATTTTATTCTATATTTTATTCTCTACTTATTCTATTCTAATTTCTAATTTTATTCTATATTCTAATCTCTACTTATTATTCTGTTCTAATTTCTAATTCTATTCTAATCTATATTGTATTCTCTACTTTGTTCTGCTTTCTAATTCTGTTCTATATTTTATTCTCTACTTCTTATTCTAAATTCCAATTCTATTCTAATTTTATTTCATTCTATTTTCTATTCCTATTCTGTTTTCTGTTCCTATTTCTATTCTATTCCCCACTTCAAATGGAAGAAAGTCAACACTTAAAAGTCGGCTTCTATTCTGCGCCCCCGTGACTTTAGCGATCCTCGCCTGCCAAGGACACCTTTTAAAAAATAAGGAACCCCATTCAAATCTTTTTTTTTTTAAAAAAAATATTTACATAAGATTTTGGATTGGAACTGGGTACCTGGCGTTTGAGCGAAACCAGCTGGGAGTCCAGGTGGCGCAAGGTGAGCAGGGCCACGTCAGGGCTGGTGGAAAGTCCCGTGATACCTTCTTGGCTCAGATACATGCCCTTCGGGGGGCGCCGGCGAGCACGGAGAGGATGATGCCGATATTGGGGCAGCTGCACCTCCTTCTTCATGGGCCCAGGTTTGCTGCTGGGGGGCTTCGGATAACCAGGCTGGAGGGGGGGGGAGAGGGGGGGAGAGGGATGAAACGGGAGGCTGTGGGGAAGTCGACTTCCACGCGCTTCTTGAACCGCTCTCAAAAAGCAGGGTCACCCCCATCTCCATGTCGTAAGATGAGGATGCCAGGCAGAGCTTCTCTTTCCCAGAACACCTCTGGCTCTTGATCCGGTACCGGGAGTCCTCGATTTTGCGACCCAAATTCCGTGGCTGAGTGAGACCGTCGGCAAAGCGAGTTTCGCTCCGTTTTACGACCGTTCTCACTGCGGTGGTTTGTCGCCGTTAATTGAGCAACCCGGTTGTTAAGTGAATCTGGCTTCCCCCATCGATGATGGGGAGGCCCGCAAAAGGGAGGCACTGCGACCGTCATAAAAGACGGGTCGTTTGCCCCGCGCCTGAGTTTTGATCCAGTGACGGCGGGAGATGCTGCGAGGCTGGTGAAAAACAGCCATTTTTCTCCCATGCCGTTGTACCTTCCGACCGTTGTTAAACGGAAGGTTATAAGTCGAGGGCTTCCTGTAATTAGTACCCGGTTGGACTCCCGTCTGCACAAGGGAGCCTTCCTCATCCCTTACCTCCTTCTTGGGATCCATGGTATCAAATTCCCCTTCACTGGCCTGCCGGGGGTCTTCTAATTCATCGTTGCTGTGGGGAAGAAAATGCGACCCCTTGAAGTGGAGTCTTTCCCAGCCACCCCAGACTTACCTATCCTAGATCCTGTTTCCACCTAATCGGGGGTTTAATCCTAGTTTGTTCCCGGCTTCCAGATGCAAAGTCCCGTAAAAACACATCTCTGTGGTTGGCCTGTTTCTTCATCTGTGTCTTCCCCTCTCTCTCTCTCTCTCTCTCTCTCTCACACACACACACACACACACTTTCTCTCCCTTTCTCTTCTCACATGCTTACTCACTTTTTCTACCCCACTCCCTTTCTTTCTCTTTCTTTCTCTCTTCTCTCCCTCGCTCTTTCTTCTCTCTCACACACAGATACCTTTTCTCTTTCTCTTTTTCTCCCCTTTCTCTCACATTTTTCTCACTCTCACTTTCTCTTGTTTTCCCACACTCACTCTTCCTCTTTCTTTCTCGCTCTCTTTTTCTACCCCTCTCCCTCTCTCACACACACACACGTTTTTCTCTCTCACTTTCTCATCTCCCTCTTCTCACACACTCACTTCCACTCTTCCTTTCTCACTCTATTTCTCTACCTCTCTCTCTCATTCTCTCTCCCTCACTCTGTTTCTCCTCTCTCACGCACACTTTTTCTACCCCTCTCCCTCTCTCACACACACACATTTTTTTCTCTCACTTTCTCATCTCCCTCTTCTCACACACTCACTTCCACTCTTCCTTTCTCACTCTATTTCTCTATCTCCTTCTCTCATTCTCTCTCCCTCACTCTGTTTCTCCTCTCTCACACACACTTTTTCTCTTTTTCTCCCCTTTCTCCCTCTCTCACACTTTCTTTTCTCTCCCTCTCTCTCTCACACACACACACAGCCCTGAAGAGCTACAGGAGACCATTTTGGGGTGTGTGTGTGTGACATAACCACCTACCAAGCTCTCCCGATCGCCCCAAAACAAGCCCATTCCTTCCTTACGCCCCGTGCCAGACAGATCCCTTTAGTAGATTACCTGTCATCCTTTTCTTTCCTGCTGAGCAATTTGCGGGCTTGGCGATCCATCACGCTTGTCCGACTTCTGGTCTTTTTCCAAGAGTAGTAATATTTCACCAGGCTGGGAATTAACTTGTCAGGAAGCTACACAAGATGGATGGATGGATGGAGAGAGAGAGACAGACAGACAGAAAAGTTGGTGCCTCGGTTGTTATAAGGTGATGATCACCCGGTCAGGCTTCTCCTGAGAGGGTTTATGGTCAAGAAATCCAGCCTCTAAGCTTTTGTGTAATGATCCGCCCTCAGTGTTTGGCCAACCTTGTGGGTTTGGCTTCACACACAATGCAATTGAAATTTTTTCAGTTGCCAAGCGTCTGAATTTTGATCACATGACCACGGGGAGGCTGCAATGGTCATTAAGTGTGAAAAATGGTCATAAGTCCCTTTTTTCAGTGCCGTTGTAACTTCAAAAGGTCACTAAGTGAACTATTGTAAGTCAAGGACTACCTGCAACTGAAAACATCTCATTCATTCATCCATTTTCACTATTTTTTTCCCCTTTTTTCTTAGATTCAAGTTATATCAATCAACTTCATTGGCTATTATGTCAAGTTATGTCAATCAACTTCACTGGTTATCAATGTCAAGTTATGTCAATCAACTTCATCATTGGCTATCGTTATGTCAAGTAATGCCAATCAGCTTTATTGGCTATTATGTCAAGTTATGTTAATCAACTTCATTGGCTATAGTTATATCAAGTTATGTCAATCAACTTCATTGGCTATTGTTATGTCAAGTTATGTTAATCAACTTCATTGGCTATAGTTATGTCAACCAGCTTCATTGGCTATCATTATGTCAATCAACTTCATTCGTTATGTCAAGTTATGTCAATCAACTTCATTGGCTATAGTTATGTCAATCAACTTCATCAGTTATAGTTATGTCAATCAACTTCATTGGCTATAGTTATACCAAGTTATGTCAATAACTTCATTGGCTATCATGTCAATCAACTTCATTCGTTATGTCAAGTTATGTCAATCAACTTCATTGGCTATAGTTATGTCAATCAACTTCATCAGTTATAGTTATGTCAATCAACTTCATTGGCTATAGTTATACCAAGTTATGTCAATAACTTCATTGTCTATCATGTCAATCAACTTCATTGGCTATCGTTATGTCAATCAACTTCATTGGCTATCATATCAATCAACTTCATTGGCTATCATGTCAAGTTATGTCAATCAACTTCATTGGCTATCATGTCAATCAACTTCATTGGCTATCATGTCAATCAACTTCATTGGCTATAGTTATGTCAATCAATTTGATCAGCTATAGTTATGTCAATCAACTTCATTGGCTATCATGTCAATCAACTTCATTGGCTATCATGTCAATCAACTTCATTGGCTATAGTTATGTCAATCAATTTCATCGGCTATAGTTATGTCAATCAACTTCATTGGCTATCATGTCAATCAACTTCATTGGCTATAGTTATGTCAATCAATTTCATCCAGCTATAGTTATGTCAATCAACTTCATTGGCTATCATGTCAATCAACTTCATTGGCTATCATGTCAAGTTATGTCAATCAACTTCATTGGCTATCATGTCAATCAACTTCATTGGCTATAGTTATGTCAATCAATTTCATCAGCTATAGTTATGTCAATCAACTTCACTGGCTATCGTTACATCAAGTTATGTCATTGGCTGTCAGATAAGAAAGAAAAGAGTGACATGGTTTGAACCCGTCTCACCACAGCAGTGCCGTAACCACTGGGTGAGGCCGAATGGGGCATTTATTTACCATCTGCTGGATGCGAGCAAAACTTTTGCCGTGGAAGCTGAAGGCTTGTTCGAAGAGGACTTTGTCCTCCACCGTCCATTCATCGGGGAACGGCGTGAAGTTGGCTAAATCGGCCAGCGACTTCTCCACGTCGTGTTTATGCCACAGGAGCATCCCCAGAGCCTGTTTTGGGAAGGGGGAAAGAAAAAAGAGATTGAGACCGCGGACGTGGGGGGAAAAAAAACCCTGTTTCTCCCCAGCCCGAAGAGGTGGGAGTCCCTTTAAAATAAGTTTCTAGTCCCCGTGGGAAAGCTGAACTTGAACAGGACGGGAAGTTTGGCTGGGCCTTTAATGCTATTTCTTTGTTTACCTGTTCGATGTTGTAGCCATGCTTTTCCTTGGCCATGGCGATGTATTTGTCCACTAGGGGGAGTAAGAGAGAAAATTCAGGCTCTGGAAAGGGGGCGGAGCAATAAATCAGTAAGACAAGTAGTCCTTGATTTACGATGGTTCGTTTAGTGTCCGTCTGACAGGTTACAAGAGGACGGGGGAAAAAAAGTTGACTTTTTTCAGTGCCCTTGTCAAGGGACCCAGGTTTTTGGCAACGTAGCTGATTCTGTAATCTGCTCAGAGGGGGCCCTAAAATTATTTTAAAGCGGTATACAGGTGGTCCCTGACTTACGACTGCTCATTTAGTGACCATTCAAAGTTATGACGTCGCTGGGAAAAAGTGACTTATGACCATTTTTCGACAGTGACGAACTTTGCAGCCATCCCCACGATCGTGGGATTAAAATTCAGAATTGTGGCAAGGATATGCAAGGTCGCAAAATGGGGCCAGGCTCACTTAACAACATAAAATCTGGGGCTCAATCACGGTCATTAAGTCGAGGACTACCTGCGTAAGTCTTACGGCTATCGTCCGAAGGTCGTAAAAGGGAAACACGTAACCCCAGGGGACACCGTCAGAAATAAGAGCCGGTCTGCATTTTAATCACCTGACCACGGGGAATGGTGCAACGGTGGTAAGTGTGAAAAACGGTCCGAAGTCACGTTTTTCAGTGCCGTTGTAACTTTGGGCGGTCGCTTAATGAACAGTCGTAAGACGAGGACTCCCTTTGTTGGACACCACCTTCGTTTCCAATCTCACAACAACGCTGGGAAAAGGTTTTAGCTGCAGCCCTTCCGCTGCTCCTCCGCCATCCTTTCAGGGGGTGCCGCTCCCAAGTGACCCCTCGGGACCCCCAAACCCCAACCCCGATGCCCCCCCCAGCCCCCCCCCCACTCTTCAGCAAAGGCTGAACTGCCTCCTGCTGCCAATTCACACCCCCCTCCCCGCCACAAGCTTCCTATACCAGCCAGATTAAAAAACCTGGGAGCGCATGAACGGCATAACAATTGCTTCTAGAGGGAGGGGGAACTGCCAATCAAAGGCTGTGCTACCAGATGAGGGTGGAATAGATGGAATCCCACCCCCCCTCCTAGAAAACCCTGGGCAAGGTTGCTTCTGGAGGTGAGGAGGGGGCTCCAAGCAGTAGGGAAGAGAGAGAGAGAGAGGGTGAGAGAAACTGTCAATTCACGCGAAGATCAAAATAGCTTGGAGGAGGAAGGCTCTGGTGATGGGTGGGGGGGGCAATTGGGGGTGGGTGGGGGTCACAATAAGGCAGAGGCCATTGATTTGAGGGTCCCTTCCTGCTCTTCTCACCGGGGAGGGGGCTTCGCACTCACATTTGGCGTCAGAAACACAGTGGTTGGGGGACCAAACCAGCATCCCTTTCAGCTCCTTGTTGCTGTACCGAGCTGGGCTCTCTGGGTAGACAAAAGAGGAGAGGGGCCATTAAGGGACACACACGCGCACACACACACACAGAGACAGAGGCCAAATCCCTCTCCCCATCCCCAAAGGAGGGGGAGAGGAGAATGGACAGGGGAGGAGGGGGGGTCAAGAAGCCTGCCCATCCTTCCCTGCACCCTAAGCGGCCATCCTCATTCACGCTTGCTGCTTTGGTCTTTATTTATTATTATTATTATTATTATTATTATTATTATTATTATTATTATTATTATTATTATTGTTGTTGTTGTTGTTGTTGTTGTTGTTGCATTATTATTATTATTATTATTATTATTATTATTATTATTATTATTCAACGGGCACTCCTCCCAACCCACAAAAAATAGACAAACACACACTTGGCCAGCGTGCAAGAAGGGTCTTCACCTCCACCTAAGAGTCCCCTCACTAAGAGCCAAAGGCTTAAAGAGGTTAATTTAAGGGAGGGGGCAGGCAGGACTGCAAGGATGGAAAGGAGACCACAGGTAGAGGTTTATTTTATTTTATTTTATTTCCAGAGAGGGATGCCTTTGGAGAGTGGGGGGGAAGAGGGGGAAACTGCCAGGAAGGTGGCCAAGGGGCAAGCGGAGAGAGGTCACAAAGACACACACACACACACACCTCCCCCAAGTCACCCCGCCCTTTTTCTGGCCTGCTCCTTCTAGAAGGATTATGTGTATTTACTTAGCGTAGGTCACTTGCAATCCGGGATGCAAAAATTTAGTTTAAATAAAGAAGGAAGGGGGGGGGGAGAAAGCAAGCTTTCCCATTTGCCTGCAGCCCGGCAAAAGAGTGTGTGTGTGTGTGTGTGTGTGTGTGTGGGAGTGGGGGTTGTTCCTTCCCTGCCCTCTCTCCCCTCCCCTCTTCCCTCCCCCCCCACACTCCTCCTTTTTTTACCTGGTTTGCACTCCGGAATGGCTGCCTGGTAATCTGCTCCCACACGGATCATGCTATCTGCGCGAAGGAACAAGAGAGGGCAAAACAACAATAACAACAACAACAAAATAACTCTCAAGTTAAGGGGAAGGAGGGGGGAAGGAGGGGGAGGGGGACACACAAGGGGCTTCCTGAGGGGGGCTGAGTTGCCAAGCAACCTGCCCCCAGGTGCCCGGAAGTCGGGCTCGCTTGCCTCCCAACCCCCACCCCATTTGGATCCAACATCTGGGGGAAGCTTTGGCCAAAGGGGGGCGGATTTGCAGGCGTGTTAAAACAACGGCAACCCCCTCCCCATGCCAAAAGCCCCCCTTTTCCCCTTTCTATGTTTGGCTTCCTTGGCCTGCTGATGGGGGCTGGGAGGTGGCTGAGCGGAGACCACTTGGGGGCCCAAGGGAGCCTTCTCCTTCCCCCCACCCCTCATATTCTCTCCCCTCCCCCACTAACCAGCCCTCTGATCCTCTCCAAAGTGAAGCCAGAGGAGAGTTGGGGAAGAGCCCCCCAGGCTGGAGCCCCTCCCCCAACTCCTGGTCCTTGCCTGCTGTCTTAGCATTCAGGCCACCGTGTGTCCCTGAATCGTAGACCTTTGGGGCTGGAGAATCAAGGCCCCCTTGGGGCGCCCCCAAAAAAACAATAAGAGAATAACTGAGAAACCTGCCATTAAAGTTTGAGCCTCCCCACCATCTATTCCCGCCTCCCCAGCAGCTTCTGTCCTTTTGATTGGGCTTTCTTTCCTTCCTTCCTTCCCTTTTCCTCCCCTTTGTTACTCCTTCCTCCCTCTTCTTTCCGTCCCCTCCCCTTCATTACTCCCTCTCCCTCCTTCCTTCCCTCCCCTTTGTTACTCTTGCCTTACTGCCCAGCCGCCTTTCTGCCTTTCTTCCTTCCCTTTCCTCTCCCTCCTCCTCCCTCCCTCCCACCCTCCCTTTCCTTCCCCTTCATTACTCCTCCATCATCTCCTTCCTTCCTCTTCCTTCTCTTCCCCTCCCCTTCATTACTCAATCTCCTTCCTTCCTTCCTTTCTCTTCCTTCTTTCTTTCCATCCCCTTCATTACTCCATCTCCCTCCTTCCTTCCTTTCTCTTCCTTTCCTTCCCCTTCATTACTCAATCTCCTTCCTTCCTTCCTTTCTCTTCCTTCCCCTTCCTTCTCTTTCCTTCCCCTTCATTACTCAATCTCCTTCCTTCCTTTCTTTCCTTCCTCTTCATTACTCCCATCTCCCTCCTTCCTTCCTTTCTCTTCCCTTTCCTTCCCCTTCATTACTCCGTCTCCCTTCTTCCTTCCCCTTCCTTCTCTTTCCTTCCCCTTCATTACTCAATCTCCTTCTTTCCTTTCTCTTCCTTCTTTCTTTCCTTCCCCTTCATTACTCCATCTCCCTCCTTCCTTCCTTCCTTCCCCTTCCTTCTCTTTCCTTCCCCTTCATTACTCAATCTCCTTCCTTCCTTTCTCTTCCTTCTTTCTTTCCTTCCCCTTCATTACTCCAACTCCCTCCTTCCTTCTTTCCTTCCCCTTCCTTCCCTTCCTTCTCTTTCCTTCCCCTTCATTACTCCATCTCCTTCCTTCCTTCCTTCCTTCCTTCCTTCCTTCCTTCCTTCCTTCCTTCTCTTTCCTTCCCCTCCATTACTCCACCTCCCTTTCCTCCCTCGTCTGATATCCTCAAACAGCTGCTAAGCAGCAGCAAGATCTGGAAACATTTAGCCAATGACATGCCAAGGAGCTCCCAAGCTTCCCCTTCCTGGCACAAGGTCCCAGGAACACATGTGTGTGGGGGGTGGGTTTTTTTTGGGGGGCAGCTGGGAAGGATCTCAGAATTGGGGTAACTTCCACCCTCCAGCCTCTCTCTCTCTCTCTTTTTTTAATCCCGGGATGGGATCGGAGAGGTGGCTGTGGGCCATTTCAACTCCCAAACACCTTGTGGCTTCTGGGTGTGTGTGTGTGTGTGTGTGTGTGTCGTGCAACCTCTGTTCCTCCCCCCCACGGAGACACAATACCTCCCGCCTTTCGTGGGGAAAACCCAGGTAGCTTTGGCCCTTGGTGGGCCTTTCCAGGGAGGTGGGGATGACTTGACAGAGACAGATGGCATCTGAAAAGAGCCCGAGAGCTGTCCTTCCCTGCCCCCCCCCTCCACCAAGGAAGTAGTCATTGGGGGGAGGGCTGGAATTAGCAAACGCTTGCCCAGAAGCCCCCAAAAGGTGGGCGGGGGGGGCGGTCTGCTAGCTGACCAAGGTGGGAAGGGAGGTTGGATTCCCCACCCCAGGAAAACACGGATCCCAGCAGTAGCCTTGCAAGCACGCTTCTCCTTCCACCCGCCCCCCCATCCGAGAAGCGTGGCTGCGTGAGGAATAGACGCCCCCCCCCTCCCCAGCCCCAGGCATGGGGAGGCTCCTTCCACATCCCCTCCCTAGAGATGCTAAACAAAAGCCGGTGGGGGCGGTGCAGGAAGCTTAGCACCCCCGCCCGCCCGCCATGCCTAAAGGGTAGGAAGAGCTAAGGGTTGGCTGGGGGGGTGTTAAACCCAATGGAGCGCTCTCAAAGCCAACTTCCCCATTTTAGGCTTGGGGGGGAATGGGAAGGAGGAGGGGGCGGGAAAGCGGCCCGGAGCATCCTTTCTCCTCCTCGCCCCCACTGGCGGACCGGGGGCGGGCAAGGAGATCGCCCAAAGGTACCCCCGACGGCGGGGGAGGAGGGGGGGCAGGGCATTGTCTCACCCGGGAGCGGGGAGGGGGAAGGGAGGGCTGCAAGGCTTCCCCCCACGCGACCCAGACCTCCGGCCTCCCCTTCTCCACCCCAGCCCACCACCCGCCCCCCGCATAAACTCCGCGCCCCCAGTCCCGCGCTGCCCACCCCTTTCGCCCACCGCCTCATTGTTATGGTTGGGCTGGCAAGTTGCGGGCCAGCCAATGGAGGAGGAAGAGGGGGTTTCCAGATCAGACCCCCCACTTTCCCCACCACCACACACACACGCGTCGTGTCCCACCCCCGGATTCCCCCCACCCCAGCAGGGCGAAGGCGGATGGGGCAGAGCGCAAAGCAGGGCGGCGAGGTCCCCCCGTTGCCCCCCATTGGGGTCCTCACCCAGGGGGCTCTGGACCCCGGTGGGGACCCCGATCCTCCTCTTCCTCCTCCCCTCCTTCCCTGACGCCCCCCGCAGGCTCACCGTGCGAGTGCTCCTCCTCGCTGCTTTCGTCCTCGGAGTTGGGGTGGGTGCCGTTGGTCGCCGACTTGGCCCGGCTCCTGGAGAGGATCCCCGATTTTTCCATGACGGAAGGCATCGCTCGCTCCGGCCTCTCGGGGAAGACGGAGCCCCGGTGCCCGCCGCCCCCTCCCCGCCTCCCACCGTGTGCCCCGACTCCCCAAATTCAGAGCCGCCCGAGAACCAGCATCGCTCGGCGGCGGAGGGAGGGAGGCAGGCAGGCAGGCGCAAAGGGGCGAAGTTGGGCGGGCCGGGAGGACTCCCCGACCCAGAAGCCCCGGCCGGCCGGCTGGCTGGCTGGCCGGGTGGGTGGGTTGCGCCGAGGCTTCTCCTCCTCCTCCTCCTCTCTTCTTCCTCGCCGCGCGCGCTCCGCTTCCCCTCCCTTCTTCTCGCGTGGGATTCCCACCCACCCGCCGCCGCCGCCGCTGCCGCCGCCGCCTTGCAAAGTTACGTTAAACTTCCCCGGACCGGGCGCAGGCGGAGCGAGAAGGGGCGGCGGAGGTGGGGGGGTGTGTGGAAAGCCTCAAGGGCCGCCGAGTCCCGGGGGTGGGGGAGTGGAGACCGAGGGGGAGAGGAGGAAGAGGAGGAGGAGGAGGAGGAGTGGGCAGGGGGCGTCGCCGAGAAGGACCCCGGATGCTCTCCCTAAAAACACGGGGAAAACAGAAGGGGGGGATCTTTTTTTTTTAAAAAAAGAAAAGACCAGAGAAAGCTGAAAAAACGGGGGAGGGGCTTTTCTTTGCCCCCTGGAAGCGCCCCCTCGAGCCCTTAAAACAGCCTCTGTGCGCGTGCCCCCTTCCCCCTTCTTTGGGGAGATGCAGCAACTTGGGCAAGGGGGAGGTTGCAACTCCCGAGTTGCAAAGGGGAGAAAGGCGAGTTCTGCACCCCACCCCGCCCCCACCCCCGTTTCCAGGCCCCCCGGCCCTTGAAGCGCAAAATAAAAATAATAAAAATAAAAGTTGCGGCCGAGGGCTCCTTGCGAGCGCTGTTCCCTTCTCCTCCTTCCTCCTCTTCCTCCTCCTCCTCCCGCCGCCGCCACCCGCTCCTTCCCCTCCCGCGCGCACAATGAGTCGCAGCCCGGCGCTTTCCCTCCTCCTCCTCCTCCCCCCCCCCAGCCGCCCCCTCCGCCCCGCTCTGCCTCTCCGGCTGCTGGTTGGGAGAAAGTAGATCCAGTCCCCCGCCTGCCTTCGCACCTCCTCCTCCTCCTCCTCCTCCTCCTCCCCCAGACCCTTCCGCCGCCCGCCTGCCTGCACATCTGGCCAGAGGCGCGCGGAGGCGAGGAGGAGGGGGAGGACGGAGGCAGGCTGCGCCGGCGCGGGAGAGGGTGAGAGGGAGGGAGGGAGGGAGGGAGAGAAAGGGAAAGGGGGGAGGAAAAGGGAGGGAGGGGAGGAGAGAGAGAGAGAGAGAGCGCTCCAGATGTGCGCGGCTGGGGAGCCGGCCAGCCGGCCAGAGTGGGGGGCGCGCCCCATGGCAAGGTCAAGCCGAGGGACCCCACCTCTGGCGAGACCGCCTCTCCCCTCCCCTTCCCCCTCCCGTCCCCCTGGGGTGTGTATGCGGGGCAGCCCCTTTGCAACGTGGGGAGGGGAGCGAGCGAAGCCGGGGTCCCTTTCCCCGGGCACGTGGGAGTCGCGCTCCGGTCCTTTCCAGCCGCATCCCCCTCCCGCCCGTCCCCCCTTTTTGTGTGGGGGGGGGGAGGGGGCCGACAAATAGACAAAAGCTGGACCACCCTCCCCTTCTTCTTCCCCATTGAGGGACCCCTCGCTCTTTGCAGACCCTTAGGGGCAGGGGGGGTCCTCCCCTCTCTTGATTCCCCCCCTCCCTCCCCAAAGAATCCAAGCCTCCCACCCCGCAGCCCCCACCCGACCCTGCGTGAGCATCATTCCCCACCCCCACCCCGTTTTAAGAAGCCCCCCTTCCCGTCTGGCTGTGGGGCGAGGGGGTGATTCCCCCCCTCCTCCCCTGCATGAAATGGCCCGGTGGATAGAAGAGGGGGGGGCGTTTCTGGAGCGACTGGTCACCACCGCCTCCCCTCCCCCCCCCTTGTGCCATCTCAATGGCAATGGAGGGATGGCTGAACCAACCTCTCCCTTCCGTGTTATTTTTTTTGGGGGGGGGTCTCAGAGGCTTGAAATGCTGCCCTCCAGCAAAGTTTCCAAAAATTATAGGGTGATGGCCGTTTTTTTTTTTCTTTCTTTCTGGGAGGAGTTTGCAAAGGGGAAGGGAAAAGGCTAGGGTGAAATTTGGGGGAGAGTTGTATTTCCAGAGTATATTCATCGGGTGTGTAAAAAAATTTTTTTTGGGGGAATTATTTAGGAACAGTTCACAGGTTTGCAGAGTTCTCGGGATATTTTTAACCGGGTTCGCTGAAGATGGCGCATTCACACCTTACCCTAGGCTTGGGAGGTGGTTTAATCTTGGGTTTGCGTTTTGAGCGTGGCTAAGCGTGTTGCGAGAACTTTGTGAACCTAGAAACCAGGCGTTCCCTTGTGCCTCCTTAGCCTGACTCGACCCAGACTTGTTCTGATTAAAAAAATTTTTTTTTTACTTCTGCATCCTTCTGGGTATTAAATTTGGGGTATTCTTAGACAGCAATCTCTCTCCTTTGATTCCCCAAGAAGTAAACCGAGATCCTAAGCCAGGAATATCTAGGACAACAGCTGATTTAACGGCCTAGGGCAGTTTTTAAAAACTTTTAAAATGAGTGAACTTTAATTTCCAGAATTCTGGGAGTTTAAAAAAAAAAAAAAACCATCTTAAAGCACACTGGCTGGGGAATTCTGGGAGTTGAAGTCCACCCCTCCTAAAGCAAGCTGGTTGGGGGAATAAAGCTGGAAGGGACCTTGGAGGTCCTCTAGTCCAGCCCCCTGCCCAAGCCTATGCCCATTTCAGATTTTCTTTCCTTGATGGGTTTCGATCCGTTGCTTCTTGTCCTGCCTTCTGGTGCTTTGGCGAATAGGTGAACCCCCTCATATATTGGACCACGGCTATCATGTCACCCCCAGTCCTTCTTTTCATTAAACTGGCCACACCCAGTTCCTACAACCCTTCTTCATAAACTTCTTCCAGCATTAAACCATAATTCTGCTTTTTTTTTTGGCTCAAAACCTCATTCGAAACTTCAGTGGAAGTTCCCATAATCTGCCATCACTGTCTCTTTCAGTTTGCTTTGGTCTGTTTTTCCTTCCTCCTCTTTTTTTGGGGTGTGTGTGTGGGGGGTGTCTTATTTAGAAGGTGTCTGGTTCCATTTCACAAAATACGACCCTGGGATACTTCCGCTCGGTGAAGTTGCAACAGCCCTGAAAAAAGTGGCCGATTTCCGTTTTTCACACTTGCGTGGATCATGGGATCATGGTAGCTCCTATTTATGATGGTCGTAGCGTCTTGGGGGGTGGGGAGTGTCATATGATCCCCTTTTGCGACCTCCTGATGAGCTATCTCCACGAGGGAAACCAGATTGCCTTAAAAACAACCTTGTGACTCATTTAACGGCCGCAGAGACCCCACTTCGGTGTGGCAAGAGAGGTGGTAAAAATAAGGACAAAAAAAATTGACTTAATTTAACACCTGTAATCCCCTCTCCGATGGGGCCGCTGTGCTTTTCTCTCCATCCAAACCCGAAAACAGGGTGCAAATTTTATTCCCCCCCCCCGTTCCCCTTTGCGCGGCCCCTGCCCTCGATTTGAGGGAGAACAGCCCCACGCCCCAGTGAGAAGAAAGGGAACAATAGCTGCAGAAGCGAAGGAGAGGAAAATGGGGGGGGGAGGAAAATCCTGCCCCTTCCCCCACGTTTTGGAAAAGCACTTTGATGTCAAAGCATGGGGGGGGGGCTGTAAAATTGGGGAAGGGGCTACCTCTGGGGTCTTGGAGGAGAATTTCGATTGTTTCCTGGTCAATTAGCTGGATTCCTCAATTTGCATGCAAAGATTGGAGGGGGTTTTTTTTGGTTATCTTGGGAAAGAGGTGAAGAGAAAAGGGTTTGCCCCCCCCCCAGATGGGAGGGTCTCTTCAGGGCTTTCATTTTTCACAGAGGAGGGGGCAACCACATGCCCTGGGGGTGGGGGAAGGGGAGAAGGGGACAAATCTAGCCCAATTTGTCCACGGTACCATGGACTATAGGTAGCCCTCGGCTTACAGTGGAACCGCCAAATTTCTAACCAAGACCTTTCGCGGAAGTAAGCTTGGCTCCATTTGACGGCCTGCCTTTGCCCACGGTTGCAAAGTGAGAACCACTGCCCGTCGTTAAACGAGTAACACGCCTGTTAAGCGAATTCCAGCTTCCCCTGTTGACTGTCACAAAAGGGGATGTCATAAATACGTTCCGAATTTTTATCACGAGGCTGCAACGGTCGTTAAGTGTAAAACATGGTCATCAGTCGTCCCCCTTTTTTTTTTGCGTCGAGCGGATGCTAAATGAACTGTTGTAAGTTGAGGATTGCCTTTAGTTCGCTGTGGCTAGTGCCTTTTTCTGGAACAAAGGAAAGACTTTTTTCCTTTCAGAATGGTGGATCGACAAATCTTAACCTTTCTGGCATTGCTACATACAGGTTGGAGGGGGAAGAGGGGTGGGATTTCTTCCCCCCCCCCCAAACAGAGGAAAATGTCTCCCCTCCCTCCCCCCCCAAACCCACCTGGGGTTCTTTTCGCTTGCTATCTGCCCCCCCTACCCTTTGACGGTGCTCCCCTTAAATGGCTTTGCCTGACAAGGGGAAGGTGGGTTTGAGTTATATCCAGCCTCTCCTGACGGTGAATCTGGCATGCTGGACACGTCAGGGCTTGTGCCAGGAGCCTCCACCATAAGCGTGGCGATACGGAGATCTCTTGTGCCACAGCCAAATGAACCCCCAGCTTTTTTTTTTTCCTCCCACCATATTTTGCCAAGACAGCCAGTTGGTCCAAGAGAACAGAAGAAGAGCAGGAAGAAGCAAGCTCTGGCTGGGAAGGACTGGAGAGCCCAGGTTATGGAGGAAGGAAGGAAGGAAGGAGGGAGGGAGGGAGGGAGGGAGGGAGGGAGGAAGGAAGGAAGGAAGGAAGGAAGGAAGGAGAGGAAGGGAGGGAGGGAGGGAGGGAGGGAGGGAGGGAGGAAGGAAGGAAGGAGAGAAGGAGAGGAAGGGAGGGAGGGAAGGGAAAGAAGGAAGGAAGGAAGGAAGGAAGGAAGGAAGGAAGGAAGGAGAGGAAGGGAGGGAGGGAGGGAGGGAGGAAGGAAGGAAGGAGAGAAGGAGAGGAAGGGAGGGAGGGAAGGGAAAGAAGGAAGGAAGGAAGGAAGGAAGGAAGGAAGGAAGGAAGGAAGGAAGGAAGGAAGGAAGGAGAGGGAGGGAGGAAGGAAGGAAGGAAGGAAGGAGAGAAGGAGAGGAAGGGAGGGAGGGAAGGGAAAGAAGGAAGGAAGGAAGGAAGGAAGGAAGGAAGGAAGGAAGGAAGGAAAGAAGGAGAGGAAGGGAGGGAGGGAAGGGAAAGAAAGGAAGGAAGGAAGGAACGAAGGAAGGAAGGAAGGAAGGAAGGAAAAATAGCAGAATAACATAGTTGGAAGGGACCTTGGAGATCTTCTAGTCCAACCCCCTGCTCAAATAAGAGAGACCCTATACCATTCTGGATAAATGGCCACCCAATCTCTTCCTGGAAGCCTCCGGGGATGAAGCTCCCACAACTTCTGAAGGCAACTTCTGTTAATTGTTCTCACTGTCAGAAAATTCCTCCTTATTTCCAGGTTGAACCTCTCCTTGTTCAGTTTCCATCCATTGTTCCTTCTCTGGCCTTCAGGTGCCTTGGAGAATAGCTTGACTCCCTTCCTCCTCCTCTCTGGGGCAGCCCCTCAAATACTGGAAGACTGCCATCCTGTCTCCCCTGGTCCTTCTCTTCCCTAAACTAGCCAAACCCAGTTCCTGCAACTGTTCTTCGTATGTTTTAAGTCTCCAGCCCTTTAATCATCTTGGTTGTTCTTCTCTGCACTCTTTCCAGAGCCTCAACATCTTTTTTATAGTGCAGTAACCGAAACTGGATCCCGTATTCCAGGTGTGAGTGAGACTAATTGGTTCTTGAGGTCTGAGATGGCTGGATTCCCCCATATATATATATATATGTATGTATGTATGTATGTATGTATGTATGTATGTATGTATGTATATGTATATGTATATGTATATGTATCTCCGACGGAAAACAATACCTAGAACGAATTCCAGATTAACGACACTGAAAAGCAAGTCAAAAACACACATTTTATTTTGGGGTCTCAGCCAGGCTTCGTATTTTAGCGAGGGCCCCCGTCTTTCCTCGCGCGCTGTTTGAAAGACCAAAGCCTGTTCTCGGCTCGAGAATTTAAGAAAACAAAGTGTCCCGGATTTCGACAACCTCAGGGAAAGAAGGAAGCGTACCTGCCACCCGAAATGTGTAAAAAATAAAAATACAAAAAGTAAAAATAGGGTGAGATTGGAGGAGTGGATCTCTGAAAGTCTGCTTCAGGATATCTCTCTCTATATATTTTAATTCTCTCCTCCTGAGATTAGGAGAAGGACTTGCTAACTCAGCCCCTGACAAAGGCCGGGGAAAGAAAGCCCGCTCTACCGCCCCCCCCCGCCCCCCAGCCTCATTTCCCCAGATCCTCCCCCTCTAAATCGGGGCTACCTCCTCCGTCCAGCGCCCGAACTAGCCTGCTTGTCTCTTTCCCTTCCCCTTCAACCTTCATTTTCCTTTCCTGCTTCTCCTAACCCTCTTCCTCCCTCCCTCCCGCTGCATTTGCCCTCCCACTGGAGCAAGAGAAAGCAATTGCATTGTCTAAATAGACACCTGCTCACTTGCCTCTCTCCTTCTGTGTGTACAATACCCCACCCACCCTCTCTCTCTCTCTCTCTCTCTCTCCCCCTTTCTCTGTCTCTCTCTGTGTCTTCCTTTTCTCTCTCTTTCTCTCTCTCTCTCTTTCTCCTTATCTCCCGTTTCTCTGTCTTTCTTTTCTCCCCCCTTTCTCTCTCTCTCTCTCTTTCCTTCTCCCCCTTTCTCTCTCTCTCTTTCTTTTCTCTCTCTTTCTCCCCACCCCCTCTCTCTCTCTCTCACACACACACCCCATAGCAACAGGCCTGGGAGCGTAGCTGCTGCTGGAGAAAAGAGCTTCAAATAAGAGCCCCTGGCTTGGTGGTGCCGTTTGCAAGAGGAAGCCAACTGGGTTTGCCGTGCGACTGAAGCAGGAGGCTAAACCCTTGCAAAGGAAGGTCGCTGTTATAAAATCAGAATATCTCTCTCTCTGTCTCTGTCTCTCTCCCTCTCTCTCTGTCTCTCTCTCTCTCTCTGTCTCTGCCTCTCTTTCTCTCTGTCTCTCTCTTTCTGTCTCCCCTCTCTCTCTGTCTCTGTCTCTCTCTCTGTCTCTTTCTTTCTCTCTGTCTCTCTCTCCCTCTCTCTGTCTCTCTCTCTCCCCCTCTCTCTGTCTCTGTCTCTGTCTCTCTCTGTCTCTTTCTTTCTCTCTCTGTCTCTCTCTCCCTCTCTCTGTCTCTCTCTCTCTCTCTCTCTCTCTCTCTCTCTTTCTCTCTCTCTCTCTCTCTGTCTCCCTCTCTCTGTGTCTCTGTCTCTGTCTCTCTCTCTCTGTCTCTCTCTCTCTGTCTCTCTCTCCCTCTCTCTCTGTCTCTCTCTCTCTCTCTCTCTCTCTCTGTCTCTGTCTCTCACACACACACAAACACACACACTCTTCCTTGCTGAAATCCTGCTTGCCCTCCAGTTTTTATACCACCTTTGGAGTTCTCTCCAAACTAGCCAGCCTGGGGAGAGAGTTGAGTCCAATCATGGGCCAGGGGCCATGTTTGCGGAAACCCCCAGCCAAAATATGTGGGTGTTTTCCTCCTGGGAAGAGGAGAACTGCGGGGGAGAGGGAGGCGAAGGTTCGAGGGATGAGGTCTGGCTTTGGAGAGGTCGGTTTTCTGGAGAAGGACGGCCTTCCTACATTCAGGGGGAGTGTGGGTCTGGGTGTGGGTCACCCTCGGGACAGCGGGACGTTTTAAAGCAGAGGCCTCCAAACTTGGTCAACTTTAAGACTTGTGGACTTCAACTCCCTGAATTCGCCAGCCAGCCAGCCACCAACCACTCCCCACTCTCTCTCTTTCCCTCTCTCTCCCTTTAGCCTCTCTTTCTTCCAACTCTTTTTCCTGGAGGACCATGCGTAGAAGGGCTACCAGCTATGCTGGCTGGAGAATTCTGGGAGTTGAAGTCCATAAGCCTTAAAGTTGGCCAAGGTTGGAGGCCTCTGCTTTAAAGCCTGCTTAAACCTTGCAAATCGAACCTACCGTTGCAACGGCGCTGAAAAAATATCATTTCCCCCCCACACACACACACTTAACGCCCATCCCCATGGTTACGGGATCAACATTCAGACCCTTAGCAACCCGGTTCATATTTATGACCGTCGCTGTATCCCGGGTGGGGGGATGTGTCATGTGATTCCCCTTTTGTGACCTTCTGATTAACAAAAATCCATTCACTTAACAACCGGGTGACTTAACTTATCAGCTGCAGTGATTCGCTTAACAGCGGTGGCAAGGCAGGTCGTAAAATGCAGCAAAATTCACTTTTAGCAAAGATCTCACTTCACGATGGAAATGTTGGGCTCCATTGTGGTCGTAAGTGCGAGGACTGCCTGTACGAGTCTCACTGCTATGGCCAGAAGGTTGCAAAAGGGAGTCGCAGAACACTGCAACCGTCATAAATATGAGTCCCATTGCAAGCACCTGAATTTTGATCACAGGATCCCTGGGGGTGCTGTTCACTTCAAAGCCGCCCCCCCTTCCCCCCTGTGTTTAGCAATTCTGGCTGCCATTGTGGTCGTAAGTCGAGGGATACCCGTACCTTGCCACGGCCACGCTGAGTTCCGTTGACTGCAGAGACGTGGAACAGAGCTGGGAGTTCAGCTCGCCGAGCAAAGTGCTGAGAAAGGCGCGTTGTGTTCTGACCCAAGCTTAATGAAACACAAACGGAAAGCAAACCTATTTTAATGCAACGCTGGGAATTACTTGCATTCACAGCCAGATCTAATTATAAACAGTGCTGTAGAATGCTGCCAAAAACAGATTAATTGCCAATGAATGATAACATAAGCCAACCAAAGTCCCATAAAAAAAACAACCAGACTTCACAGAGCTTCAAGAAGGACTCGGAATCTAATTGAACTGCTTTGCTTCCTGCAAAGCGTTCGTCATTGAGGTCTGACTTTTATCCCTTGTGGGAGAGGCAATCACCTCCCAGCCCTACTCCCGAGTCGGCCATTTTGTCTTAGCTGCTCTTGCCTTCTGGCAGCTCTGTGCATGCACACACTGGGAACAGGCTCCCCTTGTTCCTCTGCCTCGCTGCTGCCAGACTCCAGAGGCTCCAGAGTCAGCACACCCTGGCCCCATCTCTGCATCGGATGCAGGACCCTCGTTCGAGTCCTCTCCAGACCCCCTGACTGGTCCCCTTTCTTCCTCACTGTCTGACTTTGCCGCCGGCTGCCGGCGAACCAGAACCTGTTGGTGCAGCCAGCCAGGCCACGAAAGCAAGACACCACTTCTGCCGGTGTGATACAGAAACGCCTGTGTTGTGTATGTGCGCCTCCCTTGCACTCTGCGCATGCCTTCGCTCTCGCTCCCTTTCTGGAACGCTCATGTGCAAGCACCAACGCCAATCCCATTCTCCTCCGACGCTGAGGATTTTCCACCGATTTTTTTTTCCCCCCAAGCCAACTATAATCAAAGCGCCTAAATTTAGAAGCGACCAGCCGAGCTGATCAACTCTCCCCTCCCATGGGGTGGGGAGGGGCTGTGGGTTGAGGTTTCGGGAGGCGCCTGGATCTGGAGGCCACCGCCAAGGATCCCTGAGAAGGATCCCACCCTCGCCAGCCGCCTTCCTTGCACAGGCTGGTTTCTTCTCCCGTCAAGATGAAAGGGAACACATATGGCTTGTGCACGGACGTGTGTCCGTGTGTGCGCGCGCAAGGCAGGCATTCCCGCTGGCGGATCGGCTGGTTCTGAATCACCGGCGAAGGGGGGGTGGGTTTTCAGAACCCCCAAAGGCTCCAGGGGGCTGAATAATTGCAATGCTGGAGAGAGAGGCGGATGGTCAGCAGAGACTCCGTTGCGTTTCTATCCTGGTCAAGGTTGCAAGCCAGGATAGCCCTCTCCAAGCCACAGGATGTCAGCTTTTCACAAAGCAGGCCAGGTCAGGAAACAGAAATGGAAGAATTCTCCTTTGTTGGTGTAAGTTCTACGAACAGAATCCTGGAAGCCAAATGGCATTTCCTATGCCTGCCTTCTACGCCAAAGAGAGTCAATCTTGAGGTTCTTTCTCACCTCTTCCTGTTTTCCCGGGGGCAAGTCCATGTTTTCCTTGCAGTCTCCACCTCCTTTTGTCATGACCATCTTTGTGGTCTTCTGAACTAAACGTTGGCCTGAGCAGGAATGAGACAAGACGGTCCTTCGTGAACTCAACCCTTCCCTCCCATCATATTCTCCCATCTATACCCAGAAATGCTGGTCATTGCTTCATCCTTCTTGGCAATGTTTTTCAACCTTAGCAACGTTAAGAGGGGTGGACTTCAACTCCCAGGATTTCCCAGCCAGCACGCTTTAAGAGGGGTGGACTTCAACTCCCAGAATCCCCCGGCCAGCATGTTTTAAGAGGGGTGAACTTCAACTCCCAGAATTCCCCAGGCAGCATGTTTTAAGAGGGGTGGACTTCAACTCCCAGAATCCCCGGCCAGCATGTTTTAAGAGGGGTGAACTTCAACTCCCAGAATTCCCCAGGCAGCATGTTTTAAGAGGGGTGGACTTCAACTCCCAGAATCCCCCAGCCAGCATGTTTTAAGAGGGGTGGACTTCAACTCCCAGAATCCCCAGCCAGTACATTTTTAGAGGGTGGACTTCAACTCCCAGAATCCTCCAGCCAGCATGTTTTAAGAGGGTGGACTTCCACTCCCAGAATCCCCCAGCCAGCATGTTTTAAGAGGGTGGACTTCAACTCCCAGAATCCCCCAGCCAGCACATTTTAAGAGGGGTGGACTTCAACTCCCAGAATCCCCCAGCCAGTACATTTTTAGAGGTGTGGACTTCAACTCCCAGAATCCTCCAGCCAGCATGTTTTAAGAGGGGTGGACTTCCACTCCCAGAATCCCCCAGCCAGCATGCTTTAAGAGGGGTGGACTTCAACTCCCAGAATCCCCTAGCCAGCATGTTTTAAGAGGGGTGGACTTCAACTCCCAGAATCCCCCAGCCAGCATGTTTTAAGAGGGGTGGGCTTCAAGCTGGCTAGGGAATTCTGGGAGTTGAAGTCCACAAGTCTTCAAGTTGCCAAGGTTGGAGACCCCTGCTTTAAGAACCAGATCTCAACCTTGGCAACCTGAAGACAGATGGATTCCCACCTCCCAGAATTCTGAAAGAAAGCATTTGAATTCTGGGAGTTGAAGTCCACCATCTGTAAGCTGACAAGAGAAATCCAAGGCCATCTGGCTGACCTTGGTCCAGTCACTCCCTCAGAGCCCCAGGAAGGAAGAGAGAAGGCCAAAGCTCTTCTGATCCCTTGCCAAAAAAACCCTGCGGGGATGGTTGCAGTCCAAGCCAGGGATCTCCAACCTTGGCCACTTTAAGACTTGTGGGCTTCAGCTTGCGGGCTGAGGAATTCTGGGAGTTGAAGTCCACAAGTCTTAAAATCGCCAAAGTTGCTGGCTGAGGAATTCTGGGAGTTGAAGTCCACAAGTCTTAAAATCGCCAAAGTTGCTGGCTGAGGAATTCTGGGAGTTGAAGTCCACAAGTCTTAAAGTAGCCAAGGTTGGAGACCCCTGGAATTCCAAGCGGTCATTGGGAGTCCACAATGACCCCCAAAGTGTGTGCATACACACATACACACACACACACACACACACACACACACGCCTTATGAAGGGGCATATGATCTTTCCCAGCTAAGTGGAAACTTCAAACTGGCTTCGTTCTTGGGAGAAATGATTGAATTCATCCATTTGACCTTCAGGGCGAATTATAAATACTCCTCGACTTACAACCCTTTCTTTAAGCAAGCGTTCGAGGTTACAATAGCCCTGGAACAAAAAACAAAAAAAAGTGACTTAGGACCGATCCTCGCACTTAACACAACCGTTGCAGAAGGGGGGCTTGCCCCGTATTTACCACGGTTCGCAAGGACTTCCCAGGGTGATGGAATGGCCGTTGGCGACTTTCCCAGCCGGCTTCTGGCGTGAAGAGCCAAAGGGAGGAAAGCCTGGTTCGCTTAACGACCGTGGGGAAAAAACAAACAACAACAGTCACTCGCCGCCTTGTTTTGCAACGGAAATGGCGGTCGTAAGTCAAGCCAGGAGAATCAATAGCTGTGCATCTCTCCTTGTTGAGGGAAAGCTGGGAGGTGCCTCCTTCCAAAGACGAAACCCACCCACCCCATTTTCTCCAAAGACACACACCCCCAATTTTTTTTTTTTCTCCAAATGCAAAGTTGACTTTTGCAAAACATGTCAGCCCTGGTCAAACCTCCCCCCCCACCCCACCCCTTTTTTCCCCCCTTCTCTTTGAGATGCTTCCTTCTCTTCTTCCATCTTCCCATCCAGGCCTTCTGGCTGGCTTCTCCCGCACCCAAGCCCACCCCGGCACAAAAGGCAAGGGGGGGGGGCGGTTTGTGTGGGGGTGGGGGGAGAAATGTGGGGGGGGAATAAATTCAGGAGAGACAGGCTCCCTCTTTTGTGCAGTCACACAAAGAACAAGGGCTCTAGAGGGAGATGCCATCTGCTCCTTTGCAACCTGACTTTCTTAAAGAGACAGCCCCCCCTTTTTTTTTCCTTTCCCCCCCCCCCGCCACCCCTCTCCAAGCCAAAGGGAAATTATTATAATTATTACGGGGAGAGGTGCTATGGGGAGCGAAGATGGAGAGGGAGACCAGGAGCAAGTTTTTTCCTGATCTAAATTCGGAGGGTTTGGAGGGGGGGTTTTTTTTGGTGGGGGGGGGGGAGGGACGGAGCGCGATCTCTTCGTCTTTATCTTTTAATCGTGGTGGGGGGAAAGCCCCCTGGAACAGCTGCCAAGGTTAGCTTTCCTAGCATCACCAAACTCCCCCCCCTTAATAGGTACTGGGGAACCTGCCAGATCAGGGGTGGGACCAACCAAACCGCCCAGGGGCGTTGGGGTGTCACCCAGCTGACTGCAGGGGTGGGGGTGGGGGATGGGGGAAAGGAATCAAACTCCCCTCCCCTTGCGATTTCAACTCTTTGATTAGGGTCCCTTCCATCTGCTCCCTGGGGCTGTGAAGGAGCCGTCCAGCCCAGGGCCGGAGGGGTTAAGCGTTTAGAAGTGGCAGCTGCGCCTCTGGCCAAACAGTGCCAAGCCATCCCCTGCCTTGGGTGGTTGGCGGGGGGAGGGTGAGAGGAGGAGGAAGGGAATAGAGAGGAGGAGGAGGATAAAATAGGAAAAGGGGGGGAGGAAGAGGGGGAAGGAGAGGAGGAGGAGAAAAAGGAAAGGGAGGGGAGGAAGGAGGGGAGGAAGAGGGGAGGGAGGGAAAGGAAGAGGAGGAAGAGGAGAAAGAGAGGAGGAGGACGGGGAGGAAGGAGGGGAGGAAGACAGGGAAGGAGAAGAGGAGGATAACAAAGGAAAAGGAGGAAGGGAATGGAGAGGAGGAAGAGGAGGAGGAGGAGGGAGGAAGGGGGAGAAGGAGATGAGGAGGATAAAAGGAAAAGGAGGGAAGGAAGGAAGGGGAAGGAGGAAGAGGACGGGTGAGGAGGAGGGAGGGAAAGGAGGAGGAGGAAGAGGAGAAGAGAGGAGGGGAGAAAGGAGGAGAGGTGGAGGAGGAGGAGGAAAAGGAAAAGGAGGGAAGGAAAGGGGAGGAGAAGAGAGAAGGAAGGGAAAGTAGGAGAAGGAAAAGGAGAAAAAGGTGAGGAAGAGGAAAAGGGGAAGGAGAGAGGGAGGGAAGGGAAAGGAGGGGAAGAGAAAGCAGGAAAGGGGGGAAGGAAAGGGGAGGAGAGGAGAGGAGATGAGGAAGGAGGAGGAGGAGGAGGAGCAGGAAAAGGAGAAGAAAGGAAAGGGAGGGGAGGAAGAGGGGAAGGAGAGGAGGAGGAGGAGGGAGGGAGGGAGGGAGGCTTCAGAGAGGCTGCCTGGTCTCCTCCGTTCAGCCCAGCCAGGAATGGAGGCTGCATTCAACTGCAGGATCTCTCAGCCAGGAAGTATCGGGTGGAGGATGCACCCAGGCTGGGGAAGGAGGCGAGATGAACGCAGGGAGCGGAAAGGAAGGAGGACCAAGCGGTGGAGCCAAAGGGCATCAGGGAAGAGAGAGAGCTCAGCGGAGTTTGGGGGATCCGATCTACCCCAACCCCCACTTTTCCCCCACCCGGGTCATTTTCCTCTTTGGAGGGAAGAGCCGGAAGGGAGACGGGTCGGGGCCCCTTCTCCGGAAGAAGAACATGGGAAGGCAGCCAAGCCGGTGAAATGAGCTTTGGCTTCTCTTGCTGTTACCTTGGCCTTTCCCTGGAGACGGGTTACATGAGCTGGCTGTGCGAGGAACCTCTGTCTCACACACACACACACACACACACACACACACACACACACACACACAGAGAGAGAGAGAGAGAGAAAACAAGAGAGAGAAAGAGAGAGAGAAAGCAAGAGCAAAAGACAAAGAGACAGAGAGAAAGTGATAAAGAAAGAGAAACAAGAGAGAAAGAGGGAGCGAGAAAGAGAAAGAAAAAGCAAGAGCAAAAGAGAAAGAGAGAGAGAAAGAGGGAGCGAGAGAGAAAAGAGAAGAAAAAAACAAGAGCAAAAGGCGGAGAGAAAGCGAGACGGAGAAAGAAAGAGAACAAAAGAGATTGAAACAGGGAGTGAGAAAGAAAGAGAAAAAAAGAGAGAGAAAGAAAAAAGAGCAAAAGACAAAGAGACAGAGAAAAAGAGTGAAAAAAAAGAAAGAGCGCGAGAAAGAGAAAGGAAGAGGAGAGGGATAAAGAGAAACAAAGAAGAGAAAGGGGGGAAAGAGAGAAAGAGTGGAGGGAGAGAGAAAGAGGGAGAAAGAGCGCGAGAGAGAGAAAGGAAGAGGAGAGAGATAAAGAGAAACAAAGAAGAGAAAGGGGGGAAAGAGAGAAAGAGGGAGAAAGAGAGAGAGAGAGAGGAAGATGCGAAACCACTGTAAACCCATATTGGTTGCCAAGTTGCCCCAGTTTTGATCACATGATCAGGAGGATGTTGGGATGGTCGTAAGTGTGGTTTTGTGAGTCGTCACGTTTTTTTGATCTCCTTGGGACTTCTAGCGGTCCCTCCACAGACGGTTGCAAGTCAAGGACTACCTCTATCGTTGTTGTTTTTTTTCCTGGGACTCACCCAGAAAACAGTTGGGAAATTCAAAATCAGAGAGCGAGCCTGAATGTGTTGGAATCATTCCGGGGGGAGGAGGTGAAAACGAGAATTAGAACCAGAATCAAGGGGGGGACACACAGAGAAAGAGAGAGAGAGAGAGAAACCCCCCTAATGGCACAAGGCCATTTCTCTCGCACAAACGTCTGTTTTATTCACAAGCCGGTGCCTTTTGATCATCTCCGTTTGTGCAGAAACACCCGATTCTGCTGGGGAGTTAAAAACAAGGGAGGGCGGAATTCTTTTCATGTTTTAGAAGGAGGAAGGAATCGAGAAGAGGAGGCGATATCATTTCCCTCTAGCAAAGACCGGGGGCGATGGGTTGTGGTGTTGTTTTGTTTGTAGTTTGTTGTGATGGCAGGGGTGGGGGCGAGGGGGGGGCAGGTTTCAAGGTGACGGCAAAAATCAGAGAAAATGCAAAAATGAAGCTGAGCTTCCTGTTGTTTTTATATTTTCTTGTGGTGAGAAGAAAGATTGATGATGGTTATTTTTCCCCCCTGTATTTTTGGAAGGGTTAGACAGCTTGCGAGTGAAAAAAGGAGATTTTTTTTTTTAAAAATATTGCCCGTTTGAGATGGGGCTCTGCATAAGCTAAATTCCTTTCGCTTTGATCTCTCCTTGCTTTTTTTTTCCTCCTTCTTCTCTTCCTCAATTTCTCTTTTCTGAGCAGCTTTGATTGGATGGCTACCGACTAATATGGATGCACTGGGCTGTGTAGCTATTCTTATTCTTACTACTACTAGTAGTATTATCTACTATCAAGGTGTTGTGAACTCCTAGGCATCCTTCTCAATATGAGTAGGTAGCTCTAGAACAGAGATAGACTGAGATTTCTCCATCAATCTCTTCTACCTGGATGGGTTAGGAATTTCAGAGTCTCCTTGGTTTGTTAACAATAGAAAGGCATCCGTTGAGTTGGGTCCTCCCTGGCAACATTTTGGCCTGGGCTGTATGGCTCCCTGGATTGTAGAGTAAACTCGTTTTGGGGATTTGTATCATGTTTTGCCTCGTAACATAAGAGGATGGGTTCAACGGCATACTAAAGCGCTAGCTTGGTTGGTTAAAACTAACTATTTGTGCAAAGTGGGAAGACAGGAAGAAGGACGGAAAGAAGAGAGGGATGGAGGGAGAAAGGGACTGGGAAGGAAGGAAGGAAGGAAGGAAGGAAGGAAGGAAGGAAGGAAGGAAGGAAGGAAGGGAGGGAGGGAGGGAGGGAGAAAGGGACTGGGAAGGAAGGAAGGAAGGAAGAGAGGGATGGAGGAAGAAAGAGGGAGTGGGAAGGAAGGAAAGAAAGGGATAGAGAGAGCGACTAGGAAGGAAGGAAGGAAGGAAAAGGGATGGAGGGAGAAAGGGACTGGGAAGGAAGGAAGGGAGGGAGGAAGAGAGGGAGGGAGGAAGAAAGGGACTGGGAAGGAAGGAAGGAAGGAAGAGAGGATGGAGGGAGAAAGGGACTGGGAAGGAAGGAAGGAAGGAAAAGAGGGATGGAGGGAGAAAGGGACTGGGAAGGAGGGAAGGAAGGAAGAGAGAGATGGGGAGAAAAGGGGGACTGGGAAGGAAGGAAAGAAAGAAGAAAAGAGGGATGGAGGGAGAAAGGGACTGGGAAGGAAGGAAAGAAAAGGGATAGAGAGAGGGACTGGGAAGGAAGAAGGAAGGAAGGAAGAGAGTGATGGAGTGAGAAAGAGCGGCTAGGAAGGAAGGAAGGAGTGTGGATGGAAGGGAAGAAAGGGAGTAAACAAAGGAAGAAAAGAAATAGTATGGATAGAAGGAAGGAAAAGAAGGGAGAAGGAAAATCCGTCCACAGGTAAGATGGAAAGGGGATTTCTGTACAATACAATCCATAGTCGGTCTTATGACCTCCTTAAGGGGGTGGGGGGTCTGTCTACTTTCCAAGCAAGGCAGGGGGTCAGGGCTCCCATCCTGCTTTGCCCCAGTGCTGCTTCCTTGATGCCAGACTTTCAGGAATCCTGGGTTGGGGGTGAGGGAGTCAACAGACGGCGGGGGAAGACCAGCAGAAACCCAAACTATACTCCCACTGCCTGCCAGAGACATTGCTGGGCCGAACCTCAAGGCCATCGAGTATGGGAATGGAATGCCGCCCCTGGCCGAGCCCGCCAAGAAGCAGAAGGGTTACCAAAACAATTTGTTTGAAATCGGACACCAGGAAGATAATCGGAGAGGTGGAGGGGGGCGGGGGAAGGACCTGGGAAAAGGGGAAAGTAAGGAGGCTGTTTTTCTGCCCAAACCTCAGATCTGACTTCTTTTATTCTCCCCTATCTCGTAACCGCTTGGCTTTAGTAAAAATACTCCTTTCACCGTAAATTGCAGCTGAAAGTTCTTTCTTTCTTAAATGACCGAGTCAGGACAAAGTCCCACATTTAAGCCAGTTGGTTTAAAGTCAGGACAGACACAGACTTCAGAGAGTAATTAGGACTGCAGAAAACATAATGGCTACCAACCTGCCTTCCATCGAGGATCTGTACGTTGCAGGAGTCAAAAAGAGGGCTGGGAAAATACCTACAGACCCCTCACATCCCGGACACAAACTGTTTCAACTCCTTCCCTCAAAATGACACTATAGAGGCCTGCACACCAGAACAACTAGACTCAAGGGGAGTTTTTTCCCTCAAATGCCATCCCTCTGCTAAACAAATAATTCCCTCAACACTGTCAAACTGTTTACTAAGTCTGCACTACTATTACTATTAATCTTCCCATCCTTCCTTTCACCCATCTCCTCCCACTTATGACTGTGTGATTTTAACTTTGTTGCTTGTATCTTAACAATTTATATTGTCTGTTTCCTAGTATGATTTGATTGCTTATTGTATCCTATGACCATCATTAAGTGTTGTACCTTATGATTCTTGATGAATGTATCTTTTCTTTGGTGTATACTGAGAGTATTTGCAACAAGACTAATTCCTTGTGTGTCCAATCACACTTGGCCAATAAATAATTCTACTCTACTCTACTCTACTCTACTCTACTCTACTCTACTAATTCTAATTCTATTATTCTATTCTATTCTATTCTATTCTATTCTACTTTACTCTACTCTACTCTACTCTCTACTGCCATTTGTCAGAAATGGTGTAGGGTCTCTCGCTTGGGTAGGGGGTTGGACTAGATGACCTAAAAGGTACCTTCCAACTCTGATTATCTATTCTATTCTATTCTATTCTATTCTATTCTATTCTATTCTATTCTATTCTATTCTCTGCAGTAAAAAGATCCACCTGGAAAAATGTCCTATATACCACAGGGATCCTGCAACAGATGTCAGATCACAGAGGGAAGGATGAGGAGTTGGAGACTTGGGGTGGGGGGGAGCGAGGACTGAACCCCAGCCCACTCCCAGAAGAAAGTACCCGACCGAAAGCCCAGTGGTCAACCAGAGTCCGGAGATTGAAGGAATGGGATAAACCTCCCGCCCGGAATAACTTTTAACCAAGGGAGCCGATTCCAAGAGGTCGAGATCTCCTGAAGTGGCCAGATGTAGAGCAGACCAGGGTGGCCTCTGTCACCCATCTGGCTCTGCCACCCACTCGTTTTCGGCGCTGTCGTAACTTTGCATGGTCACTAAATGAACTGTCGTGAGTCGAGGACTCCCTGCATTTGAATCTTTAGCAAGGGCATTTTGTTGTTGTTAATCGTGTCCGACCCGTCGTGACACCCTGGACAACGTTCCTCCAGGCCTTCCTGTCCTCTACCATCCTCCAGAGTCCATTTAAGTTCACGCCGACTGCTTCAAATGACTCCATCCAGCCCCCTCCTTCTCTGCCGTCCCCTTCTTCTTCTTCTTTTGCCCTCAATCGTTCCCAGCATTAGGTGTCAATTCATAAAACATTCCTAGGCCTGTTTTAGTAGTTGCCATAAAAAAAAAAGGGTGGGGGGAGGAAGGAAATCTGGAAGAGCAGTTTGAACGCGGAAGTACATTCCAACTCTTCTCTTTAAAAGATTGTAATACAAATACCAGAGCTTTCCCCCCCCCCCGAATATATTGAATTGGAGAACATGATTGATGAACACCCAGCACGTAATTGGAGAATGTGATTGATGACACCCAGCCCGTGAAAGGGCTCAATTGGAGAATCTGGTTGATGAGACCCCCAGGGGGGAGAGGGGGAAACAGGGTCACAGGGGACTGTAAATTAAGTATGCCAGGGTTGGCTGAATATAGGGCAGTGCCAGTATATCGCCTCTAATGAATTCTTTGAAGTTTGTTGAAGTTTGGCTGGGGAATCATGATTAATTAGAGCGATTGCTGGAATCCTGACATTTGGCTCTTCTCCAGCGAGTCCTTCTTCCTTCCCATGAGGTGGCCAAAGTCTTTGAGTTTCATCTTCAGGATCCAGCCTTCTAAAGAGCAGCCAGGGTGGATCTCCTCTGGGACTGACCGGTTGGATGGCCTTGCAGTCCAAGGGGCTCGCAGGAGTCTCCTCCAGCCCCAGAATTCAAAGGCCTCCATTCTTTGGCGCTCAGCCTTCCATACGGTCCAACTATACAGGGGCATGATAGGACCCTGTAAAATGTCCCCCAGGGGCTAAACTGCCATTCCTGGGAAGCATCTGGGATTCTGACTTAAAGTCCAGCCTGTGCCATCTACCACTTCGATTTAGGGTCTGCCAGCCCAGCCTTTTCCCCACCCACTCCTGGCTGGGAAAAATGGCAGGAAGGGGTCAACTCCTAAGGGTTTTCTACTAGTTAGTTTTTATTTTGAGGGGGGGTAGGCTGGATTATCTTCATCACGAGCTCCCTCTGGTGCCTGCTTGAGATTCCTAGCAGGTACAAAGGTCCTTTTAGCTACTTATCACTTATCTGATTGCAGAAGGATTTGGAAGGAAGTTGAGCACTCCATACTTAAAACTCCAGTCATTAAAAAAAAATCAGATTTATTTTTTTTTGGAAGGAGGAAGGATTGCAAAGGAAAGGATTTTTGAAGAAGCTTTCCACCAAAGGTCTGTCTTGGAAAAAAAAAAGAAAGTTTCGCTGATGAATCTCCCTTTCTGGAGCTTTATAAGGGCGCAAGGATCATGGTAGTACATTCCTAAAATATGTCTTATTGAGTTTATCCAGATTTTGGGGGGCAGCGGTTATTCAATTTGGGGATTTAAAAACAGAGATTTAAAGGAAGCCATGAATTAATTACCCATGAGAAGGGCAAGGGGAAAAAAAAAACGAGGCAAGGAAGACACAGGTGTGATTTGCACTGGATTTGTAATCCTCAAGGCAACTTTAAGATGGGTGGACTTCAGCTCCCAGAATTCCCCATCCAAAGAAAAGTTTATGGACTTTGCAAATTGAAATATCAATGGTTTCTGTTGGGTGGATGTATTGTTGCTCAAAGTTTGCTCAAACACGCAGTGTTTTGCAGCATTCACACAACACACTAAACCTGGATTTTAATCTGGGTTAATTTGGAGGGAGGGGTGTTATCAGGCTGTGTGAAAGCAGCCCCCTTGGCTAGTTTATGATTCAAGGCCCTGGAGAAATCTCGAAATAAGGAAATTCACTGGTTGGGTTAAATGTGAATGGCACCGAGGGAACCTGAAGGTTTGATTTATTTATATTTCAACTTTGCCATTCAGGAGAGATTTTAAGATTTTCTTTTTGTGGGGGGAAAAGGGGGTTGGGTGTTCTCTCAGGTAAAGTTCATGTATATTTGCTCGCCTCTTACTTTTCTGGGGGTGGAAGGTAAATTAGAATGTTGTCTGCCATCATAGTTTGATTTAATCAATAGTTAAATAAAAACAGACACCTTCACTGGCTATAGTAAAAGCAAAGTAGTTTTCTGACTATACTTTTTTATTTCATTTCATTTATTTTATTTTATTTATGTATTGCATTTTATATTTTATTTTATTTTCCACAACTTCTTTCATTCATATTATTAATCAATACTGAATTAATATTAACCAAGATTAACATGTCATATTTTTGTTGTTGTTGTTGTTGCTCTAGCCAATCAGCGGCTAAGAAATTCAATTTTCCCCACCCCCTCTCGCCCGCGGAACTCGAGTTAAAGGGCGGGGTTTAGGGAAAAGGGCGGAGCGAGTACAAGAACGTGAGTGCGCACGCGCACTCTCTTCTCTACCTTTTTTTGTGTGTCCGCGCTTTCCCGCTCTTTTCGCCTTCCTTTCCCCCCCTCCCACTATTCTCCCGCCTATTATTTCCTCCTCGGCGCACGCGTCCGAGAAGAGGCGCGTCCTGCCCCCTTCCGCCCTCTCTTTTTGCCCTTTCTCCTCGCTGCGCAGGCGCGGCGAGGGGGCCTCGCGCAACGCGTCCGGGGGTTCTTTAGGCCGCGCTTTGCCTTTCCCCGCCGTTTTTTTTTTTTTAGGGGGAGGGGGTGTGTGTCCGCGCAGGCGCAGTACCTTATCTCCGCCCTTTCGGGTCACTCATCATTGGGGAGGCTGTGGGGGGCTCGCGGTCGCCATCACCATGGGGGTAAGGGGGTTGAGGGAGGGAGGGGGCAGAGTTGGAGTCGGAGGGGGCGAGAGGAACCGCGAGGGGATCACATTTGAGGAGGGGGCCACTAAGGGGGAGCTGAATGTAACGGTGGGGGACTGGGGGGTCATAATTGGGGGAGAATTTGAGGTAATGGGATGAAAAGCCTGGCCTGAGGGGTGAGAAAGGATATGGGGGGGGGCAGGCTATAAATTGGGGAGGGGGCTGGGGGGAGAGAAAAACTGGGTGGGGGGGGTTGTCAGGATCAAGATGAGGAAGAAATGGGTTATTCTAATTTATACAGCTGCTCACCTCCAGAGAGTTTCGATATATCTCCCTTAGGGGTGAAAATGGGGGTCGGCGGGGCTTATATTTTAAATATTCAGCAGAGTTTGGGAGGGGGGTGGAAAAAAAACCTTTTGTAAAGTCCTTGGAGTGACTTTTCCCTCCTGGCCTCCCAAGAGGGTGCTAGACTACAGTTCCCATCCTCCACAGCCAAAGGGGGGGAGGCATCTTACACAGTCGAGGGGTGGGTTTGGGGTGACAAGGATATTGGACGGATGGACAGACAGACATAAACAGATGATTGATAGATAGAGATACAGACAAAGACAGGCATAGAGAGACATAGATAATAGACAGATAAATATATGGATGATAGATGTGGATAGATATAGACAGACATTGATAAATAGTTGATAGATATCAAGGCAAAGAATATGCTTAATACTCCTATAATATATATTATATCTCTAATACAATACAATACTACAATATAATTTACACACATAGATATCAAGGCAAAGAATATGCTTAATACTCCTATAATATATATTATATATCTAATACAATACAATACTACAATATAATTTACACACATAGATATCAAGGCAAAGAATATGCTTAATACTCCTATAATATATATTATATATCTAATACAATACAATACTACAATATAATTTACACACAGATATCAAGGCAAAGAATATGCTTAATACTCCTATAATATATATTATATATCCAATACAATACTACAATATAATTCACACACACACACACATATTTAAAAGAAGAAACACATCCTGTTTATATATTTATATAATATTTATATAATTATATTATTACTATACATAATTTTAAGTTCCGGAGATTGCAGGATGTCTGTTTCTTTTATTTTATAGGCATATTGGGCGCATTCTCTGCCTTGAGTTATTGGTGAAATTAATAGAAGCAGAGTAAAAATAAAACATATGGACTTTAGATATATACGTGCACATATATATATAGTATGCAGGTTATGTATGTGAAGTACATATTTTGTTTTATTTTTACTCTGCTTCTATTAATTTCACCAATAAGTGGGGAACCAACCCAAAGTCACCCAGCTGGCTTTCATTCCTCAGGTGGGGATAGAACTCACTCTGTCCTGGTTTCTACCCTGGTGCCTTAACCACTAAACCAAACTCTCTTTGTAAAATTTGGAATCTGACTAATTAAAGTGGGGGTAAATAAGAAAAAGGCTCGGAGGTAGGATAAAAAGAATTTAACGGCACCCATAAAACAAAACATGTTGTGCTCAAACTGCTAAACCTTTTTTTGTGCCTTATGGGAATGGCGTGCTTCATGCCAGCTACAGGTTCCCCCAGTGTTAGAATACAAGCTGTGCCACCCCTATTTTAGCCTACCCCGATTCATTGTACAAACCAGTTGGAACGTGGGAGACATATTAATGAAAAGTTCAGGAAGAGTCACAGAGGTGGCCAGTACAGGTAACTCTTGACTTAAAACCATTTTGTTTGGTGACCATTCAAAGTTACAACAGCACTGAAAAAACTGACTCATGACCGTTTTTTCAAAATGATCAAAATTCAAACGTTTGGCAACTGGCATGTCGTTATGTCTGTTGCAGTGTCCCAGGGTCATGGGATCCCCTTTTGCAACCTTCTGACAAGCAAAGTCAATGGGGAAGCCAGATTCACTTAACATCCGTGTGACTATAACAACTGCAGTGATTCGCTTAACAACTGTGTCAAGAAAGGTAAAGTGGGAAGTTCACTTGGAACTGTCTCGCTTAGCAACAGAAATTTTGGGGCTCAATTGTCGTAAACGGAGGACTACCTGTGTCATGGATGAAGCCTTAATAGATGGGGAACTGTTCAGTTCTGTTTGTGTGTTGTGTCTTAGCATTTCAACCCTCCTGGTTGCAGAGGAAGTCCAGTAAAGGGAAGGAGAAGAAGCAGAAACGGCTGGAGGAACGGGCAGCCATGGATGCTGTCTGTGCCAAGGTTGATGCAGCAAATAAAGTGAGTTTTTCTCCTTTATTCCATGTCTTTATTATTATTTTACCCTGCAAAGTATGCCTTCCAGTTTCCAACGCCCTTGCGGCTATAAATAAAACACCTTGCATAAAAGCAAATTAATACAGTTAAAATCTGGGGAACGGTGCAGTGCAGTCGTGTCCAACCTTGGCCGCTTTAAGACTTGTGGGCTTCAACTCCCAGCATTCCCATTTGGTGGGAGAATTCTGGGAGTTGAAGTCCACAAGTCTTAAAATTTGCCAAAGTTGGACACCCTTGATACAATGGTGAGAAAAGCAACTCGACTTCAGATTCCACTCACCACCTCTTACTTACTTACTGAATGGCTTTACCACAATAATTGCATAATTTAGAAATGTGTGACGTGGGGAAAATAAGAAAGCTTTCCTGTGCAGGCATGACTTATTGAGAGTAGAATTTCCGTTGCTAAGCAAGGCAGCTATTAAGTGAGCCCTGCCTGATGTGATGACCTTCAGTGATATTATTTTTCTAATATAGGGAGTTGTCAACTTACGACCATTGATTCAGCGACTGTTCAGAGTTACAACGGTGCTGAAAGAAGGGAGTTACAAGTGGTCCTGAAAATTTCTGAGAAGCCATTTGGAGTAAGGAAGGAAAGTCTTAGGGAAGTCCTGGGTTTAAGGTGTTCTTTGAATCCAGCTGTTGCCTTGTAGTTTATGGTTGCCTGCTGGTATCACCAACCTGTCCAGACCTAATTCGAAAGGTTGGACTCCTGGGGATTGAAGCATTATTTTTTAAACAGTGTTTTGAAGGTGGGAGAAGACAGATCTGTGAGTTTATTTCTTGCCTGACATGAAGGAATCGGTGAGATCAAAGTCTTGTCCTCTAGGATGGTTCTGGTGTTTAGAGAAGAAATGGATTAAAGCCACTTGGACAATCTGATTGTTAGTAGATGCTGGTTAGAATAAAGATATAAATATAAATAAACTTTTTAATTTCAACAGAAGAAAATGCAAGCAGAAGAAAGGAAGTTCCACCCCACCCCAACCCCCCAAAATAACCTCTGTAAATTTAGTGTCTGGTCTATTCATGAACAAGACACTTTCCTATCACATCGAAGTTAAGGCAGTTTAGCTGATCAATTCCTGCAGAAAATGGGATCAGCTGAAGGTAGTCTACCTGCATCAGGCAGTCCTCAACTTATGGCCATTCATTTAGTGACCATTTGAACTTAAGACATCACTGAAATAAGTGACTTACGACTGATCTAGCCTCCCTGCAGTGACATGGTCAGAATTCAGGATCTTGGTAACTGGCATGGATTTAGGACGGTTGCCACGTCCCAGAATCACATGATCCCCATTTGGTGATCTTCCCAGATGACTTCTGACGAAGTCAACCTTGATAATATAACAAGAGGCCAGGCATTTTATTGCCTTGATCTTGATCCTTAATGTTCCAAAGCAAAAAGTTAGAAAGTCGTGCTTTTAATAGAGCAACCTGTGGAAGGGACCTTGGAGGTCTTTTAGTCCAACCCCCTGCTCAAGTAGGAGACCTCATGCCATTCTAGACAAATGGCTGTCCAGTCTCTCCTTGAAAACTTCCAGTGTTGGAGCTCCCACAACTTCCGAAGGCAATTTATTCCACAGATAAATTGTTATCACTGTCAGGAAATTTCTCCTTATTTCTAGGTTGGATCTCTCCTTGATTAGTTTTCCATCCATTGTTTCTTGTTTTGCCTTCAGGTGTTTTGGGAGACAGGTGGACCCCCTCTTCTTTGGGGCAGCCCCTCAGAGATAGAGCACTGCCTCAGTGTTTTGACATCAACGTTGTAGTTTGTCTAATGACTTCCTTTCTTTGTACAGCTGGGAGACCCCTTGGAAGCTTTTCCTGTGTTCAAGAAATACGACAGAAACGGGTGAGTGAAAGGTCCCTGTCCTTTTTTTGAGGGGAGAGATTCGAATTCAGGCCTCTCCCTCTGTGATAAAATAATGGCAAAGCCTCACTCTTGTCCTGCTTGGCATTTCCTATCTCACAACCCCCAGATTTAATTGCATTTCCACAAGTAATCCTAACCACATATTGTTCTTTCTTCCTTCCTTTTGCTCTCTTTTCGTTACAGGCTGAATGTTTCCATCGAGTGCAAACGCGTCTCCAGTTTGGAACCGGCGACTCTCGACTGGGCGTTTGAGCTGACCAAAACAAACATGCAGACCTTGTAAGTCCATAAGGCAGGGGTGGGATTCTACCAGTTCGCCCCTATTCACCAGAACGGGTTGTTAACATTCTAAGCAGTTCTGAGAACTGGTTGTTAGAAGAAATTACTGGGCTAATCCTGTAAGGAAGGCAGGAAGGAAACATTCTGGGGTTGCTTACAGAAACTGCCTCTCTGTTAACCCTTATTACATTCTTGGCAGGACTAGACTTCCGGTCTCAGGAACGTCTCTGGAGTTTTTTTCCCCTCCTTTGCTGGCACTTTGCTTGCGTGGAGTGACCATTCAAATTTACAATGGCACAGAAAAAGTGACTTATGACCATTTTTCACACTTACGACTGTTGCAGCATCCCCAACAGTCATGAGAGGCCAGGCGAGGAGATGCATGCCTCGATGTGAGTGATATTGAGTTGGCCACGCCCAGCCAATAACATGACCACCAAGCCACGCCCACCACCTAAGGCACGCCCACAGAACCAGTTGTTAAAAAATTTGAATCCCACCCCTGCCATAAGGGTACCCAGAGATAATGGGAGGCTGATGGGCAGCCATGACCAGCAATTGTGGTATGAGCAAAAAGGTAGTTCAATCTCACACTTCTGGTTCAAGGGAGAGGAAAAAAATGCTCAAAAGTACAAGGTGGACCTTGGCTTAACAGCAGCTTGTTTAATGACTGTTCTACGTTACCACAGCACTGGAAAAGTGACTTACAAGTAACTTAAAACGGTTATGACCATTACAGCATCCCCATGGTCATGTGATTTACATTCAACCGCTTGGCAACTGACTTGAATTTACGACGGTTGCAGTGTCCCAAGGTCACGTGATCCCCTCTTGCGACCTTCTGACGAGCAAAGTCAACAAGGGAAGCCAGATTCACTTAACAACCCTGTTCCTAACTTCACAACTTCAGGGATTCACTTAACAATTGTGGCAAGAAAGGCCATAAAATGGGGTAAAGTTCACTTAGCAGCTGTCTCGCTTCACAACAGAAAGGTTGGGCTCCCTTGTGGTTATAAGTCGAGGACGACCTGTGCAAGGATCCGTGGTATGTCCTTTTTCAGTGTTGTAACTTTGAGCGGTCAGTGAACATAAATGGTTGTCAGTCAAGGATTACCTGTAGTGTCTACATGGACACCAAGAATCAGAGGCGCTTCCGAAAAGGATCACTACACAAGGATTCCCAGCTCCCCTGAATAGAAGGTGGTCGATCCCATCCTGAAGGACATTCTCGTTTCTCTTTTTTTTTTCTATCCTCCTTCAAAGGTATGAGCAGAGCGAGTGGGGTTGGAAAGACCGGGAAAAACGGGACGAAATGACCGACGACCGGGCTTGGTACTTAATCGCTTTGGAAAACGGCTCCCTCCCTGTGGCATTCTCACACTTCCGCTTTGACGTCGAATATGGAGAGGAGGTTCTCTATTGGTAGGGCTTCCCCCTTGGGATTTCAGCTACTGGATTGCCGGCTTCATCAGGCTGGAACGTCCGAAAATGTGGGACGGGATGAAATAGAATGGAATGGGAGGAGGATTAATAGAATGGAGTGGAATGGAATAGAAAATATGGAATGAAATGGGAAAGGAACGGAATAAGAATTAATAGAATAAGAGTTGATAGAATAAAAATTAATGGAATGGAATAAGAATTAATGGAATGGAATAGAAAAATGGAACAGAATAAAAATGAACAATAATAGGATAGTAATAGAATAGAATTAATAGAATAGAATGGAATAGAAAGTACAGAATAGAACATATGGAAAGGAATGGCATGGAATAGAATGCAGAAAAAATGCAGAGTAGAACATAACAGCAGTAGCACTTAGACTTATATACCGCTTCCCAGTGCCTTTACGGCCCCTCTCTAAGCGGTTTACAGAGTCAGTCTGTTGCCTTAACAATCTGGCTCCTCATTTTAACGACCTCAGAGGGATGGAAGGTTTGAGTCAACCTTGAGCCCGTTAGGATCGAACTCCAGGCTGTGGGCAGAGTTGGCCTGCAATACTGCATTCTAACCACTGCGCCACCAAGGCTCTATGATGGAAAGGAGAATTTGTGCCTGCAAAACACAACAAACCCAAAAATCTGTGCTGTGTGCCAACCATGCCCTTTTAACGTGACCCCTAAGTGCGTTTCACATTACCCCCATATTTGGCACTTCGTCAGTTATTTTCATCTCTATTTGGTCTTCTTGTTTCAAGCTTATCAGTCACTGGATCTCCAAGCAAGCTTTCAGTATTTATTTAGATGTTTAAATAGTTGCAAGCACTGATTTCAAATTGAAACAAATGTTTTATGGGTTGTTGTATTTTTTCCTTGATTGAAAGATGTTCCCTTCTCCTAAACAGGGGCGAAGTCTTTGGAAGGTGTTTCCAAATTCGACATTTTGTACTTCAAATGGCAATAACAAAGATCTTAGATGGCACTGCTGGGATGTTGATATTTGCTTACGTATTTCTCTCTTTCTTTGCTCTAGTTATGAAATACAGCTGGAAAGCCGAGCAAGAAGGAGAGGCCTTGGCAAGTTTCTCATCCAGATCCTGCAGCTCGTGGCAAATAGGTAAGGTTGTGCTTCCCCATAGTTTCTACAAATCACCCCAGTCTCCCTGCGGATTTTACTCTGTTAGTAGTTGCTGATTGTAAAAAGCCAGCGCTGTCCAAAGACATATTCCACGGTGATGTGGCCATCATGACGTCTTTGAGTGCTGTGACCTTCCTGCCAAAGTGGTACCTATTTATCCACTTGCATTTGCATGCTTTCAACCTGCTGGGTTGGCAGGAGCTGAAGCTAAGATGGGAACTCGCCCCGTCACAAAGTGCTCGGGTCTCGTACCTGGGCTGTTGGTTTTCCAGTTGACAAGTCCAGCGTCTTAACTGTTGAGCCACACAAGCCAATCTCTTTGGGGCAAACTTTATTGAAGTTTAACAAGACTAACTCTCCACATTAAAACCTGTGATATTCCAACCTGAATGTTACAGTTTTCACTTAGCCATGAGCGGGCTCAATATATCTCTTAATTTATTCTTTCCTAAACTAACACGATTGATGTACTGATAAGGAAATACAACACTGCATTTTCTACAGCAGGAGTAGAGCCACAATCCACAAGCAAAACCAGGCACACTTAACACATGTCAAATATAAGAGAACACAAGATGGAAGCAGCCTTTAACACAACAGCTTCATTCCTGGTTCCTTCAAAGTGCTTGGATTTTAAAACAGGATTTTGACTTCTACTTAAGCAGTTAGTATTGGATTAGATTTGTTAAGATTTGCAGTGCTGTGGGAATCAAAATTCAGTGGCAATAATGCTTCACGTGCCACATGGAAAGAGAATAGGATCATTCTTGGATAAATACACCGAAGTGCGTTTAATTTCTCCTTTTGTACAGAACTAGAAATTAATCCAAAAGATGAAGCTTCTTAGGAACTATACTGCCTTTTTTTTTTTTTTTTTTGGCTTTTCCTTCCCGTTTTTCTCTCATCCTTTTCTGATTTTGGCTCTCCCTGACTTTTCTTAGCACACAGATGAAGAAGGTCATGTTAACAGTCTTCAAACATAACCACGGAGCCAATCAGTTCTTCAGAGAAGCTTTACAGTAAGTAAAAGATTTGACTTAATTGTTATCTTTTTCCAAGGCAGGAAGAACAAGGGGATTGCTGGATAATTGGGGTTTTTAAAAAAACCACCGTTTTCACACATCGCCTCCTTGCTTAGATCAGAGCGTTCACCCTGTTAAAATTATTTTGACCAAACTGTTTCTAACATCTATTGATAAAACACCAGCTGGAAGGTCTATGTCTAGGCCTGCTTTTTTAAAAATAAATAAATAAATTGTCGTGACCCTTTAGATTTGAAATAGACGATACCTCACCGAGCATGTCTGGCTGCTGTGGGGAAGACTGCTCCTACGAAATCCTCAGCCGGAGGACCAAATTTGGCGAGAGCCAGCAGGCTCACCTGGGCACTCCGTGTGGGGGCTGCTGCCATTGAGGTGCTCCTTCGCGCCCTCCGAAATAACCCATCGCCCGCCCTCCAACGTCAGACGCGTGCCTTCCTCGTGGCTTCTCTTGACTGTCCCCCCGGCCTCTCCACATTCTTGCTGCATCCTCAAGTCAAGGAAGACAGAACTCCTGGGTCACATCCCGGATCCCGGGAACCGAGATCTTCCTCCCTATAGGAGGCCCTTTCAGTCAAAGCCGAGCCGTACTTTTAGGCCCGGTCTTGCTTCCCTGCAGCCTGGAACTGAAGGTGGGAATCTTGCGAGGGGTTTTTCTTTTCCCTTCTTTTTCTTTTTCCATGGAAAATTGATGGGCTCCCTTTCAAAAGGCGTTGACAAGAATGGCGAGCCCGTTGTCTGTGGATGAAGGATAGACTTTGGGGGTGGCATATCAAGGCGACTTTTGAGATGGTTCTGTGTTCCTTCTGGGGCTGTTTCCCACTTTTTGTGTCTGAATCATTTGCAACACTGGGTTGATAGTTTTGTCGGAGAACCCACAGCAGGTTTTTAAAAAGAATGTACTTCCTCTAAACCCATTACTGGGAAGATCTTCTTTAGGTGAGTATATCAAAGCAACTCTGGGCTTTATAGGAGGAGGAGGAGGAGGGATCCACACAGATTTTTAGAACAGGATCCTAAGTATAACATGGTGCCTCTGGTTCTACTTCCCTCCTTGTGTGTTGGAGAGCACTATTGCATGATTTCTTCTGAGCCAGCTGTGCTAGAAGCAACTTGGAGCGGTTTTGTTGTCTGAAAGTTCCCAGTAGAAGCAGGTGTGCAAGAGCAAATCATTCTAGTTCACTAGGAGTGTGTCCTGATTGTTCAGGAGATCCTCTAGCCCGTTGGTTTCGGAACTAAAAACTCTCAGCATACACGACGATCCCATAAATATACGTTGGTTTAATCAACATCTTGAATTTCTTTTTAGACTTCTCCACTGATGGATTTCTCTCCCCCTCCCCTCCCAAAAAAGGGGGAAAGGTGATTGAGCATGTTGAGTGTGGCATGCAAAATACTTTACATTTTGAAGGTGAAACAATACTTTTGTATATCTAGTGGGTGTTGCCTCTTTTTTATTTTTTTTTGCATTTTGGGGTAGTTTTGTTTCACAGAACAAATTTCGGAATAACTACTCTTATAAAACCAGCAACGTTTGCTGGAATAAAAGGGAACAACCTGTGTTTTTTTTTTTTTTAATGAAAAGGGTCAACTGGAATGGGGGGAGGGGGTGCAGTTTGTCTGTTTTTCAAAATAAACATTCTGTTTGATCTCCAGTGGGTTGTTCCTTTGCGATGCATTCTGTGGCTCTTTTTAAAAGAGTGCCGTGGTGCTGTTTTCCCTAAGCATTATAGTCCAGGGTTGTTGTTTTTTTTTGTATTGAACAATTGGATAAGTTCCTCTCTCTCCCATCTGAATACTTTTCTGTGCACCACTATAAAAAACCAAATGAAAAACCACCAATTCTGTTCTTTGGTTCAGGTGTTTTCATTCCTTCTTGTTCTATTGGATGCTGGCTCTCACCCTCCCAAGACCTGTTTAAAAAACGGGTATCTGAGTTTGCAAATGCAAGTGAGATGCAAGCCGGAAAAAAAAATGGAAGCGATCCCTTTGTATGTCGAAAATAAGCTTTCGGTGTGGTAACTCTAAGCCTTTTCTTTCTGAATTCTGGGAGTCCACACATACGCTCACAGGGGAATTCTGGGAGTTGGAAGTCCAGACCTCTTCCAAGTAGCCATGGTTGAGAGACATTGGCTTAGCAGATGCGGTTGTGGAGAGCAGGGCCCTCGTTGAATCAACGGTTTACATCCAAAGACGGTTTAATTGCTGGCAGGATGGCCCAGGAAGCATGGCTGCTCTTGCCACCTGAGACCTGCCAGAATAAGCTAAAAATAGAAACGTTGAGCTAAGGAGAGGTTGACAAGCAGCCAGCATACTATTTTTCCCTGGCAATTGGGTAAGCCAGCCAGGTGATAACGTAATGCCTCACGGTGCGTGGTCCAGAAAATTGGGCTAATTGCACAAACAATGGTTAGTTTCACTAGGGGCAGATGTATCATGCAAACACAGCTGCGGTTTTATCTTCTGCGCCGGCAGCTTCCTTTGTCTGGAAGCTGAAATGTATCTGCCAGAGATCCCACCTTGCGGCTCAGCTGACAAAAAAAAAGGCCAGCTTCTTGGCACCTCTAAGGCTTGGCCAGTCTTGCTCCCTGCCAGTAATTGGACTCAACATTTCACCATCTTGTTCCCTGCCCCTGGCTGTCAAAAACAATCTTTTTAAAAAAAAAACACAGTCCCTGAATACTTTTATTAATTACCTTGTCTCATCCCAGCAGGGAGTGAACAGCCTTCCTAGAGATAATACTTGATAATAAATGGATATAAGCAATAAAAGCCGAAGATAAGGATCAGTTAAGAGCCTTGCAGAAATAAATGTTGGTTCTTATCTGATTATCTGAGAGTATTCTGCTGAGACTTCTGTTCAAAGACAGACAGACACACACACACACACACACACACACACACACACACTGAACAAGCCAGGTTATCTGAGAAGGCTTGGCAAAGGAGCATTTATAGGTCTGATAGCTTATTCTCCGCCACCCAAAGGTTAAGAACGATGTTCAATCAATTGAATTGAATGACTGCTGTAAACTAGTGGGCTTCCTCCAATTTGTGGCCTAGTGGTTAAAGCACCAGGCTACAAAGCTAGTCCCACCTTAGGCATAAAAGCCAGCTGGATGACTTTGGGCCAATCACCAGGAGACGGTGAGTTCTAGTTCCGCCTTAGGCATGGAAGCCGGCTGGTGACTTTGGGCCAATCCTTCTCCCAGCCCCATTTGCCTTACAGGGTTGTTGGGAGCGGGGTAAAAAGTAGGAAGATTGTGAGGTTTGCCATTGTTGAGTTACTTGTAAAAATAATAAAGGCAGGATATAAATTATATATAGGGGCTCAGAGACTAAGACACTGAGCTTGTTGATCAGAAAGGTCGACAGGTTGGCAGTTCGAATCCCGAGCGCCGCGTAACGGAGCGAGCTCCTGTTCCTTGTCCCAGCTTCTGCCAACCTAGCAGTTCGAAAGCATGTCAAAAATGCAAGTAGAAAAATAGGGACCGCTTTGGTCACAGCGTTCCGTGCGCCTTCGGCTTTTAGTCCTGCCGGCCACATGACCACGGAGACGTCTTTGGACAGCGCTGGCTCCTCTTCGGCTTTGTAACGGAGATGAGCAGCGCCCCCTAGAGCCGGAAACAACCAACATGGATGTGCGAGGGGAGCCCTTTACCTTTATAAATTATATAGACTCTTCCAAAGTTCCCATCAAGTGTGGCTGTCTCCACCAGCAAGGAACCAAAACAAATGCGTCGTTTCATGCACTGATGTTTGTTTGCACCTTGTTGCCAACTCCAAGGTGTAACCTTCTGCTGGATAGAAAGTCAACCCCGTCCTCTTCTGGTTAAAGGTTGCCTATCCAAGACAACCCACCACCCTTGCTTGCCTTCCTTTCTCTTTCAAAAGTGCCGGTTTCTTTAGCAGTCGACGCAACTTGGGATGAAAAATTTTGGGCAGTCTCCAAGGAGGCAGGCTAACCTTTCTGCTACTGGCATGTCTTAGGCTGGTGTATTTCTCATAATTGCGGCCCCGGCTGGCAGGGATTCCCTCCCTTGTCACTTGGATAAGTGACAGTCTCCTTTTTGGAAGCAAAGCCAAACAGAATGTTGTCTGTCCTATATACTCTTGGCTGCCTTTGAAAGACGTCGGGAAGGAGGGGATGCTGGCTGAACGGAGAGGGGAAACTGCAGTGGAAGCGGATTGGAAAACCTGTCCAGGTGGTCCTCGACTTACGGCTGTCAGCTTTGGAAGCCATATGCCAAACGCTGACAACGGCCACAATTGTGCCCAACATTGCCATGGCTAAGCAAAAGAGTTATTAAGTGAGTTCACCCCGTTTTACAACCTTGGCATGGTTAAGGGAATCATTGCAGTTCTGACCTTAGTGACCCAGTTGTTAAGTGAGTCTGGCTTCTGCATTGACCACACAAAGGGTGATCAGTGACCTCAGGACTCTGCAGCCATCATAAATACGAGTTAGTTGCCCCGCATCTGAGTTTGGATTAGGTGACCACTGGGATGCTGCAATGGGTTGTAAGAGTGAAAAGTGGTCACGTCACTTTTTCCAGGTGCCATTGTACTTCAAACGGTCCCTAAATGAACAGTTGAAAGTCAAAGGAGACCTGTATGTGCCTTTTCCAACAACCACCTGCGTGTTTGTGTACATTGAAAGATGAGGATTGGATCCATCTTCAATGTTAATGGCTAGAAATTGTTCGGATGTCTGTTTGCAAACCTCCCACAACTGTCAAAGAAAAGAAACTTCATCGTTTTGTAAAATTCCCCCCCAATTCCAGAAGAAAATAATTCAAGCCGACATGAGCACGTTCATCATCCTCTCAAAGGGGTATAAATTCAGACGCGATATATATATTTTGTTAAAAATCTGAAAAAGTGCCCCAAGGACTTCTTTTGACACGGTTTGTGAATCCAGGCGGTGCATTAGAGGTTTGCTAGCGGCTAGAGCGGCCTTACTCTATGGGTACTTGATCCAAGTGTAGGTCGCCTGCTATCCTTGCCTCGCCGGAAGTACGTTCTACACATGGCTGGTTCTCTATGGAATCTTAGCATTGGCCAATGGAGGAACTGCAACTCTTGAGCGGAAGTGCCGTCTTTCCTTAGCTTGCTCTATGGTGTGCCGGCTGGAGCGGCTTCTGGTTTAATCTTCCGGCTTTGGCCGTGGAGGATAGAAAGCCGCTTCTCGCAAGAGCGGCGTCGGTTCAAGGAGAGACCGAGGACGGAGACTTCAGGGCCAGCCGCTCCCATCCTTGAGCCCTCCAGGGCCAAGGGGTGTAGACATGTCGCAGGTAGCCCTCCTGGCAGAGGATGATGGGGTTTGTAGTCCTGCACGACTGAAGGGGAGCTTGGACGAGTCTCTTGGGGGGAACTAAGTGGAGAAGGGAGGGTGGGGGTTGAAAAGGGTGTGTGTGGGGGGGGTGGGCCAGGGGTCGCCCTGAGAAGGGAGTCATGAAATCCGGCAGGTCCCCCAGTGGAGGATGAGGCAGGTGGTGCAATTCTCCCATTAATATATTAATACCTTATTCAAGAGTAATTCACTCTTAATTAAAGATGTTTGGAGGATAAATATCTGGACAGAGACAATTGGAGGTAAATAGATGAAAATATATAAACTCTATACAGCTAAGATCCAAGATAATAACCCGAGTGTAGGTTCAGCGATAAGCATCTATTATGGAATAATTATTTTGCAGTGTTTCCAAATAATTGTGAACAAGCAATATTGTAAAATTGGGCTCATTGCTTCGCTTTTAGTGATGCCTGGATATGTGAGCTGCCTTTATTTTTTGAAGAGTGTTCAAGTCACTGGGTCTACAATAAAATCTCTGGATTGGCAAAATGTTCATAAATTAATATAGTTTGCTTAAATGTGTTAACAAATCTAAGCAAACTAATGGTTCTTATAGACTGAATGTACAGCGCAGTATTGATTGGGTTTATTTTAATGATGGTTTTGTGGCTAAACCATATTTGGTTAGTTATCACACAATGTGGTATAAACCATGTTTTCAAACCTTTATAGTTAAATGGACATATGAGATTAAGCCAGAAATAAACTGCAATCTGGTTTTAGCATGCTTTTATAGATATAGATCACTTTTTTTTCCTGCTATTTACAAGTTGCAAAAAGGCTATAGAATAATTATATTGATTTTTGTTTTGAAATATGTTGTCTTGAGTTTCCTAAGGAAAAGTCCCTGAATTTTGCTTTCCTGGATGCTCAAATAATTTGAATAATTATAATAACATTGAATAATTCCTTTGATGTTAATAAAAGCCTTTAAATGTTATTTCCATGTTTCTTTAATTTTTGCTTGTTTTCACCAAAGTGTTGCTTGAAATGGATAGTAAACAATTATATATGCAAAATTTGCAAAAGGAAGGGATACGTTGACAATCTGAATAAATGTTTCCTAATTATAAATAATTCTGCAATAGTTTTGTCTAACCCTTTGTGTAATCTGATAGAAAAACCCCACACATTTTGGAGTGCTTCCATTTAGCTGTGAATAAGCAAATTTAATTAGTGTTTTAATTATAGCGCTGATCTGTGGTAGAACCAATTAACATAGATCTCAATGTTGCTGAAATTATATTTGCTTTTTTTAAAAAAAACACTTTAAGGGTCCAGTGCAGCAAAAACAGCTTTCATCTGGGATATATTGAGCTATTGAAATATTGTGAAGATTTCCCACATCTTGCATATGGCAGGGCAAATATTTCGGAAAGAGGCAAAGGGTTATGATACGTTGGACTTGCCTTAAAAATACTGCAGTCACACATGAAGAATACTCAAGTGATCAATCGATATTCGGCAGCAGGGCTAATGGCTCATGCCAAAGGATTTTTTTTGGATTTTTTGGGAATTTTTTTGCGCCTTTGGCAAACAACATTGTGGCCTGCAAACTACAGTGGTAGGAACCATGTACTGTAATTAGAACCAATTTCATCTAGCAGTGAAAGCACCAGACTAGAAACCAGGAAACGGAGAGCGCTAGTCTTGCCTTAAGCAAGGCACGAAAACCATCTGGGTTACTTTGGGTCAGTCCTTCCCTCTCAGCCCAGCCCACTTCACAGGATTGTTGTGGGGAAAATAGAAGGAGGGTGGCAGAATATCAGGTATCTTTGCTGCCTTGGGTTATTCATAAAAAAAAAAATCAGGATTTTAAAAAAGAAATCCTAAAACCTAAATTGTAGTGTAGTAAGCTGTACCAAAAAGTCAGAACAGTGTTTCTCAACAAATTGAAGATGTGTGGTGTTTGAAATGTCAGGAACTGAGGAATGCAATTTGGAAAATAGCATTTTATACACACACACACAGAGTTTCCATCCCATATGGTTTGAGGACCTCATTGAATAACAGGGTTGGAAGGGACCTTGCAGGTCAGGTCTGTGCAACCCTCTCTGCTCAAGGCCTACAGACACTCAAACGTTTATTGATATAGTTATTAAATCTGCTTGCCGCCCATCTCACACGGCAACTCTTGGCGGCTTTAACCATGATAAAAAGCCAACAATACAAAAAAGCATATTTAATAACACAACACCATGAAAATAACAATTATCCACTATAACTAAAAGATGGAAACGGAGGGAGGTGGGATCTGTTATTGAATCTGCTGTTTGCAGCAATTTGGAGGACTGGTCTTAATCAAAAAGCCCCTTTGGACTGGAGGGTTGGTGCAGTGAGGGCCGCTTTAAAATATCTATCTCTATCCATTCATCCATCTATCTATCTCCGTCCAGCTTTATTTCTATCCATTCATCATCTTTTTATCTGTATCTACCTATCAATCATCTACCTACCTACCTACCTCTTCTATCTATCCAGCCATCATCCATGCCTTTCTATCCATCTATAATCTAACCGAATCTTATCAATCATCTATTCCCCCCCGAAAAACCCCTCCCCCCCCCGCCCCGGATCTCCTGCAGCGGCTTTTCCCCTTTTGCAAAATGAACCTTGGAGAATCCTTTGGATGGGGAAGGGAGCACGTGGGGGGCGTGGCGTGGCCAGGAAGTGACGTCAGCTGCCGGGGCGCCCATGCGGCCTGTGTTGTGATGGCCTCACAAGCGCCGGCATGGCGACCCCTCCTTCCCCCATTGTGGGGAGGGCGAGGCGAGGGGTGGGGGAGTCAGACGGTGGGAGGGGCGGGAGAGCCTCTTCCTTCCTTCGTTCCTCCCCCAGCGCTTCATTATGTTGCCGAGGGGGCGGCGGTTGCCATGGAAAGAGAAGGCGGCCTAAGCGCTTCCGGGGCGGCGCCCGCCTCCGACCCGGAAGCGCCTCCTCTCTGCAGGGTTGCCAGCGCGAAGATGGCGGCGGAGGAGCCTCAACAACAACCGGAGCCCGTCGGAGGGGACACGGACGGTGAGGGCGGGGTGATCCGCTGGTCTTCGGGTGGAGTGGAGGGCGGGTCGGGCGTTGTGAACTGGGGCAAAGGCCCCTTCCGTCTGGGAGGCCGCACTAGTCGGGTGGCTTCTTCTTCCGGAGGCCCCCCCTCCCTCAGCAAGAGCGCTGCCCCCTCCTCTTCCTCCCCCCCCGCCCGTTCAGCTCGGTCTCCTTGGCAACGGCGCGGGAGGGGCTCCGGCCGCCCTCGGTCACCTTGGAAACCGCCACCTTTCCCCCTCCCGCCGCTCCCCCCACCCCCGAAGGCCGTCTCCGTCGCCATGGAAACGTCCCGCCCGGCGCACCTGGCGAGGAAGGGATGACTGGGCGCCCGGCCGGGATGACTGCGGGGCCCATCCGCCCCAGCCCTGGGGATGATGGGCGCTGAGGAAGGCTGGGGTGGTGGTGCGGGGCTTGTGTAGGAGCCCCGGAGCCCCGCGGGGGGGGGGAATGATGGAGGCGCCGCCTTCCCGGCTGCACCCTGGTGGAGGTACTGTACTGACGGTGTTCCCTAGCTGGGTCAGGAGAGGTCTGCAAGGAAAGCCCCCGCCCAAGCTCAGGCAGCCCCAAGGCCACCATAGTCCCCTTCCTCCTCCTCCTCCATTCCCTGGTGACGTTACCTAATGAAACCTCTGCATGGGAACGAGCCAGCTCAGAGAGCCCCAAGGACCCACACAAGAAAACCCTGAGTGCAAGTATTCCCTTCTGTCCACTTTATATACAAATGGATAAACAGTGGATAAGCAAAGCCCACTCCCTTCTGGCACTGATGATGTTCCCTAGTTGGCTCACGAGACGTCTGCAAGTAAACCACTAAACTCAATCGAGCACCAAGGCCACCATAGTCTCCTTCCTCTTTCCCCCCACCCTCCAGCAAATCTCTATCCCTTCTAGCACTGATGATGTTACCTAGTCTTCCCAAGGATCCTTCAACCCAACCCTGAGCTTCAAATATTCTTTTATCAGTACTCATAGTTGTACATTGTAGAAAGACTAACAGGTAATCATATATATTCATAGATAAACAAGCCAGCTCAGAAGAAATCCTCATTTCAAACCTGTGCTGCAAATATTATCTTTTATAGGCTTAACCTTGGGGGGGGGGGGGTGTTTGCATCTGGTTTAAGTGGGTTTCCCCAGCCCAACCCTTTTCTTATAGGGTGAGTCTACAGAATAACAGACCTTGGAGTGGAGGTCTTCTAGTCCAGTGGTCGCCAACCAGTGGACCGGGGACCACTGGTGGTCCATGAGAAAATGTTGGTGGTCCGCAGAGAAATGTCACTCCCAAAGCAATTAATCCAGGCTGCGCAGGAACACAAGGCTGCGCTGCCCACATGGCCCGTGGGAACACAAGGCTTGCGTCGCTTGTATTGCAAACAACACGAGGTAGTGAGGGGAGGGGGGAAGGCTGAGGCTGAGCCGGCAAAGACTCCTTTCTGGCAGAGTTTGGGGGAGAGAAAGAAAGACTTCTGCTGCTTCTGCTGCTTTCCTTGCATGAAGCCAAAAGTCTCTCTCTCCTCTTGAGAGTGGAACTGGAGACGGCATCCTGCAATCCCAAATAAAGAATGATCGATGGGTCGGAAATCGGGGTGGGGAATTTTCCTGCAGACTTTGGGGGGGGATTTTCCCAGGGTCTCTGCTGCTTTCTGCAGAGACCCTGGGAAAATGTCAGCAAGCCACGTCAGTCAAAATTCATACTAGTGATCCGCAGGACTTCAAATTATGACTTTGGTGATCCATGAGGTCCAAAAGGTTGGCGACCCCTGTTCCAGTCCAACTCTCTGCTGGATCAGAACACCTTACACCATTTCAGACAAATCGTTGTCCAATCTCTTCTGGAAAACCTTTTGTGATGGAGCACTCACAACTCTAGGAATCTGGGAATGTGGGGAACGTGCATGAAAATCCCTTTATCTGCATTTACAGCTTGAGTTTGCTCCTTCTAACCTTGGTTTGTTCCTTTTGAGGCTTAGCATTATTCTCCCTCGCTCTTTACCCCCCAAATATTAGGAGATAAAATTTAGCCCCCTTGTTCGAGTTTGCTCCCTTGAAATAATTTACAAACTAGATGTTTTTTTTTCTTCTGATTCTAAGCCCCTCCCCCCCCCCAAAAAAATGGGGTGCTCATCCATCACTTTGTATATTGCATGAATCAGTCTTATGTGGGAACTTTGCTTGTCTTAACAGGTTCTGTGTTTGGTGCACCACTTTATGCCGCGATCTGCTTTTTAAATTTCGAACGAATGAAGGAATGTGTTTTGTGGACAGTATTTTGAGCTGAAGTCTCAGTGTTGAAAACAATGGCTGTGGGTTAATACAGTCAGGTTCATTTCAGGTTCTAGGCACTCTGATTAAATCAGGATTTGTTTTATTTGCTCAGGTATAGCATGTTACCTGAATAGAGCCAGAGGATTGGCATGTTGTGTGAAAACAACCAGGAATACCCTTTCCTTTTTATCCATCTTATCTGTTTTCTCCTCATATTCCTCACACTTCAAATTATGATTCCCCTCCCTGGTTTTTGTTAAAGTGTTTTTTCAAAAATGTAATTTTTTTCTTTCAAAGTGTGTATAACTGATCCCTTTTGTCTCTGAGTTGTTGGGCTGCAAGCAACCTAATGTTGCCTTATAAGACAATCTCTATATTAGAGATTGCAGTTTGTGTAGTAGAATAATAGAAATAAGCTTGGAGTGAAGTTGAACTTTATTGTGTTTGTGACATCCTGGCCAAAATGTGGCAGGCTACTCTTTTTCTGTCTTTACAATTGATGCATGCAGTACATACTTTAGTCTCTTTCTCTCTTTACTCTGAATGCACGATTAAACCAGTCACTCGCTCCACGTTTTTAATATTTATAAAAAGCATTCTGTGAAAACCTTGAGTCAAGGATTAGTGTGGACATGAATATGGTTCTAACTGTGCTAGGTAGAAAATTGTGACTTGAAATATAAGAGGAATAAATGGTTAAAAAGCATGAAATAATACAAAATAACAGAGTTGCAAGGGACCTAGGAGGTCTTCTATCCAATCCCCTGCTGTACTATAATTTATAATGTAATGGGTGAAATAAAAATGGGCAACAATATAATCTGAATGACGATGATTTAAGTCTTGTGTGGAGTTGATGAATGCACGTTAGTGAAGCAGGCGTTGAGGTAATTACAAATGAAAGCGTTGGTATAAACAGATGAATTAATGTCACTGATTAGGGACGCTGGGAAAAAAAAATGGTACAACGTTCTGCATGATTGTGATCCAGGGAAAATGATCAAGTAAAATTAATGAGTGGATGGGAAGAAAGGAATGGGTGGGTAGACTGGCTCTTTAATACATCTATGGATAAAATGTGTAAGAAATTGTGGTCTGAGAATAGCGCCGATTGGGATATGAACGTTGCCTTATTGGCTGATTTGCAGGAAGATTGTGAAATGGAAGAAGAAATGTGGAACTGAAAATCAATGTAACAAAGAAACAAGGGAGTTGCGTCTGAAGGGGAAAATGGAGTGAACAATTGCACACTCTACGTAATTGGTGAAAAGCCGGAAGAAATAAATAAATTTGGGTGCTTTGGACGTTTTAGGGACGAGAAATAAAGAAATTTTCAAAGATTGTTTATGAGTTTGCTGTCCAGAGTTAGTGGCAGCTATACCAATTGAATGAATGAATGGAAAAGCCGAGAGAGAAAACTAGTGGTTATTACTGTTTATTAAGAAGATTAATGCAGAGTTTCCCAACCTTAGCAACTTTAAGATGCCTGGGCTTAAAGACGTGCTGGCTGGGGAATTCTGGGGGTTGAAGTCCACACAACTTAAAGTCACCAGGTTGGGAAATCCCCTCTTTAGTGTTTGTTGAAGGATGCAACGGTATCATGTGTGTTTTCTGCTGACTTTCTTTCCAGAAATCAGAGTTTATATATGTCAGGAGAAACACGCAGAGCAGTTGAACACAAGGAAGGCACTAAGGAAAACTTGCATTAAAATAAAAAAAAGGGGTCAGGAATTGACGGATATTAAATATTTGTGGGGTGGAATAAAAGCAAGCAAGCGGCTGGTGGTTTGGCCATATAGAGAGGTTTGGCCATATGGATTGTGAAACAGAAATATATAGGTAGCTGTGTGAATGTACTGCAGGGAGGGATATTCAGCAAGGTATGTTCATTTGGAGTGCGTGAGATCCCCCAAAGGAGAGAGACGATAAAGCACAAAAGGCAATTTATTCAGAAAGGGGAGAAGGCAATATTTGGTAAGGGCAGAAAAGTGTTGAGGAATATGGGGGATGTTGCTAATTTAAACTTGATCCTCTTTCCTTTATCTCAGACTTTCAGTTCCTCTTCTTTACCACCTTGTACAGGTTTTTCTGTGCTTTGCATAAAGTTACTTAGCCCCAGAGTGGGACGAGTATGTATTCGATTAAAGTTTTGTGTATCAGCTGCCTGAGCTGGCAGCTGCTGCCTGATAATTTGCCAATTTAGTTGTTAAAAAGTAAAGTCTGCAGTGAGTCCAGCTCAAATCTAGATGACCTCATGTTGTTTTTCTTGGCAATAGGATAGAAGTGGTCTGCCACTAGTTTTTCTCTTTCTCTCTCTCTCTCTTTCTCTCATTTAAGGACGAATCGGAGCCCAGACAAGGTCAGGCGGTCCCATCTGCATTGTGTTTTTAAGTGATCGAATCAATAGAAATTAAGTAATTTTCTGCAAATGTCCATGTTAGGGAAAGCTCTCTGCCTGCTCTTGAACTGGCTTTAACAGAAAGAAGCGTAGGACTCCATGTTGCGTGGCTGGCTGGCTGGCTGGTTTTTTGTTGCTGTTTGTCTGGAACAGATCTGATTTCCTCCAGAATGGATTTTAAAAAGACGGAGCTAATCCTCTGGAAGGCTCCACTGATAAATACAAACTACAGGGAGTCCTCGACTTAACGGCCACAATTGAGCTCAACATTTCTGCCGTTGAGTGAGGCATTTGGTAAGGGAGTTTTGCTCCGTTTTACGGCCTTTCTTGCCTCGGTTGTTAAGTGAATCACTGCAGTTGATAAGCTGTTAAGTGAATCTGGCTTCCCCATTGTCAGAGAGTCACCAAAGGGGAATCACACAACCCTGGGACACGGCAACTGTCATAAATATGAGTCCAGTTGCCGAGGCGTCTGAATTTTGTTCGCGTGACTCTGGGGACGCTGCAAAGGTCGTAACTCTGTGAAAAAACGGTCATAAGTCATTTTCTTTTCAGTGCCGTCATGACTTTGAATGGTCACGAAACAAACTATTTGCAAGTCAAGGGCTGCCTGTATTTTTGCTTCCCAAGGCCCTCCTCCAAATCGGTTCCGTCGATGAGCAGCGAGGCCCGTTTCTCAGACAGACCAGGAGCAAAACGTCTTCAAGGAAAACCCTGTTTGTCTTTGTGAAAAAGCACCTGGGGGGACATTTTCCATTCACTTACATATTTTCTCTGTTTCCTGTGTCCTACTTTGCTCAGGAATAGATCGGGCGTCCCCTTCTTAACGGAGCCTGACATGTCCCTCCTGTCCTTGGGGGGAATTATTATTATTATTATTATTTTTAAACTCTCTTAACTGATGAATCTGGATTGAGTGTCCGCTGGGTCCAAGGTAATTTTGGCGGCAAGGCCAGCCGGCTGCAATCTGGCCCAGGGTTTTGTGAAGGCTGCAGGCTGGGAAAAAAAAGAGACGCTCCTCCACTGCAGTAGCATCCCAGCACCCGCGACATGGAATGGCCCCAGATCAGGTTTCATGGTTTTCTGCAGCCTTGGCAGCTGCCGCCGAGTCAACGGTGCCAGGGGAAAGGAGGACGGTTGCCTGGCTGGCTGGCTTGCAAAGCTGCTCATCCAGCAAGCAGGTTGCTTTGTGTGTGTGTGTGAGAGAGAGAGAGAGAGGGAGAGAGAGAGAAAGAAAGAGAGGGAGAGGGAGAGAGAGAGGGAGAGAGAGAGCAGCCTTGGGAGGGGCTGGCTTGGCTTCGAGGAGGGCAGCGGAGTTCAGGCTTCCCGATGGAGCCCACCCTGGCGCCTGGCCCCGAAAGGGGGGCTGCGAGGAGGGCTTTCTACCCGAGGCAATTCCTCATCTGTGCGGCGACGGGATGGGCCACTTGCGCCTCCTCGCTAGGAGCCCAGTGTCGCAGAGGGGGCTGCTCCAGACTCAGGAGCTGTGGAGAAGGTGGGGTGGATGTTTTGTACGTTAATTGCTTTGTGTGTGTGTGTGTGTGTGTGTGTTTGTTTTTTTAATCTCAAGTTTTGGGAAGGCCGGCTCGGCCCGGGAAGCTGATCTGCGTTCTTTGAAATCCTGGCCTGTTAAAACTTTAACTCATGGAAGATGTAACAGCGTCTTGGATGCGAAGCATGAGGCGAAAATAAAATCCAGCATCCTGCTTCACAAACGCCCATTAAGGGGAGGGACGTGTCGATTCCTTCTTTTGCAAAATAAATAAAATAACATAAAAATAATTGCCTTGTTGCCCTTTGACATTTTTGCCAGGCGAGTTTCTTAATTGTTTTTTTTTTTTTGACAACCTTTTAGCTCAGGCAGATCCGTTCAGCCCTTGGCCTTACTTGCCTCTTGGTTATTGGCACTGCAAGCCGGCACATCTGGAAGGGCCAAGATTAGAGAGAGGGAGGGAGCTTCTGGAACAACATCTGTTTGGGTTTTGGGTTTGTTTGTTTTTTTCTCCCCCCTTAATCTCAGGGGCAGGAGGAGGATTGTAAATTCTCAAGTGGTTTTGTTCTCTTCCGTTCCAGGAGTGAATTGCTTGGCCTACGATGAAGCCATAATGGCCCAACAGGACCGCATTCAGCAGGAGGTGAGCCCTGATCCCCCCAAATTATGCACGTTCTTTGTAGACGCGCTTCAGGCTAAAGTTGAGGGATTCCTCTGCCTTGTGTTCTGCCCATTACCGCCTTCCTTGTACCTCTCCGAGGTCCCGCATCGTTTCCTGGGAGTTTCCCTACCGCCATCCCTTGAACTGCTCAAGGGATACAGGGTGGACTTAGGACCAGTCCCTTAGCAACCGTTCAAAGTTGCGACAGGCCCCCAGAAGTTACTCATGGCCGAAGTTCCAATTCTCCCCCCTCCCAAATTTACAGCCATTTGCTGTGTTTACATCTGTTTCTTGGCCAAAAAAAAAGGCTGAACGCTGGGTTCATTTAACAAGCACGGTCGTCCCTTAACCACGGTGATCCACTTAGCAACCGCCGCAAAAGAAACACTCCGGGGTTAAGTCGAGAACCGTCTTTTACAAGGACCCGGATAGTTAGGGGCAATACGCCGACTCTGTGAAACCGCTTAGAGAGGGCTGCACAGCACCGTAAAGCGGTACGCAAGTCTAAGTGCTGCTGTTATTGCTCTCGATGGTGTGTTTCTCCAGGTAGGTGGCGGCCGGCAGTGTGTTTGGATGATCTCTGTTTGCCATGAGCGTGTTCACAAGTGCCTGCGGCCTTCGTTGCCACACTGGGCGGCTGTGTTGATTCAGCCTCTTTCTTTGCAGATTGCTGTCCAGAACCCTTTAGTCTCAGAGAGGATGGAGTTGACCGTCCTGTATAAGGAGTATGCGGACGATGACCATGTATACCAGCAGAAGATCAAGGTGAGAGGCCCCTGGAGCCGACTCTGGGCGGCTGGGGGTGGAAGTAGCCGGAGCATCTTCTGCGGGGAGGGGAGGGGGGAGGGGGGGAACCTCAATTTGGTTAGTTGTTTAACTAGAGGGGAGGGAGTGGATCAGGGGTCTCTCCAAACTTGGCAAGTTTTAAGCGTCGAGAACTTCAGCTCCCAGAATTCCTCAGGCAGTTTGTCTCCAAACTTGGCAGCTATCCCTAAGGTGGCTGGTTGGGGGATTCTGGGAGCTGAGATCCCCAAGTTTGGAGAGAACCCTGAGACAGACCTGAGCTCAAAGAAGAATAGAATAGAAAATTAGAATAGAATTACGAAAGGATAGAATAGAATAGAATAGAACAGAACAGAACAGAACAGAACAGAACAGAACAGAACAGAACAGAATAGAATAGAATAGAATAGAATAGAATAGAATAGAATAGAATAGAATAATGGAAGTATAGAATTATGAAAGAATAGAATTATGAAAAAATAGAATTATGAAAGGATAGAATAGAATAATTATAGAATAGAATAATTAGAATAGAATAGAATAGAATTCAGAATAGAATAGAATAGAATAGAATAGAATAGAATAGAATAGAATAGAATAGAATAGAATAATGGAAGTATAGAATTACAAAAGAATAAAATTATGAAAGAATAGAATTATGAAAGAACGGAGGAGATAGGAAACAGAATAGAAGGAGTGGTAAGGGGCCTTGGAGGTCTTCTAGTCCAGCCCCCCGCTTAGGCAGGAAACCCTGGAGAAGCTGAGCTCCCTCCCTCTCTCTTCCTTCTCCCGGCCCAGGATCTGCTGAAGAAGTATTCCTACATTCGGAAAACGAGGCCGGACGGGAACTGCTTCTACCGAGCGTTTGGCTTTTCCCACCTGGAGGCTCTACTGGAGGACGGCAAGGAGCTGCAGCGGTAGGCTGGGGAATCCCGGGACGGGGAAGGCGGGGAGGGGGATCCCCCCGAGACCAGCGGATGTGAAGGCGCCAGCCCAGTGCAGAAATTCACGCTTTTTGGGGTGTGTGTGTGTGTGTGTGTGTATCGTTTCAGCTTCAAGGAAGTGGCGGCGAAAAGCAAAGAGGTGCTGGTTTCGCAGGGCTTCACGGAATTCACCATTGAGGACTTCCATAACACGGTGAGGCCCCTTTGAAGGCCACTGCTGGCCAGCCTGGCCGGGGGTGATGGGAGTTGGGGGTCTAACCCAGGGGAGGGGGGGGTCTCCAAGCTTGTCAACTTTGAAGGCTTTGTGCACCTCGTCTCCGATGCGAATCAGAATTGGGGCGCTCGGCAACCGCTTCGTATTCATGACGGTCGCAGCATCCCCGGCTTTACACTGTCCTCCTTTTGCGGCCTTCTGAGGAGCAGAGTCAGCGGGCAAGGAAGGTTCACTTAACCAACTGGGTTCCTAACTTAACCTTTTCACTTAATGACTGTGGTAAAAGGAAGGTCGTATAAAATGGGGCAAAGCTCCCTGAACTTAGCAACCCACTTAGCAACCGAAATGTATGGCTGTAAGCCAAGGAAATGGACAGGTGAGAGGCAGGCACCCCCTTGGCAGGAAGGAGAAAGCCTGGGAGTTTGCGGGGGTGGGTGGGGAGGGGTGAGGTGTTGGAACCCCCCGCCCCCCTCAAATTTCTCGGTCGAATCCCTGCAGTTCATGGACCTGATCGAGCAAGTGGAGAAACAGACCACGGTGGCGGAGCTGTTGGGCTCCTTCAACGACCAGAGCACCTCCGATTACCTTGTCGTCTACCTACGGCTGCTGACGTCCGGCTACTTGCAACGGGAGAACAAGTTTTTCGAGCACTTCATCGAGGGAGGACGGAGCATAAAGGAGTTCTGCCAGCAGGTCAGTTGCGGGGGCTGCGCGGGGTGGGGGGCAAGGAAAAGGGGAATGAGTAATTCAGGGCTGGAGGGGAAGAGAAAGAAGGCAGAGCTGAGGCCTTAGCAGGGCTTCCTCTCTGCGTTCAGAGGTCTTGGGCTCTTCCGGTTTCACCTATAGTTATTGTGAATGGAGCTTCTAGTCCTCATGATCGAGAGGAAGGAAGAGGCGTGTTTGCACATGGACTTTGGGAGCAATGATTTTAATGTCTGTCAGACTGAAATTACTAACTGTTGGTTGGCCTAGAACAGGTTTTCTCAACTGCGGCGGCTTTAAGATGGGGGGGCCCTTCAACCCCCAGAGTTCTCCCCACATCTTGAAGCCGCCAAGGTTGACAAAGTGGCCTTAGAGGTAAAGATACGGCGGTGATGATAATCACCTGTGATTACTGGCAATAGATTGGCTGGAATTTCGAAGTCACCATTGCAACGACACCCCATTTAGCAGGCCTTCGTGATGGGGGGGGGAGTATTGGATCCAACAACGGGGTACCCTTCCTCCTTTGAGGAAGGACTGCACCAGCACGGAAAAGTTGGGGAGAACGGTCTGCGTGCAGGGAAAAGCCTGGGCCACGTAGCCAAAGACTCCCCAAACTGTGGGGCCTCCACTGCCCTCAGCTCCCCAATGGGGAAGGGGTCGTGCAAATGACCGAGAACCCCGGAGTGGGGGTGATGGGGAGGGGGGCACCATGTTGTGTAATCATGGATGGGTCCAAGGTCAGGCTTTGGGGGGGATCTTCCTCCACTTTGCAGGATTATGTGCAGCTCGGACGGCAAATGAGGCCTCCGCAGATCCAGCAAGTTTCTCTTTTTATATATAAAACTTACAGGCCCTCTTACCTCAAAGGGAACTCGGGCCTGTGTTTCTAGTCCTCTTGAAGGTGAAAGAGCCCAGCCGATTGGGGGCGCAACTCCTCCTCAATGTCTGCCTGGGGACCCAAACCGCCTGTCGAGCCCAAATTGACATCTGCGTAGCCATTTTATTTAGCCTTAGTTTATATTCCTTTTCTTTCTTTCTGGTTATGGGGGGCGGGGGGAGGGTTTGGGGCTTGCCACACTCCTAAGGTAGGAAGAGGGGAGACAGAGAGAATTGTTTAGGCTGGGTGGTTCTCCTTCCGGTGGGAACGAAAGCTGAGACCTGGAGGTGAAGATGGATGGCACCAAGAAATGTCGATTTGCTTCTATGGGAGGATGTGACTTTTGGGGGCTGTTTCTAATTTCCGTGGTGTAATTCTTGAGTCATGTCAGATCCGGAATTGACCACAAGAGTTTGCCAATTTTAACGCTTTCTGAGAGAAAAGGGGCGGTCCTGGAAGGCGGTCTTCGCTCTTTTCTGTCTAAACGGACGCCATCGCTTGGGCTTCTCTTCCCGGCCCGCCCTCCCCGTCTCTTCCAGGAGGTGGAGCCCATGTGCAAGGAGAGCGACCACATCCACATCATCGCCCTGGCTCAGGCCCTCAACGTCTCCATCCTGGTGGAGTACATGGATCGGGGCGAGGGCGGGGCCACCAACCCCCACGTCTTCCCCGAAGGCTCCGAGCCCAAAGTGTATCTACTCTACAGACCGGGACACTACGACATCCTGTATAAATAGACGGGGGGGGGTAGGAGCGAGGCAGGTGGCTGGTCAGTCAGCCCACCCACCCCCCTTCTCCCCTCCTATCTCTCTCTCTCTCTCCCTCCCCCCTGCTGATGTTCCCCCCCCCGCCCCCCACCCGTGTTTTTCCCACCCACCCACCCCCCATCCCTCTCGCCGGGCAGCCTCGTCTGTGCTTGTAAATGGTGATCGTTCCTGCTGCCCGTCTCGCTCACTTGGTTTGTTTATTATTATATATTTTTCCCTGCTTTTGTTGCTACGCTCTTCTTCTGTGTTTTATTAAAGGGGAGGCTGGTGAGACCACCTTTCTTTCCCCCCGCTTCTCTCTAGTGTTTCTGGGAGAGGGAGCCCCCAGCCCACGACGGAGGAGGGCGCACGGGCCCCTTAGGGCGGGGGGGTCTCCAACCGTGGCCACTTTAAGACCGGAGGGGGGGGACGACTGCCAACTTGAAAAGACGATCCGGCTGATGAGGGATTCAACTTGGAAGTCCATAAAAGTCCTTAAAAGTTGCCACGGTTGGAGACCCCGAAGGGCACACAAGCCCGCAATCTTTCTTTTTTTAAAAAAAAAATATGCAGAATCGGCAGGCCGCACCCCGCAAGATCCTAGTCCTCAAGTTTGGGAGGAAATAACCATTTTTAGCAGGGAAATGGGCAGGGCAGCTCTGGATGTGGCTTCCGTCTTTCAGGAGGAGACCGGCTGGTTGTCCCTTCCGTAGAGGTCACTCACTTCCTCATCGGGGAGTTCCCTGAATTTAATTCCGATCCCTTTTGGGGCTTTTCCCCCCCCTTTTAAATGTAAGGCTGTCATCTACAGGGAGTCCTCGGCTTATAAAAAATTCGTTTAGCGACCGTTTGAAGTTACAACAGCCCTGGAAAAAGGGGCCATTTTTCACATGGACGACCGTTGCAGTCTCCCCTGGTCACCCGATCGACGTTCTGAGGCTCGGTCACTGGTTCGTATTTTCGGTTAACAACTCTGGCAAGGAAGGTCGTGAAAAGAAAGGCGAAACTCGGACGTCCTCTCTTAGCGAGAGAAATTCCGGGCTCAACTGTGGCCGTAGGTTGAGGACTTCCTGCACCCTGAGGGGCTTTTTTTGGGGCCTGGAAGCCGAGATGGGCTAACGTTGTGATCTGGGAACGGCGGCTCAGCTGGAGGTGGGGGCTGGCCCACCGAAGCTCTTTGGCAAGGCAGGAACCCCCCCACCCCCACCCCCAAACTGCACCGCACAAGGCTGCAGCCGGGTAGAAAAAGTCCATTTGGTGACATTTTTCTCCCCCCTTGGCCAGGGACCCCTCCTCTTGAGGGGGCTCGTGTGTGCCGCTCAACAGTTTGTGCGTTCGCACGTTGTGTGCCGGTCAGGTCGTGCTTGTGTGGAGCGCAGGAAAACCACAGCGTGGTGGGAGGTGACTTGCCAGCCTCTCGGGAGGAGAGGAAGGAAAAAAGCGCTCCCCTGGAGCTGCCCCCCCTCCGTGGTTTGCTCTGCCTGAGGCCCCCGCCGGACGGTGCCATTTTGCTCCCTAACACACACACACACACACACACAGACAGACAGACAGACAGACAGACTTTCCCTGCTAGTTTTTCAGGTCCTCCTCATAATCCCACCCTGCCCTCTTTCCCCCCTTCCCCCAACCCCCCAAGAGCTGCTGGTGTCGGGGGACAAGCCTTCTTGAACGTTGCATTATTTTACAAAATGGCTTTTCCGTTCCCCCAGAAGTGAGAACTGGCCTTCCCCCCTTGAAGCAGCTGAGCTCAGAGGTAACGGCAGCTTGTCTGCGGTTGAGCCATCCCCTGGGCAGCTGGGGGAGGGGGAGGGTTTTGCATCGTGCCCCCAGGGCCGTCCCTTGGCCGCTGGCCGGCGGCATCTAGCAAGCCACTGCCCTGTTTTTTTTTTTTTTTTGCCACCGTGCCAAAGCGAGCAGGAAAGTCTCGGCTTCGGGTCTTTCGTCCCGGTTTCTCTGCGGAGGCGCAGAACGAGGGCCGGCTTCTTTTTCCCCCTGGTTTTAGCCTCTTTCGCAGAAAATTGCCAAGGACAGCACAGTGGTCTGCCAAAAGGAGCGGCCCGAAACTCTCCGTCGCTTTAAGTCTAGCCGGGATAGGCCGGGAGGCGGGGGGTCAAGTAGGTAGGCGGGTGTAATTCTGTGTGTGTGTGTGTGTGTGTGTGTAAGTACTGTGTATGTGGGTGTTTCACACAGGACCCCAGTCCCGCTGCTACTCACTCGCCCCCATCCACCCACCGGGCTTTTACCAGCGACACGACTGGATCCTCTTTTCATTTTTATTCCGGCATTGCGCCCGATCGCGCCTGGGGAAGAAGAAGAAGAGGGGGGGGGCTGTTTTCTCCTAGCTTGGAAAAGATCCGGCGTCTCCGTCTGCAGGGAGGCCGCGGGATTTGCAGGGAGCCACTTCAGAGCTTTGAGGACGGAGGTTCCTCACCGGCATCTGCTGGGAAAAAGGAGGATTTCGGGTAAGCGTCCCGTTTTCCGACAAAGCACCTGCCCCGGGTGAGCCCCGGGTGCCAAAAAAACCACCGTGGGTCAGTTGTGGCACCTTCAGGGGGGAGGCGGGCAAGTCCTGACTTCAGCGATGGAGAAAAGGACAGTGGGTCAAACGTTTTCACAGTGAAGCGGGCAGCGGGCACAGGAGTAAATAAACCTAAAATCTGTTTTAAGCTTGACCTGCGTTTGCCTAGTGCAGAGAAAAACATGATCCACTGTTGATCCTCCTCCTCCTCCTCTTAAAATTGCTTTCTCTTCTGACTTCGTGGGGATGATTCCAGGCCTGTGACTTTACCCAAACGTGGGAACGTTACGCCCTTTAGGAGCCATATCCTGGTTTATTCCTTCCCGTTCTTTTAACCGTCCCTGCTGGGGGCTGAACCCTTCTGAATCTAACGCAAGTCGGACGGGACGGCCTGGCTCTGTGGCTTTGTTGGTGTGAAGGGTGAAAGCAGCGGGGGGGAAATTCTGCATTCTTCATGCAGGTCCAACCCAGAAAGGCTAAAACACCGCGGCAACTTTCATAAAAAGAGAAGAGGCCAGAACGGTGACCGAAAACTGCGGGGAGTTTTATTCTGCTCCTACAGAATTTCTCTCTTGTCACTTGGTTGTGCATAAAAGGAGAAAAGACACACAATTTTCCTTTTGTATCACTTTGCGTGGCCTCGACTTACAACCACATCCGGGTCCATTGTTAAGCAAGGCGGTCGTTCAATTGAGCCATGCCCAATTTTGCGAACTTTTTTTTGAGGGGGGGGCATGTTAAGGAAATCACTGCAGCCGTTAAGGGAATCATGCGGTCGTTAAGCAAATCTGGCTTCCTCCATTGACTTTGCTTGTCATGAGGTCACAAAAGCGGGGCGGGGGGAGATCACAGTGACCCTGGGACACCACAACCTGTCGTAAATACGAACCAATTGCCGAATGTCGCTCACGAGCCCGTGACAACCATTGTAAATACACTACGGTTGCATTGTGGCGTGTGTGTCCAAATATACACACGCCGGTTTGTCAGGCATCCAAATTTTGATCACGTGATGGTCGTAAGCGTGAGGACCAGTTGTACGTCCCTTTTTCTCAGCCTCGTAGCTTCAGTCGCTAAACGAATACGGTTGAATATGTGCGCAGGCCGGGAGATCCCTCCGTGGGCCCTCCGCGTATCTTCCCAACTCGGAGCAGAGGAAACACCCAGTTTTAGTGGGCAGAGAAAACCAGGCTAAGACACTGTTAGGCTCAAGCCACAGCATGCGTTTCCCCACGACTGCACTTTCGCACACCGTGCTGGGAAATGCTTACCGCCTTCGGCGCATGGGACGCGGGGGGTCAGGCTGGAAATGAGAGGAAGGGTGAGGAAGGCTCCCAGAAAGCCCCTCATTGTCCTTTCACCACCTAGATAAATCACGGTTTCTCAATCCAGGCCCACTTTTAAGACGCGTGGATTTCAAGTCCCAGAATTCGTTGCTGGCTGGGGAATTCTGGGAGTTGAAGTCCACGCGTCTTAAAGTGGGCCAGGGTTGGAGAATCACTGACCTAGACAGAGGCCCCGAGCAGTGACTCACCGATGGGAAAATACTTGGGCAGCTTCTCCTTATAAATTTCGTCGTCCTTTTCCAGGAAAACACAGACGATCAGCCGCTCGACCTGGCCAAGATATAACCACGGTTAGCAGGAGGAGGAAGCTGGGGGGAGGTCAGGACGGCACTTTGGAAATGTGCGGGGCCCGCCTTCACACACTGCTTGCACCTGGCCCAATCCAAGTTTAAAGATACCCTTATCTCAAATCAGCATCCGGGTTGAAGGGATTTCTAACACAGGTAAGTCATGGCTCTTCAACTTTTGTCACTTAACGAACAGATATTAAGTAGAGGGCTATAAGTGGAGAGCACCACTCCAAATTCTTTGCATGGGTTTTCTAATAACCCCTTTAAAAGAGATTTTTTCCCCTATCCTACAGTATACACAACCCCCATGCAAGCAAAAGACCAGCTGTTGGCTGAGAAGCTAATATTGTGTGCTTGGTCAGAAAGAGACGCCAGGCAGAGCCAAACCGCGGCTTTATCCAGCTCCTGCCAAGAGGCCTCGGCCCGCCCGTATACCTTGTCCTTGTTGTCTTCTAGCCAGTTGTGTAATGTGTTGAGGACAACCTCCGCAGCATCGTCGTTCGGGTAGCCTGTGAAGGAACATTGGAAGTGGCCGAATACCTGGGCAGGTGTCCTGCCCAGCCTTCCCTCTCCCCTGCCTTGGTACTTACCAAACACCCCGGTGGAAATACAGGGGAAGGCCTGTAGGCAAGAGAGGAAATGGGGAGAGAATGAAGGTTAAAGGACGGGGCTGGACTCCCAATACCAAGTGGTCCCTAAAACTTTCCTCTCGTACGGAGGTGAGAAAAAGGGGCAAATCCTTTTTCCTTCCTCTGCAGCTGGGGAAGCATCAACTTCCAAGGAGGGCGACGTGGGCAAAAGGCGTCTTGTGCAGGAGGGACACTAAATGGGGAACGGAGCCAGAGATCCTTCAGGTCAAAATCGCAGCGAAGTTGAATTGTCTCTCGATTCAGCTGAGAACGTAAATTCTACCGTCCTTCCCTCATCATCTCCCCTCACTCTACCCCCCGCCCCGTTGTTTTGGATGGCGTTTCCCTCAGGGTCTCCTTGAGTAGGGGGTTGGACTAGAAGACCTCTAAGATCCCTTCCAGCCCTGTTAACTCAGCCAATGCGTTGGACTCTTCAGTATCCAAAGCTGGCTGGGCATCGCAGGTCATAAGTCGAGGAGGCTTCTCGAACCTTTGCTAAAAACAGCCTCTGGCTCTTCTCCCGTCCAGGTGGAGCGAGGTTTAAGGTGATCCCCTGGACAGCCTTGGGAGCATCTCCGGGCCTGCGTGGTGGAACGGATGTCTCAGACCTTTATGACTGTATACAAACCCCAACTGGGCCTTCAGCTGTGGCTAGAGAGTGAGCCCGTCGCCTCTCCTCGCCTCTGGTCTTCCTCGACACTCTTTGAGTTGGAGTCTGTCATTGTTTTAGCCAGTGGATTTATTATTGAGCTTCTGCCACAGAAGCAGATTGAGGCTGGGAAAAATGAAAGTGGCTGCTTACCTGCCAAGGTAAGTTCAAATTACAGAGTTGGAAGGGACCTTGTAGGTCATCTAGTCCAACCCCCTGCCCAAACAGGAGACCCTACATCATTCCTGACAGGTGGCAGTCCAGTCTCTTCTTGAAAGCCTCCAGGGATGAAGCTCCCACAACTTCTGAAGGCAACTTCTGTTCTATGGGTTGATCGGGTCTCCCTATTAGAAAAGCTCCTTAAGCAATACTTAGAAATGGATGAATTAGATCCGTGTTTTGCTTCTTTAAGAGGTGTGGACTTCAACTCCCAGAAGCCCCTGCTGGCTGGGGAATTCTGGGAGTTGAAGTCCACCCCTCTTCATTGTAGCCAAGATGGAGAAACGCCGGTCTTATTCATCCATTTCTAAGTAGCATTCAACGAGACAGGCAGCCTCATGACCTCCACGCGTGATGGACTCCAGCTCCCATCGTCCCCAGCTCAAGGGACGGGTGGTGTTGACGAGCGCTGCTGAAGAGAGATCAGGGGACCACCAGGTGACCCCCCCCCCCTTGGGCTTCCAGGTCCTGCTTGGTCTACTCACCACCGTTTGCAGCTTGTTCTCCAAGGCGAGTTTCAAGCTGTTCTTGTAGCAGTCGCTGAGTTCGGTCTGCTGCGAGGGACTGGGCTGGCCCTGGGCGATGGGCCCCACTGTGTGAATCACAACTGGAAGGCAAAAGTGGGGTGTTGCTAGAAGCAGCCCCCCCCTCCCCCAAAGCCCCCTCCCTAACTTGCTCAGAGATCTGAGGGAGAAAAGCAGAGACTTCCAACGAGCGGGGGGGCTCTCTTCCCCGCTTTCCACTTGCAGAGCAGAGCCAGGCCGACTTTGTGATATGCTTGAAATACTTTTACAAATTAGCAAACGAGAGCCTTAAAATAATTTGCTCCATATCCTGGGGGGGGGGGGGCGTTTCCCCCCTCCCTAATCCACAAACATTTATCCTGCGTTAAGGTAGCCATTCTTGGACCTGGTCCACGTTGCTTTCATTTGGCGTGCACTTAGCCACCCACTTAACCAAGCGGCAAGAGATATATATATATATATATATGTGTGTGTGTGTGTGTATTTAATGTCCGCTTTTGTGAAAATGAAGTTTACACACTCGAGCAAATCCAGCCTCGGAATGATTGTCGTTCCCTTTTGGCTCCTTTGGCACAGCGAGATAGAAGCCTTAACGAGGAAGCGATCGTTAGGAACTTGGCCCGTCTCCGGGCCTCCTTTTCCCAAGTTTCCTTTTTTTTTTTTCCCCCTTTTCCCCCACCGAGAGTTTCTGGAAACTCCCTTTTCTGATTCAAAGCTGCAAAAATCCCTTTATCTCTTTAGTTTGAGCCTCCAAGGACCCCTCTCAAAAAAGCCCAAAGAACATTCCTTTGGATTAAACAGATTAAAGAGAGAGAGAGAGAAAAAAAAAAGGCAAAGCTCTCTCACAATCTGTTATCGATGCTTTGAAACCTGGGAGGGTCCGCAGCATCGGTCAGGCATGTGTCACGCACCTTTTACATGGGGAGGAAGAGTTGTTGTCTTGGTGCAAGATGCTTAAGGAAGCACCTGCAAATATATATATATATATATATATATTCAAAACCACCCCTCTTTTATTGGCCTGTTCCTCTCCTTGGGGGGCCCCAGAGTAGCAAAGAGCAACGAGCACATGTGAAAGTGGCTTTGCAAAAGGGGAGAAGGAGGTTAACAAGCCCAGTTGGGGAGGGGAGAGAGGGAGATTGAGTTCCCCCCAAACCTCCTTCCTGTTGCCTCCTAAGAAGTGGCTGATAATGCTCAGGGTGCAAAGGCCGGCTGGGGTCACCAGGGGGGGCCCTCGCGCTAGCAATCCCTTTCCAGGGAGGTGCTGTGGCCTTGTGCCCCTGTTCTGCCTGTGGCGGTGGGGAGCTGGCCTGTTCGGGCGATGGGCCAGGGTCGGCCCCCCCTCCAGGGGTCTGTCCGAGCAGCCGGACCCCTGCGCTCGGTCGCTCCCCGGTGTTTGCCCGCTGACGTGGTTGCCCATCTGCTCCGGAGAAGGCGGGGGAGGCCTTGCCCAGGCTGGGCAGGGGAAGAAGGGGGAGCCACAGCTGAAGGCCCCCTTGTCCCGCCTGAGAGGGGGACGTCCTCATCGGTGTCCCCGATTTAACCTTGGTTTGGGGGGAAATAATTGAGTGCTGGTGCTGGAGAAGGCTCAAAGAATGGGACAATCCTGGAGTGCCTAACGCCAGATTTGTCACACCGGAGGACAAAAGTCACACAAAAAAGACACCTAACTTACTTTGGCCACGTTGCGCGGGGAAATTCGCAGGAGAAAGCCAGGAAGAGTTAGCGGGAAAAGGAAAACCAGGCCGCCCCCTTTTCCCAAAGTCCCAAAGGGCACAAGCTTCGTGGGGGTAAGCAGAGCCAGCCAGGTGAAACCCCTGGGATTTGCCACGGATCCTGCAGAATTGCCAAGAGCTCCCAGCTCCCGGTTTGGTGGCTCGGTTTGTCAAACTCCGGTGCATAATAAACGCACGGAAATGTGTAACGCTCCAAGCCATAAAAGCCTAATTTATAAACTTCCGAAGCTTCTGGATTCAACTTGCGTATTGCGACAAGACCAGGTAAGTGTGTAAATCAAGACACTCTGATTGATAAATAGATTTTAGCCCAACTGCTGAGTTCGCCCAAAACCATCCAGGAACCACGTGGGTTGAATTCCCACGAAGCACCAACTTTTGAAAGGGGGGGTGGCAAGCGAAAAGCTCACAAGGTTTGTGCCCGTGTGGCTCTTTTGTGATGTGGGGAGGGAGGGAAACGGGGGAGAGAGAGGGGGGTTTCTGATCATCCTGTATTGGAAATATTATTCAGGCCTTCAGAGTGACACAGGCCGAGTCGGAGGTTCTTTCAAAGCGACGCCGTGTTTTTATACAAGAGCGGGGAGAGGGAAATCCATATATATATATATATATATGGAAGGTTCTGGGGGAGAAGAAAGGAGAGGGCCCTTCACTCTCTTGTAGAAAGAGACAGGAGAAAGAATGAAAGGAAGAAAAAGAAAGAAAGAAAGAAAAGGAAAGAAATTAGCAGCCCGACCCGTCACGGAGGCAGGCAGGCAGGCAGCCTGGTGTGAAATTCAGTTACAAGGCAGGGAGGTTGGCGAGGAAGCGGAGGGGCAGGAGCCGCTTGAAAAAAAACCAAAAAAGCAGCTTCTCAAAAGAGTTGTGAAGTTTTCCTTCCCAGCACATAATCTCTCTCTCACACACACACACAGACCCCCAAAAGCTGGCAGCGTTAGAACTGGATGGCTGTGCTCCTGAGCAAGTCCAAAGTGCATTTTCGGCCCATCCACTGGGCAAAGGAGGCTGAAGTCCCGTCCCCCGCACACACCTTAAAGCAATTTCTGCACGCGTGTTTTTAACCACGTGCGTGAATTGAGCTGCCGTGGTTTCAGAGGCTTTGTGCGTGGTGGGTCTGTCTACCCACTGGTGGTTTATTTGATAAACCGAATCACGCCTTACAATAGGTGGATGTTAACAGGAGTAAGACCCCCCAAAAAAAAGCTCTTTCGGATGACTAGCCAGCCCCCATCCTTTGGAAGGGGGTCGCCGCCTTTGCAGCCCACCCCCCCGTCCGGTCTTCAGGTCCCCCCCCCGAGCGCATTTCTGGAGGAGGAGGGGGACGAAGCCCAGGGGGGGCCGGGGGAAGGGACCTCCCAACAGGCTCGGCCTTTCCAAACGGGGAGGGGTCGCTTTGGGAGTCCCCCCCCCCCTTTTTTTGTCCTGCCCACGGTGCCTCGGCCGATCCGCGCGTGGGTGCCGAAGCGGCGGGCGACCCTTGCAAAGATCGAGTGGGCGCCTCGCTCCGCCCCCCTTCAGGATCGCCCATGGGGGGGTTCATTGCGCCCCCCACCAAAAAAAGGCCAGGCCCCGCCCCCCCGTACCAGCCCTGCCTCCGAGCCCGGTTCCCACCCGGTGGCAAACCACGGTTTGCTTAAGCTATGATCTCTTGGCATAAGCATGAGTTTAGCTGGAGGAAGGGGCGACGGTCAGGTTGTGGGGGCTGCTTCAGCCCTCGGAAGGCTCACGGGAGGGCAGGTGGCCCCTTCGCCACCCCGAATCCCCCTCCCCAGGTGGGCTCTGGCTCCTCCCACTAGGGGCGTGGCTCTTCCGCCGGTGCGGTGTCGCATCTCTGCCTCCGGCCGTGAAGCTCGCTTCCTCGGCTCACCTGTAAAGCAAAGCCACCCAAGCAAGGAAACCCAACCGCCCTGGGCGAAGCGGGGGGCTGGGGGGGGGGGACCAGGCCAGCAACCGTCCCCCACCTCCCCAGGATCTCTCAGTTGCTCCCCGAGGCAAATCAAAGGGACCGAGCCGGGCTCTGCGCCCCCCCCCCAACACACACACTCCACGGCCCTTCGAGGTGGGAACAGCATTGCAGGAGGAGCCGGGGAAAGCGAGGGGCACCCCGAGAACAGCTGCATCGCCGGAGCTCATTTTAAGGAAGGCAATTTTGCAGCCATTTATTCCTCTTTGCATCCACGCCCCCCAGTTCTTTGCTCTTCCTTTTGTCTGCCTGGTGCACCTGTGGAGGGAGAATTCTGCATCATCACTCTCTGGCATCGGGAGAGCAAAAATCATAAGATGCATTGGACAGACATTTCCCCTCCCCTTCCCCTAATGGTGGGGAGGGGGGGTTGCTAGAAGGGGGAGGGGAAACCCTTGGGCTGTTCTCCAGGCCATTCAAGGAAGGAAGGAAAGAAGGTGAGGGAAGAAGGAAGGAAGGAAGGTGAGGGAAGAAGGAAGGAAGGAAAGAAGGAAAGAAGAAAGGAAAGGAAGGAAGGAAAGAAGGAAGGAAGGAAGGAAAGTGAGGGAAGAAGGAAGGAAGGAAAGAAGAAAGGAAAGGAAGGAAAGAAAGATGGAAGGAAGGAAGGAAGGAAGGAAGGAAGGAAGGAAGGAAGGAAGGAAGGTGAGGGAAGAAGGAAGGAAGGAAAGAAGAAAGGAAAGGAAGGAAGGACAGGAAGGAAATAAAAGGAGGAAGGAAGGTAGCAATAGCGTTTAGACTTGCACTGTGTAAGCCGCCATGGGCGAATAGGCGGCAATATAATTCAAATAAATAAATCAATACTGCTTCCCAGTCCTTCCCAGCCCTCTCTAAGCGATATACAGAGTCAGCATCTTACAACCTGGCTCCTCATTTTACCCACCTTAGAAGGACAGGAGGCGGAGTCAACCTTGAGCCAGTCAGAATCAAACTCCCAGCTGTGGGCCGAGCTAGCCTGCAACGCTGCCTTCTAACCACTGCGCCACCAGGGCTCCTGGCACCCCCCGCCCAACCTGTCCAAGTACCCCCCAACCTTAAAGGGCCAAGAGAGGGTCTCGCTTTGGAGCCTGCTCCTCTGCCTGTTCAACCCCTTTCTGATTTCCCGGGGGGTGGGGTGGGGGGTTCCCCTTTGGCTGCTGCCCCCCTCCCCTGCCAGAAGAGATGCTCCGTTTGGAAAGACAGGTGCTCAGTTCCCCAAATCGTCCCCCTCCACCCCGCCCCGGTCCCTCTTGTCTTCTCCTTCAGCCCCTCCCCTTTCTCTCTCCCCCGGCAAGGCAAGAGGGCAGGGTGACTCGAAGCTGCTGCCAGAGGAAACGGCTCCTGCCTCCGTTGCATGTTAAGCACCTTCGGGCAACGTGCCTGGAATGCGGAGGCCACCAGAGAGGCTGGCGTGGCGTGGCCATGGGGGGGGGGAGTGGGTGGGGACACAGAGAAGGACCTTTGCAGGGGTGGGCGGGTGGGCAAGGGGCAGGCAGGCCCTTCCTTGCAGGATCAGGCTTCCCGTGCCCGCTTTAGAGGACCAAGAAGGCTTGGCACACACCCTCCTTCCCATCGAGGTGGCATCCGGTTCCCCATTTTGGGATTATTGAGGGCAGGAAAGGTTTGAAGAGGATCTTGCAAAGGCCAAACCAGTTGCAATGCAAATGCGCCCCCAGCCCCAAATGCCAGGGGGCAGGTCCTGCCTGGACTTGCCCCCTGGCATTTGGGGCCGGGGCTGGGGGCTTCCAGCTCTTTCTAGCAGCATCGTTTTCCTTCTGTTCTTTTTGAGTCATTTCTCTCATTGGGACCCCATGGAAAAGTGCTGCCCCGGAACAGCGGAACCACCCCGGTTGAACCGTCTTCCCAATCGAAATCACAATCGGAAACGTTACACACTTCCGGATATTTTGGGGCTGCTGGGATAAAGGGTTTTCCAACCCAGGAAAATCTGACCCTGCCCTGAGCAAGGTGGGGGTGGCCTAGAGGATCTCTGAAGGGCCCCACTTTCCTGTCCGAAAAGGCTCGTCGGGAGGCGAACCAAGATGCCCCCCCACTCCCCCCCCGCTTTGCTCACGTAGCGGCTGATGAATCCCGAGCTGCGTTTACGAGCCTCTGATTAATATGCAAATGCCTCATTTACTTAATTCCTTTTTATTAAGAATCAAGCAGGCGACTTTGAAGACGGAGAAGAGGCCGATTTCCCCGGCTCTTCGGAAATGGGACGGCAGAGACGGAAATGTTCCCTCTGCCACTTTTTTTTTTTTTTTAAACGGGGGGTGGGGGGGATTCGGGATACAATCCCACTTTGGGAGGGGTGCGTGTGTGTTTGGATCACATTACAATTCGCCAGGGGCACAATAATTTAGCATGGGGCGGGGCCAAATCTGACAGCTAAGTTTGTTTTAGAGGGGAGGGCCTGCCAATGCCCCACCCCTGCTGATGAAGCTCCACCCTCTGCGGCTGATGCCCCGCCCCTGCTGATGAAGCTCCACCCTCTGTAGATGATGCCCCGCCCCTGCTGATGAAGCTCCACCTTCTGCGGCTGATGCCCCGCCCCTGCCAATGCCCCGCCCCTGCTGATGAAGCTCCACCCTCTGTGCCTGATGCCCCGCCCCTGCCAATGCCCCGCCCCTGCTGATGAAGCTCCACCCTCTGTGCCTGATGCCCCGCCCCTGCCAATGCCCCGCCCCTGCTGATGAAGCTCCACCTTCTGCGGCTGATGCCCCGCCCCTGCCAATGCCCCGCCCCTGCTGATGAAGCCCCACCTTCTGTCACTGATGCCCCGCCTCTTCTGAAGCTCCACCCTCTGTGGCTGATGCCCCACCCCGCCAAGGCCACCCCTTGCCACTGTGGGCCAGGCAGGGTCAGCTGAAGGGCTGGACGCAGCCCGTGGGTCACAAAGCACCAGGTCCAAAACCATCTCCCTCTTTTTGGGCAGCTTCTCCTAGGCTGCTTTCGAAGGAAGCTGGAAAACTGACATCGGTCCTGAGGCTTCACACCCGCCTATCTATCTGGTGAAACTGACAAGGCCACGCGCCTGCACTGTCAGCGGCATCAGAGAGCTGCCAAAAGAGAGAAAGAAAACGGACAGGGACATGAAGAAATGCGTGTTGTCTCTGACCCTGACCTCGCCAGTTGCAGTACTGGGCAGAAGGAGGGCAGCGCCATGAAGCAAAAGCGAGAAGAAAAAGTTGGAGGATGCGAGAGAAACACCTTCCCGGCTCCGGTCAGTTTCACTGCCACTATTCTCAAACACTGCATGATTCAGTAAATTGGGATCTGCCTTCCTGCTTGGCTGTCAATCAAAGCATATTTAACATTGTGCCCAGAGAGGCCTTAAAAATGATTTTCTGAGCTTTAATCTGATTCTAAGGGTCTCTTTGTAGTCAAACTGTCTAATCTGGAGCATTGTTTATGCTGTCAAACAGCTTTCAGAGTTAGCAAGTTCTTAACTTTAAAGGAGATTTTTGCCCTCCTCTGATACAGAGCCGTGATTCAGGGTTCTGAGTTCAGGAATAAAAAATTTGTAGCCACTGGTTTTCAAGGCTAAAAACTCCATTTCTTGATTCCTTCCTTGTACGGATCTGTTTTAACACTCCTGCCCTTTCCTGCACCTCTTTTTCTCCCTCTGACTGAATTCAGTGATTCAGCTAATCGTCCCGTTCAAATGGCCAGTTGCCTCTACTCACATCGAGCTGGGAGACGGTACCCACAGGTGATTTTCGCTTTTCCAGTCTCGCAACCATTCAGTGTCCGGCATTCTTCTTTCAGCAAAGGTCCGGCGGCACGGTGGATGCATCCATCCACTGCGAAAGGAATGAGAAACCAAAAACACAAATGCATACATTGTCAAAATAATAATAATAATAATAATAATAATAATAATAATAATAGTAGTAGTAGTAGTAGTAGTAATAGTAATAGTAATAATAGTAATAATAATAATAGTAATAATGCTGCAATACCAGGTGAGGCACACAGGGAAGAGAAACGGCTAAAAAACAAACCAACCACGGAATATCGTGCTCTGCAAATTGAAGATGAGTAACTATGGAGGAAGAAATCAGTAGTTGTGCTGATACTAACAGGAGCCGTTGGAGCGATACTTAGATACATGGACATTTTGAACTTATTAGACCTGAATATTTTGACTTTGCAAAAAAAAAAAAAAAAACTACCCTCCTTGGAACTGCCTGCTACACTCAGAGGCTACCTGACTAGCTGTCAAATCCAGTCTGAATATCTGGCTGGCTGTGGGACCAAACAAGAACGAGTGACCACCAGCCTGTGGTGGAACCTGCCGATTCAGGGGCAGTGTAGCTCGCTGAACAAGATGGCAAAAAGATTAAAATAAAATTGCAGGGAGGAGTCACAACCGGTCTGCCCTCTCCTTTGGGAAAGTTTCTGCGCCAAGTGGTTGGATTTAGTTCTTTGCAGGGTTGGGGAGAAAGGGATGGGGAGAAGGAAGGAAGGAAGGAAGGAAGGAAGGAAGGAAGGAAGGAAGGAAGGAAGGAAGGAAGGAAAGGAGGGAAGGAGGGAAGGGAAGGGAAGGGAAGGGAAGGGAAGGGAGGAAGGAAGGAAGGAAGGAAGGAAGGAAGGAAGGAAGGAAGGAAGGAAAAAAGGAGAAGGAGGGAAGGAGAGGAAAAGGAAAGGCAGGAAGGAAGGAAGAGAAAATTCAAGGGAGGAAGGGAAGGAAGGACAATGGAGAGGAAGGAAGGAAAGGAAAAAAAGAGGGAGGGAAGGAAGGGAAGGAAGACAGACAGACAGACAGACAAGCTGGTCTGATTCACTCTCTGCTCTCCAGCCATTACAGAGCCCCAATTGATCAGGGAAGTTCATTATTAGCTCATTCTCAGTCCATCTGCTAATCCATAAAACAATATTTGACCAGTTGCGTTCCGAGGGGAGTCGATCGAGGCCGGAGGAGTAGGGAGGCGGTGGTTTTGTCTTAGAGCAGGCTAACTGTCCGCGTTGGGTTAACCCCCGCCATTCGAGAGAGAGAGAGAGAGAAAGGAAGGGATCCCGGTTGAATTCTGGGGGGGTCGATCAGAAGGGTTTCACGTAGAAAGCCAGGCAGAGCAGACGGGGGTTCGACCTCAAATTTGAACCCGGGGCTCTTCTGACATCCTAACCAATGTATTTATGACCCTTGCAGTGTCCCGGGGTCATGTGATTGTCATCCACAACCTTCCCAGGCAGCTTCTGACAAGCCAAGTCAATGAGAGAAGTCAGATGCGCTTAACGGCTGCGTGGTTCGCTTAACGGCTTTGGTTGTCAACAGTGACAAAATTAAAGTTGTAAAATGGTCAAACCTCACCCTAACACAGGGGTGTCCAACCTTGGCAACTTTAAGACTTGTGGACTTCAACTCCCAGAATTCCTCAGCCATAACAACAACAACAATAACAACAACAATAATAATAATAGTTGTTATTATTATGCTGTCGGAATAATGCCGCGTGTAAAGATTCTTACGGAATATTTTTATCCCCAATTGCATCAAAATTGCCCCCATTTGGGGAGGAGGGAAACGTCGCCCTGTGAATATTTTTATTTTAAAAGCCTGCTGGAAAACCCATACATGTCTGGTTGCGTGCATTTTGTCTGCGGTAAATGGGGTTGTTGTTGTTGGGTTTTTTTTCCGCGCTGTTTTCCTAATGCATGCATTTTCTGAAAGTGGTGCTTCCTGACAACATGGTGCATTGTGTTTTCCCTCCAAGCCACACAACAAGCATGGCACAACACAAACCCGTCCCCAAGTGAGCTAAGCCCAAAGCCAGCTCGCCGGTGGAGTTTCGGCTTCTTGCAGTTTCCTCCCCACGACAAAACTGGAAATGCTATTCACCGATTCTTTGGGACGGATTTGCTGAGGATCATAATTCCTTCGTGCCGAGGCTGCGAGGAGAAAGGTGCCCTTGTCACATAAGACTCTAACACAGAGAGACACAATGTGCTGTTGCATTAATATTGTGCGTGGCTCGGCCCTGGTATACCCACCGGCACCCAAAACCCTTGGGGAGTGTTGCATTTTGGTTATTTTAAACCTTTTTTTTTTTTTTTTGCAGTTTCAGAAGGGAAGAGCAAGCAAATAGAAAGAAAGAAAATAAAACCAGGGTGCTTTGCGATGGGAAAACCGAGCGTGACGGATACCCTGCTGTTGGAGCATGTCCGCATTAATGCCAGGGTTGGGCCGGAGCAAGGGGCGAAGGGAGGAAGAGGAGAGGAGGGTTAGGACCGCAGTTTCCTGCTTCGCAATGCAACCAGGGGATTAACCAGGGGGAGAAGCAAAGTGCCCCAAGATTGCAGAATGAGGGCACATGCTTTGATTTTTCTGGCCTTCTGCAAAGCGACAATCCTTTTGGTAGCCCTGTTTCTCCAAGGACCTGGCACAGAAGATGGACAACTTCTACTTTCCTTCTCCCTCTTCTCCTCTTTCTCCTCCTCTTTCTCCCTCTCCCTTTTCTCCTCCTCTTACGCCTTGTCCTTCTCCCTGTCTCTCTTCCTTCTTCTCCCTCTTCTCCTTTCTCCTCTTTCTCCCTCTCCTTCTTCTCCTATTTCTCTTTCTCCTTCCCCCTCTTCTATTTCTCCTCCTATTTCTCCTTCTCTTTCTCCCTCTCCCCCTCCTTTTTCTGCCTCTCCTCCTTTTCCTCCTTCTTCTCCTTCTTCTCCTCTCCTCCTCCTTCTCCTTCCTTCTATCCCACCATCCTTGTTCAGCTGCTGAAGCTTCTTCTTCCCAGTTGATGGCTCCAAACAGGCCTCAAGACCCTTAAAAAAACTTCAATCAGATGGCCAAGGAGCCACGATCTGGAAGTCTCTCCCCATTGCCTCAAGCGTCTATTATGCATGCATTTCACTTTTTTAAAAACTTTATTTTACGAGGCATATAAAAGCGAGGAGAAGAATACAAAACCAGGTGGTAAACTGGATGCGCTTGCTGAAAAAACGGGGTGGGGGGAAATAATTTATAAGCTTGTTGCATAGACCGTTGAAATTTATTGCCGGGGTGGTCAGGAAGCTGTGTGTAGCGCAAGCAGCAAAACGGCTTAGGAAAGCGTAGAGTTGTAGGTGCAGGGAGGCAGAGCAGGGAAGAAGGAAAGAAAAAGAGAAAAGAGAGGAAGAAAAAGAAGAGAGGGAAGGAAGGAAGGAAGAAAAAGAAAGAAAAGAAGAAAGAAAGAAAAGAAGGAAGAGAGAAAGCTAGAAAGAAAGCTAGAAAGCTAGAAAGAAAGAAAGAAAGAAAGAAAGAAAGAAAGAAAGAAAGAAAGAAAGAAAGAAAGAAAGAAAGAAAAGAAGAAAAGGGAGGAGGAGAGGCAGGAGGAGGAAGGGAAGGAGGAGGAGGCTGAGAGGAAGAGGGTGAGGAGGAGGGATGGAGGAAATGGAGAAGGAGAGGAAGAGGAGCAAGATGGAAGAAAAGGAGAGGAAGAGGAAAAAAGAGGAGGGGTGGTGGAAGAAGACGCGCAAGGAGAGAGAGGAGGAAGCTGCTTCAGAGAGTGGCCTTGGGGGATGAGAAGCTCTTTGCAGAAAAAAAGAGACCCACAGCATTGTTTCTTGATCTCGATCCATGACAGGACGAACCGACCCGAAGTCTAAAAGGTCCGCCATGACAGAAGCATCCTAAAAAGGAGATTCGACCTGAGGGAATCTCGTCAACAAATTTGGGGGGATCCCCTTGAGCCCCCCCCGGCCTTCAAAGGACACTTCGGGAGGAGAAAGGGGGGGGGAGGAGGAGGGAATATCCCCAGCGGGAAGCAATAATACCTCCCCCCCCCCCCAAATGTTTGTCACAGTTGCCTTCACACGTTTGGCTTTAGAAGCGACACTGTTGTTGTTGTTGTTACACCTGAGAATTTTATTTTATTTTATTTTTGGGGTCTGTTTTGACAGAAGTGTTTTTAACGTCGAGAACCTTTCAGCTACGGCTCCAGGCTGCAATTTCCACCACCACCACCCCACTCCTTCCTGAAAAGCAGCAAATGAGGGAGTGTTAATAATACTCAGATGATGAAGATGAAGAAGAAGAAGATCTAATAATGTCTGCCATGCAGCATAATCTGCTGGAGGAAGTAGATTCCTGCCCCTCCCCCCAAATCTGCACAGCTCATCAAGGGCACCGCCCCTGGAATCGACTTCGATCAGGATCTCCTTACGGGGTTTCTTAAACTTGGCAGCTTTTAAGTACGTGGACTTCAACTCCCAGAATCCCCCAGCCAGCATCCTTTAAGATGGGTGGACCTCAGCTCCCAGAATCCCCCATCCCGCGTGCTTTAAGATGGGTTGATTCATTTAACAACTGGATTACTTCTTTAACAACTGCAGTGATTCACTTTAACAACAGTGGCAGGAAAGGTCACCAAGCAGGGACCAACCTCACAACTCTCTCGCTTAAACGTCAGAAATGTTTGGCTCAATTGTGGTCTTAAATGGAGGACTACCTGTAGTCGGCAAATGCCGGCGTCTTTCTCATGGGGCAATCCTGATGAAAGTTGGCTTCCCTTGCTCTCTCTGGTGCCATTTCCCCCCCGGCTTTGTAAGGCTTAATTTGCAAATGACCTGCTTTGCTAGCTGAACCGATTTTCCTGCGGTGAAAAAAGCAGCCGTTTTCTGAATCCCTCTCCGAAAATGAGACCATTCCCATTGGAAATCGCCAGAGGTGGAAAGCACGGCCACCAATGCCGGCTTGGCACGCGGATCGACTTCTTTGTGGCTATGTGCTTTTGTGCAAAAGGGTTTTTGAAGGAAGCTCTGTCCTCTCTAAGATGGGATTTGGAGACAGGAAGCATGGGAGAAGGGAGGGGGCGGGTTTCTTTTTGCTTCAAAAGGCCTCGTGCTGTTCCCGGCCTCGTTGAGAGGCAGAGTGGAAATGGCACCACAAGGAGATCCCTTTCTACGACTCACCAGAGAGAGATGAGAGCCTATCTCGAAATGTTCTTTTCTAACAGCCTTTTCCGCCGCCTCTAGAAATTGCTAATGCTGGAGAAAACCCAAGGGCTGTGCTCTCTATCCATTATTGAATTCTCTTGATATTCTAAATGTTGGGAAATTAGTAGGGTTTGAAGACTACATCGAAGCGTTGAATTAGCTCGGCATTAGTATCACGTGGATACATATATTTTTTTTGTTGTTGTTGCCTTTTTACATTTTAGCTCATTTGAATCGCCCGCAAGGCATATATTTTTCTCCCCCTGCAACGTCTCTGGTGCATTCCCGTTTTTTTTTTTAATTTGCAACGTTTCTCCGATAATATTAAAACGCGCCCGCCCAGACACAAATCTCAAATCTGCTTGCAGTTTCCTTCTGAATTACGAGTCAGCAGAAGCAGGCCGTTTCAGAGGGCAAAGCTTGGGGAAATGAAAAAAGGAAGGGAAAAAACAACAAGAATTGGAATGCAATTCGCAGGCAAAACTTTCCTCCCTTCAACGAAAGTGTGTGTGTGTGTGTGTGTGTGTGTGTGTGTGTAAGTGTGTGTGTGGCTTTGTACAAACACACACACAGCCTCTAGAGATTTTCACTTATCCAGGTTGTGGTTGTCCCAAAGGTCCTTTTTTTTTTTCAGGCGGCAGCTGAACTTTTCTTGTTTTTTTTCTTTGAAGACGTTTTGCTTCGCATCCAAGAAGCTTCTTCAGCTCTGACTGGGTGATGGAGGATGGATGGATTTATATTCCTTGCAGGCAGCTGGTCATTTGCATCCTTTTATAGACGGTCGTTGAGGCCGCTTGGCCCCTCTCTCAATAGAATGGGAGGGATACGACCTCATCTATCTCCAGTCTACAATAATGATCCTTTCAACAGCTCCAAGAAGGCTCCACACCCATTTGCACCCCTCAGGTGACCCCGAGGACTCAGATAAGCCTCCAAGTGGCCTCAACGACCCTCTAAAAAGGATGCAATTGACCAGCTGTCTGCAAGGAGTATAAATCCTTCCATTCCCCACCATCCAGTCAGAGCTGAAGAAGCTAAGAAAAAAACAAGAAAGTCCAGTGGCCTCCTGAACCAGCACCTTTGGGACAGACACATCACATCCTTTTGCCGTTGTCTGGCCCCCGGACTCCAATTAAAACTCCATGCCTTTGTTAGGGGCAGTTGGCTCCTATTGAGACATTGCAGGAAGTCCTCAAACCCCACAACTGAGCCCAAAATCTCCTGTGGCTAAGTGAGACGGCGGTGAGTTTTGCTCCGTTTTACAACCTCGCTTGCCAACAGCTGTTAAGGGAGTGACTCCCGTTGTAAAGTTAGCCATGCGGTCGTTAAGTGAATCCAGCTTTCCCGTTGACTTTGCTCGTTGGAAGGTCGCTATATAGGGGAATCATGCACGCGCCCCCCCGGGACGCTGCGACCGTCGTAAATTAGAGTCAGCTGCCAAGCGTCCGAATTTTGATGTCCAGACCATGGGGAGGCTGAAATGGTTGCGACTCGCAAGCATGAAAAACGGTCCTAAGTAACTTTTTCAGTGCCGTTGCAACTTGGAAGAGTCAGTAAACGAACTGTTGTGAAGGCTGCCTGTACAGAATCACAGACACACACAAATACAGAGACACAAACACACACACACACACACACACACAAAAGCCAGAGCGGTGTATGATTTATTTTAGGGGCTTCTGTGATACAAACCCGTCTCCCTGGACAATTTTGGTGTGTGTGTCGGGGGAAGGACCTTGAATTCCCCTTAAAAGTTTTTGCTTTTTGGACCTAAAGCAGTTCTCCCCCCGCCCTCCCCTCGCTAGGAAACCTTGATGCCAAACAAATCAGAATTATGGGAGGGAGACCTCAATTATGCCCCCTGTCCTGCTTGGGTAAGAGATCTCAACTACAGATCATAAATAACCGTCAATAAATAGATTAGGTGGAGGTTGACATCATGTTCCGCATTGCACACAAAAGGAACCAGGCAGAGAGAAGAGAAGAAAGGGGCTTCTTAGGAAAATTGGAGGTGGGAGGGGGGACATTATTACAGGAGTTTTGCACAAAGGTGGGGTGAGATTTGATGCACTCAAGAGGGGGGACCTAATGCGCAAATACGGCACGTTCCCAAAGGTTTTTAGGAATGTACGCAGAGAGATTTGTGCTTCAGTCGTGGGGAGAAAGACGGATCCGGGAGCAAAATGGTTGTCTGAATGCAGAATCGGAGGTGGATAGGATCCTGGCCCTTCGGGGTCGTGGTTTACCTCCAAAATCCCAATTAAAGAATTTCTGAGCCCAGCCAACAAAGGGGACACTACGTTTTTCACCTTGCTGAATTGCTTATTCTGGTGTTTTTCTTTTTTAAATCATAGGCACCAAGTAAAAGAGAGGACTTTTTTTTATTTATTGACACGCACACTCTCTCTCTCTTTTTCACAAAAGCAGTCACAAAAAACACGCTCCCGTCTTCTTACTCACTCCCAACCTTGGCAATGGGCTGGGAACGAAATGATTTACACCCCCTCACACCCACCCACTTAGCTAGACCAAGGTCTGCCAGCAGAAGCACCCCGAGAATGAATTTCTAAAAACTGCAATGACCAAAACACGCCTTTCCAAGCTCTCACACAACCTGGGGGCTGCTGACTGTGGCTCACCTGTGCCATTGCATCCCGTAACCCTCTCTGGACAGGCTTCAAAAGCTGGTGCCACACAACTTTCCTTGCTTCAACAGTGCGAGCTTTTCGCGTTTCCATTGGCATCTGGCTGGGAATTGCTTTGCAGCGACAGATCAGGACCCCCTAAGCTGGGATGGGCGGCACATTTTTGCAGGTTGGGAAAAGCCTTGCCTGAGTCTATTCACTGCTGAACGTGGTTAGTTTATTTTTACGGCAAAACCCCGCTTGTTAGCTTATCCCCCAATAGGTTTCAGTGGGAATTAGTTCAGGATGAGCCGCACTGTCAGTCCTGCTCCAACCTGATCCCTTAGAAAGGAAAGACTCTCGACTCCAATAGACTGAAGCAAAAACTTCTTTTACTAAAGGAAGTTGGTTGCAGTAAAGTCGGGCTCGATCTAAGGCTCCCCCTCTCTGCAAAAATGATGCCGAAAAGGCTTTCTTCTTTCCCCCTCTGCTGTGTGACAGGTCTGTATTTCTCCAATCCGAGTTTTGTCTTGAGGACGCTGGGATGTTTTGGGCGGCAATTCCCATTCTTTCTCAAGGCGCAGGGCCTTGGTGCCCACTGGTACAATCTGGTTCTGGGCGTCTCTGGTCTTTATCACTTGTCATTCCCCTCTCCCTGTTTCCCATCATGTACACACACACACAATTATTGCTGATTTGTGTTAAAAACAACAACAAAAAAACCCTCACCCCTCCAGTTCTTGATGCCAGGATGGCGGGATCTGTCAGACTTGACACACACACCATGTCTGAATGGGTAAACCTCGGTCCGTGCCAAGCAAGGCAAGGAGGCCAAGGCGTGTGGGCATCTCCCGGGGAGAGTCAATTTAAGGGTGCGGGAGAGAAAGGGGGAGGCAGACCTCCGTATTGCAACAAGCAGCCCCCTGCCCTCCCCCTCCCCCCCCCTCCTTCGCCTGCTTTCATCTCCCTCCCTCGCTCATTGCCGCTTAAGCCGGGCTTCCTATTCGCGCTTCTTCTGGGGTCTCCACAAAATCAATTTCAAAATGCAAATTGATTCCCAGCTTCCATACAAATCTTGTGTTAGGGCTGGGGGGAAGGGGGGGGGGTTTGCAGAGGGGAGGAAGGGAGGAGGAGGAGGGGGGGGGTCAGAAGGAGCCAGAGGAACTATTACGGGGCCAGCCCGGCTCGTGGCTAACCGAGAAATTGGAGGCTTTGCGAAGATGAAAAGCGCAGGATTGAAGCCACGACACGGGCAAAGAGATTGGATTGGGGGGAAGGGGCTGGATAGAGGATCGTTTAATTTGCTTCCCCCCCCCCAAATGAGAGCCTTTAAGCAGAGATGATTGAAATAGCATGCGGGGCAGTGGGGGTAAGGTGTCCACCCAGGCTACCGTCTCCCATGTGAATCCTGCATCCGGGTGGGGAGGGGATAGATAAGATGACCTCCAAGGGCCCCTTTGCAAATTAAGTCTCCCAGTGGTGGTGGTGGGGGAACATGCATTCCTACGGGGAGTCCTCAACTTAAGACCACCACAGAGCCCACCCTTTCCATGGTTGGGTGAGTTTTGCCCTGTTGGACGACTTTTCCTTGACGCGGTTGTTAAGTGAAGCACTTCCGTTGTTAAATTAGTCCCAGGGTGGTCTAGTGAATCCGGCTTCCCCCATTGACTTGCAAAAGGGGATCACGTGACTCCGGGACCGTCCTAAATGTGAGTCGGTGGCATCTGAGTTTGGATCACGTGACCACCACAGGGAAGCCGCAATGGTCGTTAAGCGTGAAAAACGGTCCCCAGTTACTTTTTTCAGTGGCCGCCGTACTTTCGAACGGTCACGAAATGAACGGCTGGGAATGGAGGCCTTCCCGGATTCTGGCTGGTTCCACTTTCTAGGGTCCACTTTCGAATCTGCCTCCTCCTCCTCCTCCTCCTCCTCCTCCTCCTCCTCCTCCTCCTCCTTCTTCCTGCAGACCCAGCCACGCCAAGGGCCTCCTCGGCTGCAGAACCGGTTCCACCCTGCTGAGTTAGGGACTTGTTATCTCGGCTATGGTTTAATTAAAGCTTGTTTATCCCCAACCTCTGAGCGGCCCTTTGGGAGGCAGGGAGACTAATCTGGGATGCTCTGGGGAAGCCAAGAGCCTGCAAAACAACTCTGCGCCTTTTCACCCTTCGTTTTCCACTCAGTTTTCTTTCTTTCTTTCCTTTCCTTCCTTCCTTCCTTCCTTCCTTGTTTTCCTTCCACCCCTCCCCTTCCGTCCCTTCCTCCCCCCTTCCTTCCTCTGTTTTCCTTCTCTCTTCCTTCTGTTTTCCTTCCCTTCTCTCCTTCCTTCCTTCCTTCCTTCTTCCCTCATCCTTCCTTCCTTCCTTCCTTCCTTCCTTCCTTCCTTCCTTCCTTCCTTCCTTCCTTCCTTCCTTGTTTTCCTTCCCTTCTCTCCTTCCTTCCCTTTTCCTTCCCTTCTCCTTCCTTCCTTCCTTCCTTCCTTGTTTTACTTCCTTCCTTGTTTTCCTTCCCTTCTCTCCCTCCTTCCCTTTTCCTTCCCTTCTCTCTTTCCTTCCTTCCTTCCTTCCTTCCTTTCCTTCCCTTCTCTCCTTCCTTCCTTCCTTCTTTCCTTCCTTCCTTCCTTCCTTCCTTCCTTCCTTGTTTTCCTTCCCTTCTCTCCTTCCTTTCCTTTTCCTTCCCTTCTCTCCTTCCTTCCTTCTGTTTTCCTTCCTTCCTTCCTTCCTTCCTTCCTTCCTTCCTTCCTTCCTTCCTTGTAGACTCAATCTGCTCGCAGGTTGAGGACAGGATTTGGCACATTTGGGTGTGTATGAGGGTTGTGTGTCTGGGATTTGTAGAATGTTTGGACACTAACAGACACAGACACAACACACACACACACACACAGAGACACACTCAGCTCCGCAAACTCCGGAGGGGGGTTAGAGATGATACAACAGTTTCGTAAACACAGGCAACGTGAGGGAGGCTTCAACAGCTGGCTTTGCATTTCATCTGCTTCCCCACCCAGCTCAACATCTGCTAATGCTTTTTGCTCTTGAGGGAAAAAGAAAGAGAGCGAAAGAGTCTCTTCCCTCCTTCGATGGCTTTTATCGCGGGGCTTTTCAAGCCAAGGCAGCTTAGAGGGACGCCGAGGGCAACCGGCTCCCAAATTGCCGTTTCAGCCTTCATTTCTTATAAAAAAGCCACATCAAACTGGCTAAGTAATTGCAAAGCGGGCCCTGCCAGATTATTTGGCTCCAAATAATTGAACAGCTTCTTTACAAGTAGCTCCACCAGGGTTACTCCGCCTGGGCTATTTTAAGACAGGGGGGGAGGGCCCTTCAGTTCCCAGAATTCCCTAGCCAGCATGTTTTAAGATGGGTGGACTTCAACTCCCAGAATCCCCTCAGCCAGGATGCTTTGAGGCGAAAGGACTTCAACTCCCAGAATCCCCTCAGCCAGGATGCTTTGAGGCGAAAGGACTTCAACTCCCAGAATCCCCTCAGCCAGGATGCTTTGAGGCAGAAGGACCTCAACTCCCAGAATCCCTCAGCCAGGATGCTTTGAGGCAGAAGGACCTCAACTCCCAGAATCCCCAGCCAGGATGCTTTGAGGCGAAAGGACTTCAACTCCCAGAATCCCTCAGCCAGGATGCTTTGAGGCAGAAGGACCTCAACTCCCAGAATCCCCTCAGCCAGGATGCTTTGAGGCAGAAGGACTTCAACTCCCAAAATCCCTCAGCCAGGATGCTTTGAGGCAGAAGGACCTCAACTCCCAGAATCCCCTCAGCCAGGATGCTTTGAGGCAGAAGGACCTCAACTCCCAGAATCCCCTCAGCCAGGATGCTTTGAGGCGAAAGGACTTCAACTCCCAGAATCCCTCAGCCAGGATGCTTTGAGGCGAAAGGACTTCAACTCCTAGAATCCCCTCAGCCAGGATGCTTTGAGGCAGAAGGACCTCAACTCCCAGAATCCCCTCAGCCAGGATGCTTTGAGGCAGAAGGACCTCAACTCCCAGAATCCCCTCAGCCAGGATGCTTTGAGGCGAAAGGACTTCAACTCCCAGAATCCCCTCAGCCAGGATGCTTTGAGGCGAAAGGACTTCAACTCCTAGAATCCCCTCAGCCAGGATGCTTTGAGGCAGAAGGATCTCAACTCCCAGAATCCCCTCAGCCAGGATGCTTTGAGGCAGAAGGACCTCAACTCCCAGAATCCCCTCAGCCAGGATGCTTTAACATGGGTAGACTAGCTCCCAGCATCCCCCAGCTATCATGCTTTGAGAGGGAAGGACTTCAACTCCCAGAATCCCCCAGCCAGCATACTTTAACATGGGTGGACTTCAACTCCCAGCATCCCCCAGCCATCATGCTTTGAGAGGGAAGGATTTCAACTCCCAGAATCCCCCAGCCAGGATGCTTTAACATGGGTAGACTAACTCCCAGCATCCCCCAGCTATCATGCTTTGAGAGGGAAGGACTTCAACTCCCAGCATCCCCCATCCAGCAGGCTTAAAGAGCTAGTTCACTATAGCTGATAGGGGAGAAAACTATGCATCCCTCTCACCAGCAGACTCAAGAGTTACCTTCGTGCATAGAAGAGGGGTCTTCTCCAAATAAACCCTTCCAGCAGTATAAATGGACACACTCACACACACACACACACACACACACACACACACACTCATTTACTCACCCCGCAATCCATTTCTCCTTCATCTAGCAACTCTGAGAATGTCCTCATCCTGCAGCAGCCTCCGCTGGGAGTCAGTGACTTTAATAAAACCCCTTCAGCAAATCTGGTCCAGAGATATTTAGGTGCCTTGTAATATTCATGAAGGGGAGATTAAATATTGAGATTTATGCCAATTATATATATATATATATAATGTATGTGTGTGTGATGAGGAGGACGTCAGTTTTGTTAAACAGGCGCATGGATTTTTGACACGGCTGTTGATAATGAGAGGGAGCGATGATAAATGGCTTCTGGAACCAGAGGGCTCCTGTGCCACGTTAAGAGAGCCCATCTCTGGGCTTCATCCAGATTTTACAGGTAGTCCTTGACTTACAACTGTTCATTTAGTGGCCGAAGTTACCATGGCACTGAGAAAAGTGGCTTCATGGCCATTTTTCACACTTATGACCGTTGCAGCATCCTCAGGGTCCCGTGTTCGAAATTAGGAAGCTTGGCAACTGACTCATATTTATGACAGTTGCAAACTCAGTGGGGAAGCCAGAGCCACTTAGCGACCGTCTTCCTAGCTGAACAACTTGCGGTGATCCGCTTAACAACGGTGGCAAGAAAACTTGTCAAATGGAGCAAAACTCGCCCAACGAGGGTCTGGCTTAGCAAGGGAAATTTGGAAGGGGGGGGCTCAACTCTGGTTGTAAGCCGAGGACTGCCTGTATTATGGGATGGTGCGCTGTCCGTGGTTCCCAATGAAGGCAAATCAGTCGAGAGGGACTTGCATCCTTTGCAGCCCCCGAGTTTTGCGGCCTACAGCAAGTGCAGGGAAAGCTTTGAGGCTAAGATTCAAGTTCTGAATGTTGGGAGCACTCACAAAATGGCTGCTGGGGTACCCAGGCAGGCGCGTGACGTGGTTGGGAAGTGGGATTTGTTGGATTCCCCGTTCACAATCCACGGAGGCCGTGAATCTCCTGTGAGCAGCCCTGAGGTTTAACTCCGGTAGATTAAGTGGGATTTTCTCTTCCCCAGTTGTGATTAACCCAGTTTGCGAAGGGATTAGGCTAAACTCCGAGGAGGAGCAACGTGGGCCGAACCGGGCCCTGGGGGGGCTTGGGGTTTGCCTGAAAGGAGGGGGGGGGAGGAAGAGAAGGGAGGGGAGGGGAGGGGGGGGAGCCCTGTCCTCCTTCGGTGCAATTCACGCCCCTGGTTGCAACAGGTGAAAGGGGTGTGTTCTGATATGCTCCTCCAAAATTTCAATACAATCTACTAGTCCCTAAGAAAACTTCAAGCCAGAGCACATAGAATAGAACAGAATAGAATAGAAATAGAAATAGAAATAATAGAAACAGAATAGAATAGAATAGAATAGAATAGAATAGAATAGAATAGAATAGAATAGAATAGAATAGAATAGAATAGAAATAGAAATAATAGGAATAGGAATAGAATAGAATAAGGAATAGGAATAGAATAAGGAATAGGAATAGAATAGAATAAGAGAAATAGAATAGAATAAGGAATAGAAATCGAAATTAACAATCGAATGAAATAGAAATAGAAATAAGAATAGGAATGGAATGGAATAGAATTAAGAATAGAATAGAATTAAGAATAGAATAGAATTCAGAACAGAATTCAGAATAGAATTAATAGAAATAGAAATAAGAATAGAACAGGATTAGGAATAGGAATAGAATAGGAGCTGGAAGGGACTTTGGAGGTCTTCTAGTCCAGCCCCCAGCCCAAGCAGGAGATTGAATGCCTGGATGCTGAATCGCTGGAACTGGACTGCCTGGCACCCAAGCTGAAGCCCTCAGTGGCTGCCCACCGCCTGCCCCATGGTCTACGGACAGCTAATCCTCAACGTATGACCACAATGGATCCCAACATTCCTGCTGCCAAGCGAAACGTTGGCTTGGCGAGTTTTGCCCCGTTTTACAAACCTTCCTTGCCACAGCTGTTAAAGTGACTCAGTGCGGGTCTTAAAGCTAGTGACGTGGTCGTTAAGTGAGTCTGGCCTTCTTTTTTTGACTTTGCTTGCCAGAAGGTCACAGAAAGTGATCCCCGGGCATAACTACGAACCAGTTGACCCTGTGGCCACGGGGCGGGGGAGCCTGCAACGGCCGTCAGTGCGAAAAAGGTATCCCTTTTTTCCCCAGTGCCATCGTAACTTCAAACGGGCACTAAATGAACTGCTGTAAGCCGAGGACTGCCTGCATTTTGGAGCAGTGGGTGCCCGACTGAGTTAGAAAGCCAGCGGGGCCTTTGGCTTGTGGGGGGAAACCCAGCAGAGACACAACCCCCACAATGGCCTTGGGGGCCCTGCGGTTTTACGTTGATGCAATGAACGAGGATCCGGTGGCCCATCTCCCACCTTACACCTCCCCCCTCCCCCGGACATGCCCTCTGGGGCTGCTGGGACTTGTAGTCCGGAGCCTCCTGGAAAGCTCTGTGTGTGTGTGTGTGTGTGTGTGTGTCTCAGGCAGAATCGACCGAGCTACATTTAGCTCCCTGGGCCCACGGGGGCTGGGTTGCATCACCTCTTTGTACCCCCTCGGTCTCTTGGCTCCTTTCTGAGAGGACACAGTCTGAGAGCCCCCACCTTAAAGAGACCTCCAGCCCAGGAACAACCTCCCTGCCTCCCCCGGGTCTTGCAAACGGGGGGACATTTTTCATGGCTCCGAAAAGGGGGACCAACCTTGGGGAGCCGTCAGCGTGGACAGGGGAAATTCATTTCACTGGTTTTGCAAGGGAGGGAAATGTTCGGTCCTGCCTGCTCTCAGCAGGCCTAAGAGCAGCCTGGAGACACCCCCCTCCCCAATTGCACCCCCTTCTCCTTATAATTTCTCCTGGGGGGTGGGGGGGTCTTCTCAGGTGGCCTGGAGGTAAACCTGGAAGCCGCAAGGTTTCATCCTCAGGCCCCCTCCTCCTCCTCCTCCTCTCTTCGCTAGAAGACCTGCAGGAGGAGAGACGGAGCATAACAACACCTTCCTTGCAACACCTTGAAGAAGGAGGGGAGGAGGCAACTACTCCCAGCAGGGCCTGGTGGGCAGGGCGTGTGTGGGGGTGGGGGTGGAGGGGAATGAGGGGGTGGGGTAGGTGGATTGGAAAGCCACGTCCGACGCTTCTGCCTGGCCCAGCAACCCAGAGGCAGCGCCGATGCGCCCGAAGGGCTTGTGAGCCGACGGCAGGGTGGGGGAGAGGGGTGGCTGGGGGATCTGCTTTCGGCCCAGGCTGTCCAGCTTACCCTTCCCTGCAGAGGGGAAGGGAGGGAAAGAGGAAGGCAGGAAGAAAGAAGGAAGGAAAAAAGGAGGAGGGAGGAGAAGGGAAGGGAAGGTGGGAAGGAAAGAAAAAGGGAAGGAGGGTGGGAAGGGAAAAAGAAAGGAAGGGAAGTGAGTGATGAAGGAAGGAAAGAAGCAAGGGTGAGGGATGGAGGAAGGAGGGAAGGAAGGAAAGAGGGAAGGAAGGGGAGTGAGTGAGTAACAGAGGAAGGAAGGAAGGAAGGAAGGAAGGAAGGAAGGAAGGAAGGAAGGAAGGAAGGAAGGAAGGAAGGAGAAGGGAGGGAGGGAGGGAGGGAAGGAAGGAAGGAAGGAAGGAAGGAAGGGAAGGGAAGGAAGGAAGGAGGGAGGGAGGGAGGGAGGGAGGGAGGGAAGGAAGGAAGGAGGGAGGGAGGGAAGGAAGGAAGGAAGGAAGGGAAGGAAGGAAGGAAGGAAGGAAGGAAGGAAGGGGCTTCAACCTCAGTGGGAAACTAACTCAGCAGATCAGGCAACCCCAGCGTCCAGCTCCGACCATCTCTTTGCCAAAACCCCGATTCCCGTCCTGAATTTTCCCTCCCTTCCAAATGTCCGTGTCAGCCTCCTCTTTCCAGGTTCCTTTCGGCTTTTCGCGGGGCTGAAGCTTGGCTTTTGCCCCTGGATTTTTCCAAAGCGAAAGGGAAGGAGTCGCGGGAGGCACACCGTCTTTCTCACACGCCAAGGGGCACGCATGTGCACTGAGGCCCTCCACGGCTCCCACTCCTTCCCATGCGCCGGAATTGGTGCCAGGCCAGGCCTCGAACGATCGATAAAAGCTCCTTCTCCGGACACATTTCCCAAGGAAAGAGCAGCTGCCTTTAAGTCGGGGGAAGAAAGATGGCAGAGAAAAAGAGCTAAGAGCCTTCGACGCTTCGTATCCAGAGGTTAAAAAAAAACCCAGCAAAACTGTATTTATCGGCTGATTGATCTCGGCCTGGCTTGACCAAATTAATGTTCAAGACAGAGAAACACATTTTTTGTTTCCTGGGGGAAAAAAACACACAACGGAGGAGGAGCTGAGAGATCCCCCGAAATGAAAAGCCACCTTTGATCTGCGAAATAGGTCGCGTTCCGGTGACTCAGCCCTGATATATTTTATTTATCTATTTAAGTCTATACGTCGGCTGTCTCAGCCTGCCAAGTGACTCTGGGACTGGGAGGCTCGCAATTCAATGGTTATTTTTGCCCTTTGATTAAGAAAGATTTATCCCAGATTGTCATTTCCCAAAGATGACCCACCGTGCGTGGCTCAAAGAACTGGAAAAACTATATATATATATAGTTATATATCCCGTGATTGATTTTTTTTTCTCATTCTGTAATTAAAACAGACTTATGGGGAGAAGACGTCGCTTGCAAAGTCTCCAGTTCCTCTCACATGTCATTGGGTTAATTATTTATACGGAGCCCAGGGGTGAGATCCTTCTGGTTCGGTCCGGTTCTATAGAACTGGTAGCTCCGAAGAGCAGCTGACACCAAACAGGTTTGGTGGGACGAGTTTTTGGTCTGCTGTTTGGCCCTCCTGCCTGCCAGAGCTCTAGGCCAGTGGTGGCTAACCTTTTTGGGCTCCTGTGCCAAAAACTGTGTGTGCGCTTGCATGCTCACACTCACATGCTAGCACCCAGAAGGCAATGTGCGCCCCCCCAAGCCCCCTACGCATGCACACGTAATCCCCACCCACCCACCCATGCCACCCCCTTACCTGCACTGTGCCTCACAGATGATGTTTGGTCGGTTTGAGGCCTTTTTTGGCCTCCCAAAGGCTTGAGGAAGGCTTCTGCAGGCCGAAAACTAGCCCCGTTTCGTCATTTCCTGCTTTTCTGAAAATACCAGAAATGACAAAACAGGGCTAGTTTTCGGCCTGCAGAAGCCTGCAGAAGCCTTCCTCAAGCCTTTGGGAGGTCAAAAAAGGCCTCAAACCGGTGAAAAAGCAGTTGTGAGGCACACGGATGCCCAGTGAGGTAAGTTTGCCTGCAGCTCGTGTGCCAGCACAAATGGCTTTGCGTGCCGGTAGAGTGCATGCACACACTCCCCGAATTGGTTGTTATGCCAGTCAGATCCCACCCCTGATACAGGGAGTCTTCAACTTACAACAGTTTGTTTAGTGACAATTCAAAGTTACAATGCCACTGGGGGGGAAAAAAGACTTCTGATCATTTTTTCACATTTACAATCATTGCCGCAATCCCCAGGGTTGTGTTGACCCAAGTCGGACACTTGTCATGTGATCAAAATCCAGACCCTTGTCATGTGACCACAATAAATTCAGACCCTTGTCATGTGACCACAATTCAGACCTTTGTCATGTGACCACAATTCGGATATTAGGCAACTAACTCATACTTATGACGGTGGCAGTGCCCCAGGGGTTCACGATTCCCCTTTTGCAAGTGATGTCCATGAGGGAGCAAGATTCACTTCACGACCGCGTGACTCATTTCACAACTGTGGTGATTCACTTAATGGCCATGGCATGAAAAGTCGTAAAATGGGGGCCAAAACTCACTTCTCAACTGTTTCGCTCAGCAACGGGAATTTGGGGCTCAAACCGTGGTCATACGTTGTGGATTACGTCTATTGAACGTGTCCTTCCCCATGGCTTGGGCTCCCACTTTGGTCATAAGCTGAGAACTACCTGCATTTGAACGCGTCTTTCCCAAAGGCTCAGGGCTCCCCCACCGCAGTTGTAAGTTGAGGACTCTGCCTTGAATGTGTCCTTTTTCTATTCCTTCCCGCCATCCATTTTTCCAACCCGGCTGTTTGTTTTGCGCCGGGGAAAGTGCTCCTAATGGCGGCCTCCGCGGTTCGAAGCCCATGAATCACTTGCCACAGGCAGCCAGGAAGGAGGGAATCCAAGCGCTGATGAAAATTAAAATTGCTTTTATTGATTGTATCCGTAGGAAAACCAGCCCCTTCACTCCCCTGCGGAGAGATTCAAATCCACCAAGCCCTGCTTGGCACCTTTCTCCGTCGTTTCTTTTTCACTTTTGCAAGTTCAGCCTCTAATTCCTTCTCTCCCTTAAATGCAGAATGCCTTTCTTTTCCCCTTTTTAAAAAAATAAAATAAAAATCCCTTCGACTGACTTGGCTTCGAACCAGCCCCTAATAAAAAGGCCCATCTCATTTCATTTAGTTATTTTTTCAATTCTTCACTTACTTCACTTACTTAGGGTGATTTTTCATATCCAACAAGATTGTTAAAAGGAAATCTAATTGGAAGCCTTTATATATATTTTTCCCCCCTCTCTTTTTAGCAAGGAAAATTCTCCTGATGTTCTTCTTTGTTCACGTAAATTTCCCAGTCTGCATTTTAACATAATTTTTTGAGAGGTGAATTTTCTCTCTCACTTCTCTTTTTCTTTTTCTTTTAAGGGAAAAAAAAATGGAAGCTAGGCAAGGAATCATAATGATGTGGCAAAGGGGTATGCAGGTAGCTCGACTTACGACCACAATGGAGCCCAAAATTTGTGGTCAGTAAATGAATTGTTGTAGGTCGACTGTATGTATTTTTGTCTTTTCCAGTGATCCCAGTTTCAATTTCCAGTTTCTGCTGATGTATACTTGGAGTAATGACCAGTCTGTAACCTTTGGAAGACATGTCCCAATGGGATTGTTGATGGGAATGGACCGTCCTTAGTTCGATTCTTTACTTTTCTGTCTTTTCTTTTTAATTATGTTTATTTTAGCTAAGATACTTTTTAAGTATTTAAGAATGTATTGAAAATACGGGTGGTTCGTGACTTACTGTCAAACTGAGCCCCAAATTTCTGTTGTTTAAGTGAGACATTTGTTAAGTGCCCCATTTTACGACGTTTCTTGCCACGGCTGTTGAGTGAATCGTTGGAGTTGATAAGTTGGCTTCCCAACTAAGGGGATCACACTGTCCTAGGGACACTGCAACTGCCATAAATACGAGTCAGTGGTCAAACACCTGAATTTTGCTCAGACGATCCTGGGGGGGTGCTGCACATGAACTGTGAAAAACGGTCGTTAAGCCACATTTTTCAGTGCCATTGTAAACTTGAACGGTCGCTAAATGAAGAATTGTTGTAAATCGAGCACTAACTGTACAATTCCAATTTTTCTCTGTGTCAACCACCCTTCTCTGCAGAAAATTCAATATATATATTTATATATTTGTTTTCTTAAGTTTTTGCGGGTATTTATATGTATGGTATTCAGCTTTGTTCGGGTATTCTCCCATGTCATTATAGTTGTGCTTTTAAAGTTGTAGCAACGTTTCAGCAGAATCTCATCTGCCATCATCAGGCTTCTGTACTGTGTTCGTCTGTGAGTCAGACTTTCACAGCCGTTTCTGTTTTAAATTTGGTGCTAGCCTACTGCCGTGCCAGAATGGTTTTTTCTTCACCCTGGTTGGTTGGGAGTCTTGGTCTGTGTTTATTGGTATTGGAGTTTGCTGTGTTCTGCCTGATTCATGTTTCTAATATCTTCTGTCTGTTTTGTAGCTTTTTTTGATTGGCTGGCAATATTGTGTTTCCTGTATTGGAGGCTTTTAGTGTGGCAAAAAACCTACCAATTTTACGTGGGAGAAAACCCAAATAACCAAAGATCCACATACAAATACCTGTGAAAACCTCAGAAAACAAATATATATATATATATATATATATATATTTTTTTCTTAAGTTTTCGCTGGGTACTTACATGTATGGCATTCAGCTTTGTTCAGAGTATTTTCCACGTCATTGTAGTTGTGCTTTTAAAGTTGTAGCAACGTTTGGCAGAATCTCATCTGCCATCATCAGGCAGATGAGACGAACACAATACAGACGAAGAAGAAGCCTGATGATGGCAGATGAGATTCTGCCGAAACGTTGCTACAACTTTAAAAGCACAACTACAATGACGTGGGAAAATACCCGAACAAAGCTGAATGCTATCTATCTATCTATCTATCTATCTATCTATCTATCTATCTATCTATCTACCTACCTACCTACCTACCTACCTACATACACACACACACACACACACACATATACATATACATATACATACATACATACATACATATATATATTCCAGCTGAACTGAACCTGCGCAGATTTTAATCCAAGTTTGGGAATTCAGACAAAGAAGGATACTAGTGTTGAAAAGGTGAGGGAACTTCTCTATGTGCGTGCACAGCACACGCATAGTCACATACACACAAACCGGTGGCCTGGTGTTCGTAGAGGAGACAGAGAAAAAACAATGCTTTTTCAGTTGCGGTCTCACAACCCTTCAGATCAGTCAGATTTCTGTTGGGCTCTGGACAAAATCAAGCTTTCATAACAGGCTCATGCACAATGCAGCTCATTCATCACAGCCACAGTCATTTCCTTTATGAAAAAAAAAAAAAACCTGGTGCATTTCTGTCGCATCGCCGCCCATCGTCCCCCGAACCTGCCCTGATATCCAAGCCCAGAAAGACAATCTCATTCTGTCTAGAAAACGGTCCTTGAAGGCGTGGGAACCTCTGCGCTGGGCCCGAGGGCTGGAGGATGGATTGGGAGCTGGCCCGCCAAAAAATTATTTTCCAGGAATCTGGTGGGTGCTAGCCAGGAAGGATGGGTAGGTGGGTGGGTGACCCTTTGGCATTTGTGGAAGAGGAAGAAAACAAACTCCAAAGGCAATAAAAGAGAATATTGTAACGCGGGAGTTGAAATGAGGGCACCTTCGTGCTCTCTGAGCTGGGTGGGTTGTTTTCTCACAGACGTTTCAGGACCAAACTAAGTAATATCATCAGTGCTCGAAGGGAGGGGTTTGCTGCAATTTCCCCTTCAAGCACTAGTTCCCTAGTTGAGTAGTGCCTCCTCCTCCTCTCCACAAACCCCACCTTTCTAGTATGGATGATGTTTCCTACTTGGGTCATGAAATGTCTGCAAGAAAACCACCCAGCTCAGAGAGCACCAAGGACCCCACAGTCCTCCTTCCTTCCTTCCTTCCTTCCTTCCTTCCTTCCTTCCTTCCTTCCTTCCTTCCTTCCTTCCTTCCTTCCTTCCTTCCTTCCTTCCTTCCTCCCTCCCTCCCTCCCTCTCTCCTCCTCACAAACTCCCCTCCCTTCTAGTACTGATGATGTTACTTAGTTGGGTCATGAAACATCTGCAAGAAAACCACCAAGCTCAGAGACCACCAAGAACCCCACAGTTCTCTTCCTCCTCCTCCTCCTCTGTAAACCCCACTCCCTTCTAGCACTGAATATGTTAGCTAGCTGGGTCATGAAATGTCTGCCAGAAAAACACCCAGCTCAGAGAGCACCAAGGACCCCAGAGTAGTTGTCGCCTCCTCCTCCAACCCCATATCCTTCTAGCACTGATGATGTTACCTAGTTGGGTCATGAAACATCTGCAAGAAAACCACCAAGCTCAGAGACCACCAAGGACCCCACAGTTCTCTCCCTCCTCCTCCTCCTCTGCAAACCCCATTCCCTTCTAGCACTGAGGCTGTTACCCAGCTGGGTTGTGAAACGAAAAGACCCCTCAAACTCCACAGCAACTCCTCTTGGCTTCCAAAGCTCAGCCAGCCACCCTTTTCCAGCGTGGTTGCAAAAAATACCACCAGATTACATGTTCATGGATGACAACGGGGCTATGCCCCGGGGATGCTTTTTTCACCATCAAGTGTCTAGCCTTTGGTCCTGGGGGAGGAAGAAGGGGGGTGTCAGGCCCAGGCATTCTCTGTCTGCCCCTCCCTCCATTTCTGACAATGTCTACGGACTGTCCGTTGCGGTGAACTTTTCGTGTACAATCCCTCTTTTCTTTTGGGGGGTGACGAAGCAAAGGGGCCCCGCCGTGGCTGTCTGAAAAGCTTGGAAAAAGCGTCAACAGGGTCCCCATTCATGTCTCCACACACAACCCACCTCCCCAGTCAAGAGAGGCGCCGCTGCCAGGGTGCACGGGAGGTTAGGATGAATCCTTCCCTTGTCCCCGCTGGTTCAAATGGGCTCTGCCGATGGACGTAGAGGGGGGTTGGAATATGCCTTGGCCAGACCAGCGTCCGCTGCAGAGGTCACTCCGAGAGATTTCCAGATATTAAGGATACACAGTGCTGTGTGTGTGTGTGTGTGTGTGTGTGTGTGTGTAATGCGCTGCTCCCTGCAGGATCAAAGCCAGATCTGTTCAGATGCCTTTGATTCAGGTCCCTCAATCCCTGCAACTTTTTTTTAAAAAAAGATCTGGACTATAACTCCCAGAATTACCCAGGTAGGATGCTGGCTGGGGGAATTCTGGGAGTTGGAGTCCAGAGCTCTTAAAGTTGCTGTGGTTGAAAAACTCTGCTCTCAACTGGTAGGCTGGGCTACAGTTACAACAGTCTGGACTACAACTCCCAGAATTCCCCAGCCTTCACAGGCTGGGGAATTCTGGGAGTTCTAGTCCAGTCCTCTTAAAGTTCCTGAGATTAAACTCTCTGGACTAGAATTACAACAGTCTGGACTACAACTCCCAGGGATCCCCCAGGGAATTCTGGCTTGGGGATTCTGGGAGTTGAAGTCCAAACCTCTTAAAATCCCCCAGGTTGAGAATATCAGTATATACAGTATATACAGTATATACAGTATATATATACATATATATATATATATATATGAGAATACCAGTAAGCAGTTTCCCATCCATCCCCGGGGGACGGGAGTGGGTGGGGGTGGGAAGGCCGCTCGTTTTTATTAATGTATTGCATTTTTTTAATTAGACGTTTTGAGGGAACATGATGAATTAGAACGATCAATTAGAAAGGGAAGGAAATGGAACAAAAGAACAGGGCGGATGAATACATGCAAATGAGTAAATGAGGGATTTACAAAAGGACGTGGAGAGTATAATTTGTCAGGATGGTGTGAATGGATTGGAATAATTGAATATATTGCAACGGTTCACTCTAGGACGGTCGAAGCGAGGCATAAAATATCAGGACCACGGTCAGCGCTGTATAAATCACAGCAGGGAATTGTGAACGGGAATGAATTCCAGCGTACAACTGCTTGTTCTGAGGGACTCTTCAAAGTTACAACAGCACTGAAAAAAGTGACTTGTGGCTGAGCCTCACCCTTATGACTGTCGCAGCCTGACCACAGTCATGTGATCCAAAATTCATATGCTTGGCAACCGACTCGTATTTATGACGGTCGCAGTCTCCCGGGGTGTGTGTGTGTGTGTGTGTCACGAGAACTCCTTTTGCGACCTTCTGACCAGCCAGATTCACTTCACCACCTGGCAGCTGGCTTATCAACTGCAGGGATTTCACTTGGACAACAGTGGCCAAAAAAGGTCGGGAAAGGGGGCAAAACTGACTTAACAACTGTCTTGCTTTAGCAATAATAGGAACGTTGGGCTCAAAAGGCAAGGAATCTCTATTGGTGGTGCGGGGAAGGAAGAGAAATCAAAACAAAACAAAATGAAACGAAATAAAAACAAATAAAATAAAAACAAATAAAAAATCATAAAATAAATAAAATATAAAATAAATATAAAATAAATAAAATATAAAATAAATATAAAATAAATAAAATATAAAATAAATAAAATATAAAATAAATAAAATATAAAATAAATAAAATAAAAAATCATAAAATAAACAAAATAAAATAATAAAATAAAATATAAAATAAATATAATATAATAAATATAATAAATTTATAATAAATAATTTATAATAAATAAATAAAATAATAAAATAACCAAAATATAATAACATAATACAATAATAAAATAAAATAATAAAATAAAATAATAAAATTTTTAAAAGGCAGTGGGGACGGAGAGCAGAGAGACCACTACACACACACGCACACGCACACCCCAAACCAGAAAGAGATTGTGGGATTAAATCATCCACTCGTGCCTGGGCAGCCTCGGCGGCCCTTGCAATGGCCGTGGCCCATCCACGATTTCTCGATGAATAATTGAAACCCTCCGATACATTTATTATCCCTTTAGTGCCAAAGTGGCACAGAAAGACTGGTGGTAATTGAAAAATAGAACACAAATCTCTCGTTGAGAGGCCTGTTTCTTATCGCAGAGTAAACATGTCAGGCCTAATAAACAAGGGAGAGGAGAAGCAAGATGGGGAACCCAGGCCTGGCCGTTGATTTAACCGCTGATTTAGAACCCAGGCCCCGCTTTGCCTTAGTTAGGAGAAATGGGTCCAGTATGGTGCCTTTTTAAAAAAAAACAAAAAAAACGGTTTCAGGAGGGTGTGAGGAAGGATAATCATAATAACAGCATTAATTAAAACAAGGAAGGTGAGGTGGGTTTTTTAACTTCTCTCCCCTCTGGGCTCCTATCGACCCGATCAAACGTCATTTTCTGTGTGTGTGTGTTTTCCCCAATTGGCTGGAAAGAGGTTTGGTGCCAAGCGAGATTTTTTTTGGCAGGGATTGCAAAACGGGCCCAATTTGAAGCTTGGCACGGCTTTCCCTCCCTCGCGGTCCAGGAGGCGAGCAAACCACTTTGCAAGGATGAGCGAATGGCTTGGGCAACGGGCAGGGGGCGAGAGGACACCCCCCCCTCTCAATCGAGGCCTTTGGACCTCACAGAATTGGAGGGGGGGGTCTCCAAATCTGGGCCCAGCCTTTGAATGTTCCCCCCTCTCCCCCCCCCTTCCCAGGCAGTGGCAGAGTTGCCCCAAAGTTGCCCCTGAATCTGAGAGGGAGTTTTAAAAAATATATGTGCAGGAGGCGCCGTTTGGAAGAAAAAAAAAACAGAACTCAGGCAGCTGCCCGAAGGATCTGAAATTCAGATTATTTGTATACGTCTGCTCCCCTCCTGCTAAAGAGGAGAGGTTGGATAAGCAGGAAACGCCGCCATTTCGAGGGGCTTCGTCTCTAGTTTTCAACATTTCGATCAGGAGAAACACAAGCGGAACAGAGGAAAGACACACGGAAGCCACATATTTTATTTTGGCATTCATTGATATAAAACCAATACTACGAGATGGGAGGAAGCATCGGCATAGCCACCGCAGATAATAATCACTGGGGCAAACTGCAGCCACCTAACAGGTAGTCCTCAAGGTATGACAGTTCATTTAGCGACTGTACAAAGTTACAATGGTACTGAAATAAAGAGACTTAGCACCCCTTTTTCAGAGTTACAACTGTTGCAGCGTGTGTTCAAAATTCAGATTGCTTGGCCACTGACTCGTATTTATGACGGTCACGGTGTCCTGGGGTCACGTGATCCCCTTTTACAACCTTTTGACAAGCCAAGTCAATGCTGGATTCCCTTAACAACTGTGTGACTAACTTCACAAACTGTAATGATTGTCCTGACCCAAACCTGGCTCCAAGGGAGCAAACATGAGACAAAGGTAACAGCACAACCATTTAATGTTTCATTTACGAATCTGGTTCCTTCACGGATAAAAGGCTGCTTCCAACTAATTAGCTCCAATAAGAAAGAGCCTTGACAAGTTTTTGCAAGGCTGCCAAGAACACTAGATAAAGTTGATTTAAACGATAAATCGAAGAGTCTCCAAACACCAACTCAGATATTCCTAACGTCCACAAGGCTTGAGTGTAAAAACTTATTTGCTTCCTGCAAAGATCTCCGGTTTCTCAGCTGGCTTTTATCTTCTCAGGGCGGGGCCATTACCTTGCAGCCTTACTCCCGAGTCGCCTGTGCTGCTGCAGCTGCTCTTTCCTCCGAGCAGCCCTGCACACACACGCGCTTGGCACAGGCTCCTCGGGGGACTCTTCCTCATTGCTGCCAGCCTCCACAATCTCCGAAGGCAGGACTCCACTCCCTGATGGTCCTGGCCCCATTCCTGCCTCACACACAGGCCCCTCATCTGAGTCCTGGCTCTCTGAAACCTCAGCTGTCCACACCCGTTGCCAGCGAACGGCAACATTGATTCACTTAACAACTTCGGCCAGAAGGGTGGGAAAATGGGACAAAATTCGCTGAACAACCATATCGCTAACAACCGCAGTGATTTCCTTAACAACGGTGGCGGGACAGGTCGTCAAATGGAGCAAAACTCACTTAACCAATGCCTCGCTTAACAACCGAAATTTGGGGCTCCGTTGTGAACGTAAATGGAGGGCTGCCTGCAGAGCTTTTTGAGGCTTTTGAGCAATTTAGCAGATTTTCTAAGGAAAGGAATCGGGGGGCTATTTTGCTCCTGAAAAAAGAAAAAAAAAACCACCTCCCCAGACACCCACATTTCAAACTCTAGGGAAAGAACGCGATGGAGCAGAAATTCTTAAAAGAAATGGATTATTTCCTCCCTCCCCAAGAGGCAGCACCGGGTGCCGAGGGAAAGGCTTAAAAATCTGGCATAAAAAGCAAAGGAAAGGAGAGAGGAATTCCTTTCTAGCTTCTGCGAGCACCTCCTTCCAGCCTGAAGGAGGATTGTTTGTAGAAGGAGGGACACAATGAGAGCTTGTGCAACAGGCAGACAAGCCGCCATCCAGCAGGGATTCGTCCCTTTTCCTCGGTTTCAAACGCACCTCGAAGAGAAAGCGAGTTAATTAAGACCAGATCTGGAATACTGCGTCCAGTTATGGTCCTCACGTTACAAAAAAAAGACACGGAGATTTTTGGGGAAAGTGCAGAGAGAGCAACTAAGATGATGAAAGGCCTGGAGACTAAAACACATGAAGAATGGTGGCAGGAATTGGGTGTGACTAGTCTACAGGAAAGAAGGACTATTGGGGATGTGATAGCAGTCTTCCGGTATTTGAGGGGCTGCCCCAAAGAGGAGAATGGACAACTTCTTTTCCAAAGCACCAGAAAGCAAGACAAGAAGCAATGGACGGAAACTAACCAAGCACAGAAGCAACCTGGAATTAAGGAGGAATTCCCTGATAGTGAGAATAATTAACCAGTGGAACTGCTTGCCACCAGAAGTTGTGGGGGCTCCATCACTGGAGGATTTCAAGAAGGGACTAGACAGTCACTTGTTTGAAATGGTAGAGGGTCGCCCACTTGAGCAGGGGGTTGGACTAGAAGACCTCCAAGGTCCCTTCCAGCTCTATTCTGATTGATGGCTAAGTTGACAAGATGCAGAATTGCACATCCCAATTTTTTTAAAAATAAACAATGAAAATTGCTCCTTTCCTTGCTTCCTGTATGCCTGCTTTCCTGCTTGCCTTCTTTCATCGCTCCCTCCTTCTTCCTTTCCCTTCCTTTCTCTTTTCTCCCCTTCTCTTTCTTTCTTTCTTTCTTTCCTATTCCTTCCTTCCTTTCCTTTCCTTTCTCTTTTCTCTCCTTCTCTTTCTCTTTCTTTCCCCTTCCTTCCTTCCTTTCCTTTCTCTTTTCTCCCCTTCTTTCTTTCTTTCCTATTCCTTCCTTCCTTCCCTTTCCTTTCTCTTTTCTCTCCTTCTCTTTCTTTCCCTTCCTTCCTTCCTTTCCTTTCCTTTCTCTTTTCTCTCCTTCTCTTTCTCTTTCTTTCCCTTCCTTCCTTCCTTTCCTTTCTCTTTTCTCTCCTTCTCTTTCTCTTTCTTTCTTCTTCCTTCCTTCCTTCCTTTCCTTCCTTTCCTTCCTTCCTTCCTTCCTTCCTTCCTTCCTTCCTTCCTTCCTTCCTTCCTTCCTTCCTTCCATCCTCTCTTCCTTTCCTTTCCCTTTCCCTTTTCCTGGGAATCCGGCACATTTAAAAGTTAAGCTTGTACATTGCATGACCTCTGTAGACGCCATACAGTAAATAAATAAAACGAAAACGGGCACGAATGATTGATTGCAACGACAGGGTAAAAATCCAGCTTTTCTCTACCTTACCTTGAATGTAATGTTGGTTGTTGCTTTTTTTAAAGGAAACTATCCTTTGACATCTTGTGTAAGCAGCTTTTGGGGGGATCAGGAAGAGGAAGCTTATGGAAGCTTCCCTGACTGACAGTTTGTTGTTTTCTTCATTAGCTCAGCCCGACAGAGATTTATGGGGGATTTTTACGAATAGCCCAGTTCCGAGGTCCAGCTTTTTAACACCACGCCGAGATTTATGGCACTTAGTCGCAGGAGAGTGCATTAGCGGAAGGGCATCCATCTAGTCCCCCTCAAGCAAAATGCTCAGTCTCTTTCTTCCTCTCTTTTTAATTTGATTGCAAAACAACTTTTAAAGGCAGTCGGAAATAATAATAATAATAAAAAAAGAAACTTAAAGTAATGGACTGAAATTGTAGTTCTGGACAAGGACACCGGCGAAGTGGCAGCTGAATGGGTGTGGGTGGAAAGGGAGGAGGAGGAGGAGGATGAAGAGGGGAGAAAGGAGGACCTGTCAAGTTTGATCTCCAGTCTATCCGCCAGTCTTGGCTTTCAAAAGCTGAAAAGGACGGAGAGAGAATTCGCCCCGTTCAATCTCACAAATGGTCCGTTCGGCTGAGCTTTTGTTTGTTATATGAAATTTGGAGGGGACGGTGAATGCCTTTTCCTGAGAGGTTGAGTCCCGTAAATGAAATAAAAAAAAGGATTTACAAAAATTGCTTTAGGGGTGGGGCCGGTGGCTGCGGAGACACGTACTTTGCAATTATTATTATTATTTCTTTTCTTTTTTTTCAATTTCACTCGCGGATAAAATGACGTAGCTGAAAAAGCAAAGATATGTAATGCATTATTGCTAGGAGTGTGCAGTGAATACCAGCCATCAGAAGCAAGAAGCATACAGGCTACGGGGGAGTCCTCAACATACAACCACTCGCTAACGACTGTCTGAAGTCACATGGGCACTGAAAAAAGTGACTTAGGACCAGTCCTTGGACATACGACCATTAGAGCCTCCGTATGGTCATGGGAGCAAAATTCAGGGGCTTGAGGCCTGTTGCAGCATCCTGGGGTCACATGACGGCCACCTGTGACCTTCCCAGCCAGCAAACTCAATGGGGGGAAGTTGGATTCGCTTAATGACTGCACGATCCGCTTAACAACTGCAGCGACTCGCTTAACAACCCTGGCAGAAAAAGGCTGTAAAATCAAGCTCGACTCACCGAATAGCTGCTTCCTTTTAGCAATGGAATCTCTGGCCCCAATGGGGGTTGTATGTTGAGGACTAGCTGCAGCGACAGACGCAAAAATTTCACTGCGCTAAATGTTGTAATTTTTTTTTAGACCTTGTTGGTTTGGGTTTTTCTGCCACGGCTGCTTTATTTGCAGAAGTAAATTTTGCTGCTTTTGCAAACTATTTTTGTTTTTGTTTTAATCATCTAACCCACCCACCCCCAGATTACACACACCCACGTGTTTGGGGGGGCTGTCTCCTTCAGGAAAACAACCCCCTTCTTTCCCAAGCCAAGCCAAATCTTTAGGGACGCTCACAGCTTCCAGGTGTTCAGGCAACATCTGGAGGGTGCCTTTGTGCAGATGTGCTTCGACAGGAGCATTTTTCAGGAGAGCTATTTTTAGTCCCTCTGGGAGCCATGAAAGAGAGACTCCCAGTTGTCGAGATGACTGTTTTCGGTGGCATCAATCGTAACCAGGTTTTAAGTGAGTCTCGTCACATCTCAGGCAGGCGGGGAGATATGTGTGTCCTCTTCGAGATGGAGAAAGTGATTTCAATCCCTCTGGTGGTTTCTTTTGGGTTTTATCTCCTTCCTTCCTTCCTTCCTTCTTTCCTTCCTTCCTTCTTCCCTCAGTCCCTTTTTCTTTCTTTCTTTCTTTCTTTCTTTCTTTCTTTCTTTCTTTCTTTCTTTCTTTCCTTCCTTCCTTCTTTCTTTCTTTCTTTCTTTCTCTTTCTTTCTTTTCCCCGTCCTTCATTCCCCATCCCTTCACCATCCCTCCCTCCCTCCCCCTTCCTTCTGTTTTCCTTTCCTCCCTCTTCTTCCTCCTCCCTCCTTCCCTCCCTCAGAGTCCCATTCTTTTTCTTTCTTTTTCCTTCCTTCCTTCCTCCCTTCCCCATCCCTCCCTCCCTCTTCCTTCTGTTTTCCTTTCCTCCCTCTTCCTCCTCCTCCCCTCCCTCCGTCCCTTTCTTTCTCTTTCTTTCTCTTTCTCTTTTCTTTCTTTCTCTTTCTTTCTTTCTTTCTTTCTTTCTTTCTTTCTTTCTTTCTTTCTTTCTTTCTTCCTTCCTTCCTTCCTTCCTTCCTTCCTTTCCTTTCCTTTCCTTTCCTTTCTTTCTCCTTCCTTCCTCCCTTCCCCATCCCTCCCTCCCTCTTCCTTCTGTTTTCCTTTCCTCCCTCTTCCTCCTCCTCCCCTCCCTCCGTCCCTTTCTTTCTCTTTTCTTTCTTTCTCTTTTCTTTCTTTCTTTCTTTCTTTCTTTCTTTCTTTCTTTCTTTCTTTCTTTCTTTCTTTCTTTCTTTCTTCTTCCTTCCTTCCTTCCTTCCTTCCTTCCTTCCTTCCTTTCCTTTCCTTTCCTTTCCTTTCTTTCTCCTTCCTTCCTCCCGTCCCCATCCCTCCCCCTTCCCTCCCTCCCTCCCTCCCTCCTTCTCTCCCCTTCCTTCCGTCTGTTTTCCTTTCCTTGGCCAGAATTCATGCTGGGGATTGACTGACCGACTGACTGATTAAATTTGTTTGCTGCCCATCTGGCCCCAAGGCCACTCGGTCAAGGACTGAAGCTTCCCCCAGCCAGCACAGAGGCTGGTTCAAATCCCAGCCTCTTTTGCTCAAACACCTTGAGGACTACACGCTTAGGAAAGCCATTTTTTTTTTCCAAGCGGGCAGGCTATGGAAAGGCAGAACTCTTTAGCCAGGCCTCCTGCCTGATTCTCTCGGTCAGTTCCTCCCCCTAAGAAGGCAATCCTGGCTAGTTGGGGGGGGGGGAGGAGGAAAGGGGAGGGGCAAAAGAAAGGTCACTGCTAAGTTTGCAGCATCAGGGTTTATTTGCAACCCGGGGGATCACAGGTTAATGGATGGGAGAATAAATCCCCCCCCGCTTGGACCTTGTTTATCAACGTGCCAAAAAAAAAAAAAGAGAGAGAGGAAAAAAAGGCTTGACAAGTTCGGAGTTTTAATGAGTGAAACCGAATAGGATCACCCGGGTTCAGACATAAATAAGAGACCCATTAATGCTGGCAAGGAGGTTGCTGGGAGGGGGCAGCCTTGGGGAAAAGGGGGGAGGGCTTTGTTTGCTAGACCCCCTTCATCTCTTTGGCTTGCTGGCAGGCTCGATTGCAAGGCTGGCTTTGCAAAGATTTGGACTCAGCAAGGGCTGGGCTGCACTCCTTAATGGCGGGGAGGGGAGGGGGGGCGGTTTGCAGAATTGTAAACAGCCCCTTCGTTGTTGCAAGTTGTAGTGTTACCAAAGTTAGGCGTGGAAGAGAAGCACCAAGCTCAAAGAACACCGAGGACCCCACAGTCGTCGTTCTCCTCCTCTTCCCGCAAAGCCCCTTCCCTTCTAGCGTTGATAACGTTACCTAGTTGGGTCATGAAACGTCTGCAAGAAAACCACCAAGCTCAGAGAGCACTAAGGGCCATGTAGTCCTTCTCCTCCTCCTCCTCCTCCTCTTCCTTCTCCACCTCCTCCTTCCTTCTCTTCCTCCTCTCCTCAACCCCTTGTCCCTTCTAGCACTGATGACATTCCCTAGTTGGGTCATGAAACGTCTGCAAGAAAACCACCAAGCTCAGAGAACACCAAGACTCCACACTCCTCCTCCTCCTCCTCCTCCTCCTCCTCCTCCCTGCAACCTCCCCTTTCTCCTAATACTGATAACGTTCCCTAGTTGGGTCATCAAATGTCTGCAAGAAAATCGCCAAGTTGAGAGGGCACCAAGGAGCCCACAGCTGTCATTGTCTTCCTCCTCTTCCTCTCCACAAAACCCATTCCCTTCTGGCACTGATTATGTTACCTAGTTGGGTCTTGAAACGTCGGCGAGACTCAGGGAGCGCCAAGGGCCTCACCGCCGTTCACAAACACGGCTTGTCCTTGACTTATGGCCACAGCCCAACGTTGCCACTGCTTAAGCCAGACATTTGTTAACCGAGCTTTGCTCCATCGTACGACCTTCCGTGCCACCGTTGTGAACTGCATTGCTGCAGTTGTTAAGTTAAGGGGGCTACGGTTGTTAAGTGAATCAGGCTTCCCTCATTGACTTCGCTCATCAGAAGGTCCCAAAAGGGGACCACGCGACCCGGGGACACTGCGACCGTCATAACTACGAGTCCAATGCATCTGAATGTTGATCACGAGACCATCGGGGATACTGCAACGGTTGTAAGTGGGGAAAACGGCCTTCAGTCGCTTTTTTCAGTGCTGTTGTAATTTCGAACAGTCACTAAGCGAACGGTTGTAAGTCGAGGACTAATCTTATCCTCTCACGGCTGCTTGCATAATCATTGGCTATCGGAAGAGGCTGTCCAGTGTTGCTCTGTAGGAATAACCGGTCTCGCCTGAACTTTTCTACTAAACTTTCTTGAAAATGAGGGCAGGTGGGGGGGGGGAAGGGGAGGGGGGATTTTCCCCTCCCCCTTTCATAGAGGGGTGGGAGACTTAATTTCTTTCTAGCCCAAGTGAGCTTCAAATATGCTTATTTATAAATCCATTCCGTGGCATTTAAGAACTAAGCCGTAGATTAAAAGAAGAAGAGGAAGAAAAAAAAATGACAGGAAAGCTTGCGTCGGTTAAAATATATATATTTTCCCCTCTCCCCCGAGCACGTTTCTCACATACGTGTTTGTATGCCTCTTGTCCTAAAAAATGTGCTTGGTTGTTTTTTTTTAACATCCACATTTTCTGGCCGCCAAGAAAGGCAGTGAAAAATTTGGAGAAGGATCCAAAGAGAAAACTTTGGTTAAATGGAAAGCAAGCCGGTTTGCTTAAAAAAAGACCGAGATTTCCCTTCTCCGTCACAAGCCGGCATGTATCCCTGTTCAACCATCGTTGCAAGAAATGGCTGCATTTCGCTGCCAAATAAAAAGATGGGAATACCTGATGATTATAGTCCTTGAAAGATTGGTTGTTGGTTTTTTCTTTTTTTGGCAATGTTTAAAAGGAAGGCAAAATACAGCTGCAGCCACGCTCGGTTTATTTTCTGTTCTTACTTCATTTTTATTTTTGGTGGGCAGCGAAGAACGCTGGCTTTTATTCAGGGATGCTTTCGATCCTGATGTTTCCTGATGCTTTCTGTTCTCGTTTCGGGGCCGGTAAACAAATTTAGGGCACAAACAAATAAAACCAGGACCTACAAGAGGTGGAAATCCAACAAGTCGGTTGACAAGATACATGAGGAGTGTTCGCTTGAGTGTGTGGGATTTGGGCAGTTTGAAAAGAATCTCTCATGCAGCACAGAAAGCTTTAATACTAGGTAGGAGACAGGGAGGGTGATAGCTAAATCCCAAGAGACTCTTTGGTCCTCCAAAATGTGTCGGCCTTGCGGGAGAAACCAGACAGAAATCGGAACCGGATAAATTTAATTCTGTTTTATGGTAAAGCTAGCTTGAGAGAGTCTGGCCGGTCTGAAAGTACAACTCTCCCGCTGTCAATATTTACAGGCTGAGAAACTTAGAGGAGGCCCATTGTGAGCCTCTTGCCTCGCCCGCTATAGGTAGCCCTCGAATTATGACCAAGATGGGACCCCAAATTTCCCATGCTAAGCGAGACAGTGGTGAGTTTTGCCCCATTATACAACTTTTCTTGCCACAAGGAATCACTGCAGTTGTTGGCTTCTGTTAATGCCGGTGTGATGACCCGGAATGTAACACTAATGTAATAAAATCCAAAATGTAAATAAACGTCCTTTAATGCCTCCAGCTTGGCCCCACTGTTCAATAGTTCTCGGCTGGAGATTAAACTTATTCAAAAATAGTCTTCAAAAGGAAGCAATACAGTCTGAACTTAATGAGCAGATGGAGGTGAAATAAAAAACTAAAACAAACTATAATGAAGGAATTTCCACAACGGACCAGGATAAGTAATTACCAACTTTAAGGAGATAACAAGGCACGGTCTGTTGGAAGGACGCCAACCAAGATAACTTCAGCCCAAAATAAAACATGCTTTGCTTCTGGCAACCCTGTGTTTTAATCGTCTCTCTTATATACTATTCTCCCCAGCTACAACCAATGAGTGGGATCATGGCCACTTCCTCTCTCGTAAGCCAAGTTGTTTCCTTTTCCAGTCTCTTGTTCAGGATTGAACAATGAGGCTTTAAGGATGTGTTTATAGAGAAGAGAAGTGATATGGGAAAAAGAAAACATTAAGAGAAAGTGATAAATTACTAAAATTGTTTATATTTGTTGAGGTGAAAGGAAAAGTCATTTCTTTATACATTTCTTTTTCTCTTTTACTGTACGCGAAAGTTTGTTTTCCATTCTGCCAACCATCTGACTGATCGACCAATTTCATTTTTTTAATGGCCTCGCTAAATCGATGATGTAAATGAACTGCTATCACAAGCATTTTGGGGATTTCTGGGATAAATTTTCACTCAGAATTTTTGTCTCTCCCTAAGAAGCAGAATAGAAATGTGATAACAAGAGGCCTCCAAAGGCTGCATCCCAGGAAAATAACCAGAGCAAACAGCGATACGGTTCACAAGAATTGCTAAAATGCAGATTTCCCCAAGCAGTGGTTTATGGAAGAATCCACCACCAGCTGAATTTAGAAAACAACCCATAAATTCTTAAACAGGGTCTAGAAATCACAGGGAAGAGAATAACAAGAGTTGGAAGGGTCCTTGGAGGTCCAACCCACTACACCATTTCGAGCAAATGGCTGTCCAATCTCCTCTTAAAATCCTTCAGCAATGGACGTTCACATAAACACATGTTCACATAACATGCAAGAAAAACACATTCCCACAACACGCCCAGTTCCAAAAACATTCTTTTCATGAATGTGAAGAGAGGCAGAGTTTCATGGCAGATGGTTTCGATTCTCCCCACCGCATCCCCCCCTCCAAAAAGAGAAATAAATGCAGGACTGGCTTTGCAACGGCTATTATTCACTAAGGCAACGACATGAGGGCCAAGTTAATATGAGGTCTTGAGTGGCAGACACCGAAAGAAACCGCAGGACATTGAGAAAGAGTCACTTTAGCAGCAAGGGAGGGGGCACTAGCTACTTTGGATTTTTAAAAATGAAAGAAATAAAACAGAACGAAGCAAAGAAGGGGATAAAGTGAAAGTGAAAGTAAAATAAAGTGGGAGTAAAGGTGAAAGTGAAACCAAAGGGGAAAGCGGAGATGAAGAAGCTGAAGGCGGAAGTGAAGTGAAAGTGAAAGGGAAGGCAAAAGTGAAAGTGAAACTATGTGAAATTGAAAGCTAGAGTGAAGTTAGGTGAAAGTGAACGAAGGCGGGAGTGAAATTTGGTTAAAGTGTGAACGAAGGTGAAGGCAGAAGTGAAGTTAGTTGAAAGCGAAAGCTATGTTGAGTGAAAGTGGACGTAAAAGAGAAAGAAGGGGGAAGTGAAGTAAGGTGGAAGCGAAAGTGAAAGCCAAGGTGAACGCGGAAGTGAAATAAGGTAAAGTCAAAGGTGCAACAGGCCTCTGGAAGTGATTGGACTCTGGTTCCCATCACGGCCAGCAATCAAAGAGGATGGGTTGTGTAGTCTCGCAAATCCTGCATGGCCATAGGGATCACGTCAGCTGGCAGGGAACGTCTGCTTTTGCCACAGCTGGGCAAGATGTGAACTAGATCCAATCCAGCTGGGCCTTTTTTACACCCCAATCATCTGTTGAGCCAGCCACCTGCCGTGCGCCCGGATCCTCTTTTCCTACCCTTCCCTTTCCTTCTCAATCAGCCGAGATATTAATTGCAAAGTTGTGGAGGAGGAAAAAAAAAAAATCTATCAATTAGAAAACTTACCGCCGCCGCCTCCCAGCAGGGAACTGTTAGCTAAAAGGAAAACAGAGAAAAAAAAAAAGAGGTTGTTAAATTGCTGTATGGTTAGGAGCTATTTTGGTTGATTCACGTGCTCAAGAGTTATTGCACAATTTTACAAACTATAACCTGTCCCTGACTGGACGCACAACCTGAAAGGAGCATCCAGAAATTGGGAATATAATATAATTAATATAATATAATATAATATAATATAATATAATATAATATAATATAATATAATATAATATAATATAATATAATATAATTAATATAATATAATATAATATAATATAATATAATATAATTAATATAATATAATATAATATAATATAATATAATATAATATAATATAATATAATAAATTATTTATATTGTCATGCCTCTGTCGGAAACTGACTTGGAGGAGGAAGCTGAATAGCTGACAAGCAGTGGGAGTGTGGCGCTGTTGACTGTGGAAGAAACTGGGGAAGGGCAAAGTCTGGTTGGGCAGAGCAGGAGAGAGGTAGAACAAGGGAGGGAGTTCAGAGGAAGATCCAAGCCCACCCCTTCTTCATCCTAGGGCATGCAGGGAGGAACAGAGAAGGAAGCAAGGTGAGTTGTGTGGCTTATGGGGGAGGAAAAGGCCCTGATTCCCTTCATTAGTCGCAGCTAGGAACACAGCGTATAAAAAAAGGCAAGCTGCACACAGCAAGTTGTTGGGAGCAAATGTGACTTTATCCGTGGCTTATCTTCCCAACTGTGTGAGTTTTGCCGTGCTTTCAAGTCTGAAATTCCTGCTCCTACCCTGCCAAGCTAATTTTCTTCTGTTTGGTTTGTTTGGATTTTAAGTTACAGTTTGTGTGTGCCTTGTTTTGGACTGAAGTTTCTGCAGTCAAAGGCTGCTCCTGGGAGAGTTTTTCTCCAGCCTGAAGGTAACCAGGATATTGGGGGGAAAATTGGAGCTAATTCTTGATTATCTGACTGTGTTGCCTTTGGGCCACGCTCCTTTGGGTCATCACATATATATATATAGGCAGCTTAGATTTTAAACCTATGCAAGGGAGTCTTTGACAATTATTTTGTTTGGTGACCGTTTCAAGTTTCAACAGCATTGGAAAAAGTGACTTATGACCGTTTTTCACACTTAGATCACAGTCACCTGATCAAAATTCAGACCTCTGGCAACTGACCCATATTTACGACAGTCGCAGCGTCCCCTGGGAGTCACATGATCTTCCTTTCTGACGAGCCAAGTCAACGGGGAAGCCAGATTCACTTAGCAACCTTGTGACTAACTTAACATCTGCCGTGAGTCACTTTTTTTTAAAGCACCGCTGCAACTTTGAACGGTCATTAAACGAACTGCGGTACGTCGAGGACTACCTGGCTAATCGTAACTTTAGGAGGGAGGGAAAGAAAGAATATAAAATTGCCGAAGGAACTTGCAGCCTCTTGGGAAAAAAACAAAAAACAAAAACATACCACCAACCTCTCCTGATTATCCCACACATTTTTGTGAAATGCTCTCAGCCGCTCAAAGAACCTTTTGCTGTTTTTTTTTTTGCTGCAGAAGATTAGCATAGCTACATTTTTAGAAACAGCCAGCAAAGCAACTGGGGTCGATATTGTCCAATTAACACAGAGGGATTTAATTCTGAGCAGAAATCTACGTGCCCAACTGCACTGTTATTCTGGGGTTTCATTTATGGGGATCTTCCCCCCCTCATACTTTCTTTATTTTTCTGCATTTAACTTGCTTAGCTGGGTTTTGTTTTGTTTTTTTCCATCTTTTTCCCCTTGCTTGGGATGAAAGGCTAGTTATTAAATAAATCCTTCTTTTTTTCGAAAGCTGAATCTTGAGGGATCCCAAGTTAACTGAAACGGCGCATCCGATCTACAGCGGGTCATGGACTTCGGATGGCCTTTGGGACTAGGATTTCTATTGTAATTGAAAGTGCTATTGTTAAGTGAGTGGCAACCATTTGTATAACCCTTTTTTTTGGTCCACAGAGGTTAGAAGAACCACTGCAGTTGCTGCTGGCTGGGGAATTCTGGGAGTTGAAGTCCACAAGTCTCAAAATGGCCTAGTTTGCACACCCCTGCGCTAAGATATATCCTGCTACTATTGTATGCTTTCGTTCGCTATGAAACTATCCAGCATCCACCGGTATTCATCTGGCTAGTGTCCTGTCAGTGTGTGAGAGAGGTGAGGGCTGTTTGGAAACTGAAAGAGTATTTGCTGTGTGAGCAAGAAGGAGAGAAGCAAGGAGCCTGGGAGTGGCTTAGCTCAACTGTTCTGTACTAAAGCTGCTCGGTTGCTGTGAAACTAAAACCGAAACTCCTCTGCTTGTGTTTTGCATTTGGAAGAGATTTCTTTCCAGGTGGGGAGGGGGAGTAGAACTCCTTAGCATCAGAGCGTGTTAATAATAATAATAATAATATAGGAAATACTAATAGCTCTGATGGTCATTTGGAAAAATCCTTTCTTAGTGAGCACCTGGAAGCCAAGAGGAACCTACGTGCCAGATTTCAAGTTTGTAGGCTTTACGATTCTGGAGATTTTGTGATGATGCCTGAGTGGTATTTCGCTTTTATATATATATGGATATGGCTCAATGTTGTGAAAACACGGCTATTCGTGGGCCCAGGCTGATAAATGCCTCTGGTGCAGCTTTTAAGAGTGGCACCCGTTTCCCACTCGGTTACATCCCTGCCCACCCCCCGCCCACCCCAAAAGCTGGCAATCACAGCCTCCCCATGCCCATCCGTGCCCTAGCGCTTTGCACCTGTTTCAGGAGGTTGCCTTGGCAACAGGAGCATGCATGTAAGGATGCGCTCACCTCGGAAACACCCACCGCGGAATGGGTCCCAGGCGCCCTGAGAAATCAGCCAGCTGCTCCCAGAGGCTGAACTGAGAGAAGGGAGTTTGTGTGAAAGGGACAGGAACCCTGGCAGACACCCCCCCACCCCCCCCAAGACAGGGAGGGTGAGGAGGGGCTCTCACTCAGCCAGGCTGCAGGCAAGGGTGGGCTGGCATTAACTGCTGCAGGGCAGCAGGGGAGATAGAGAGACAGTTGATAGGCGTATTAGACAGATATAGATGATAGATAGGTAGGTAGGGGAGATGACAGGTGGATGGATGGATGGATGGATGGATATAGAGATATATAAAGATATCCTATATCTTCATCCATCTATCTATCTATCCATCTATCCATCCATCCCACCATCCATCCATCCATCTATCCCATTATCCATCCATCCATCCATCCATCTATCCCATTTATCCATCCATCCCATTATCCATCCATCCATCTATCCCATTATCCATCCATCCCATTATCCATCCATCCATCCATCTATCCCACCATCCACCCATTCATCCATCCATCCATCCATCCATCCATCCATCCATCCATCTATCCCACCATCCATCTATCCCATTATCCATCTATCCCATTATCCATCCATCCCATTATCCATCCATCCATCCATCTATCCCACCATCCACCCATTCATCCATCCATCCATCCATCCATCCATCTATCCCACCATCCATCTATCCCATCATCCATCTATCCCATTATCCCTCCATCCATCTATCCCACCATCCACCCATCCATCCATTTGGATAGCTAGAGGGAGGGAAGGATGGATTAAAATGTAGGAGGGGTGGGTGGATATGACTACTTTTAATCTTTTAAAATGCCTTTTTAAAAAATCTGAAAAGAACACTGAACACTGAAGCTTTGCCCTGCCAGTCACCCGTGTCCTGTTATTCAAAGATGGAGTGAATGTGAGACTTTTATCCAGGAAACCGAAGATCCCGCTATTCTCCCTGGAGGTCCTACTATCAGGAGTAGGGACTGCCCCCACGGAGAGTTTGTCCCTCCTATTTCACTCTGGAGGATCCCTTGTTTGGGCTGCCGGCTTTGTCCCCCACCCCTTCCAAATACTACAGCCTTCCAGCCTCGAGGGGCCACCTGGTCTTCGGTGCTCCTGCACCTAAGTTTGCGTTCCCTGCTTGAGCAGAGGTTGGACTAGTTGACCTCCAAGGTACCTTCCAGCTCTATTCTACTCTAAATTCCCCAACCCAAGGGTGTTTGGTAACTGCCACCGTCCCCAGTGTCACTGCAACCATCATAAATACGTGCCAGTTGCCAGGAGTTTTGATCGGGTGATCGCAGGGATGCTCCAACGGTTGTAGAAGCGTGAAAAAAAACGGCCGCCGGTTGCTTTTTTTCAGGGTCGTCGTAACTTCGAACGTTCCCTAAACGTGGGTTTTTAAGGCTGAGGAGGACTTGGTACCGCAAAGCCCGCGCCTCTCCTCGGCAGGAATATCAATAAGGGAGAGGAATCTGACATGGCTGAAAGCTACCAGGCTCCGCAGCGTTATCCATATTGTTTTATTTTTGAAATATGTAGATGTTGCATTTCTCCATAGCCCCCCCCACCCCCCTCCCAAGCATCTTGTAATCTGGTGGGGGGGGGGACGGACGGGAAGGGAAGAAAGGGAGGAATAAAATAAAACTACACTCATAAAATCAATATGTGAATTGCCTATCGATTTCACGCCAGACCATAAAAGTTACATTCCGTTCGCCGAGGAAATTTTTGCGCTAGGCGACTTAACGGAAGTGCTGTTGAACAGGTGGGCTTCAGACTGGGTTGGGGGGCGGGGGGCTGGCAAGACATCTGTTTGGGCTTTTTATGTTTCAAGGAGCCGAAAAAGCCGTCTTTTCTAGAAGGGGAGTGGAAAGAATTAAGGGGGTGTTTGTGTGCGTTTTAAAAGAAAGGGTTTACGCACGGAGCTCTTCAAAATCTGGTTTTGGGATCACTGCACATTTCTCTCTTTTTTGTTTGTTTTCTCATTTATTTATTTGCATCCCACCTTCATTATTTCTGCAGGTAACTCTAGGCGGCGAAGGTAGCTAATTCTCCTTTCTCCTCCTCTTCTCCCCACTACAACAACCCTGTGAGGTGGGTTTGGGAAGAGAGAGAGAGAGAGTGAGAGTCACAGACCCAAAGTCACCTAGCTGGCTTTCATGCAAAAGGCAGGACTAGAACTCACTGTCACCTGGCGATTGCCCAACATCACCTAGCCGATTTCCATCTCTAAGACAGGGCTAGAACTCACGGTCTCTTACTTTTTAGCTGGATGCTTTAACCACCAGACCCAACTGGCTCTTTAACTCATTAATTAATATTTATTAGTTAACTGGTTAACTAATATTGGTGGAGCAAATGCACGGTCCTGTCCTTCTCGCTCAGCGTTCCCGACCGAAACATCGCAAAACACGTTCACATCCTAATTCCAAGCTAGTTTAAAGGGGGAGCTATAAATCTTGGGCCCACTTGGGCCCTCCGACTTAATTCTTCGGAGCAAGGTCACCCTGGAAAAATCGGAATCCAGAGAAAAAGGCTAAACGTTGGGATGCTACAGAGCAGATTTTTTTTTCTTTTACCGGATAGGACTCTCCGGCACCTCTAAGACGGAACTGAAAAAAAATGGAATTAGATCGGGGTTGGGGTTACCCTTATCCTTGGGGACCTCAAATGGGGGTAGGGGGTGTCTCCCCACTTCTTTGAGCCCCTTTCCCCTTCACTCCTTTTGCTTCCTGGATGCTGAAGCAATGAAGACTTCTTGAATGGCTGGTTTTTTCCCGCCCGAGGAAGCGAGAAGCCAGGGATTGTTTAGATGGACTGTTTTTGGACTCTACGGAAAGCTGCGTCTCGTCTTCCCTGCCTTTCGGAATTAGACAAGCCGAGAAGAGTCTGGCTCCCGGGAGGAAGGGGCGATCGTAATTTTGACAAGGCAGAAAGGAAAAGCCAAATTGCCAAAAAAGAAAAAAGAAAAAAAAAGTGTGTGTGTGTGTGTGAGAGAGAGAGAGAGAGAGAGAAACACACACCAACCATTTCCCAGCCTTCGCTTCAGGAAGGCCGAAAAGGAGCGGGCGATGGGTAGAAGGAACAACTGTCGATAGAATCGAAAGGAGAATTTCGTGGAACATTATACGGAAGTCTGGAGTTTGAAAAATGGGCCTGGCCGGATCAGCGGGGTTTGCTTGCTATTCTGCCGGTTGTCTCGACGCGCCGGCCCCACCGGGTTCCTGCTGCTACGGGTCATTCCCCATCCAACCCCTCACCCTGCCAATCTCTCTACCGAACGTGCAGGCTCCTGTCAATCATGCCTGCAAAAGGCTTCATCGCCGGCGTCCCCCAAGAGGGCTCGGATGGACCCGCTGACCTAAGTGAAGTTGTCAGTTCTTCCTCGGCTCCGGAGCCTGCAGGCAGCTGGCAGAGAGTGATGGCGGGGGGGTTTGGGGGTTGGATGGATGATCGTCTTCCAGAAGGCGATATGGATTCCCCCCGCCTTCTCTGTGCCCGGTTTCCGGCAGGAGGCTGGATTTCATCCTCCAAAGGGCTGTTTTTAATCCATCAGAAGATAGGCAAGCGACTCTGAAAGTAGGGCTCCTTGGTGTTCTCTGAGTTGGGTGGTTTTCTTGCAGACGTTTCATGACCCAACTAGGGTACATCATCAGTGCTAGAAGAGGGTGGGGATTGGGGAGTGGAGGAGAAGGAGAACTGTGGGGTCCTTGGTGCTCTCTGAGCTTGCTTGTTTTCTTGCAGAGGTTTCATGACCCTAATTAGGTAATATAATCAGTACTAGAGGAGGAGGAGGAGGAGGAGGAGGAGGAGGAGGAGAAGGAAGAGGAGGAGGAAGAGAAGAAGAAGAAGAAGAAGAAGAAGAAGAAGAAGAAGAAGAAGAAGAAGAAGAAGAAGAAGAAGAAGAAGAAGAAGAAGAAGAAGAAGAAGAAGAAGAAGAAGAAGAAGAAGAAGAAGAAGAAGAATAGGAGGATGACTGTGGGGTCCTTGGTGCTCTCTGAGCTTGGTGGGTTTTTTTTCAGACATTTCATGACCCAACTAGGTAACACCATCAGTGCTAGAAAACGGTGGGATTTGCACCGATGATGTTACCTAGTTTGGCTCATGAAATGTCTGAAAAAAAACCCACCAAGCTCAGTCAGTACCAAGGAGCCCTTATTTTCCTCCTGAGCTACAAATATTCTCCTTTATTGATTCTGAAATCTACTCCTGCCTTGGGCAGTGGGTTGGGCTAGAAGACCTCCAAGGTCCCTTCCGACTCTTGTTATTCCCCTCTTGGTTAGTTTGGTGATGCCAAGCCAACTTGCCCCCCCCCCCCACCACACCAAAGAGGGATGGGTGGTGGAGATGCTTCGAGTCAGCTTGACTGGAGGACTTCAAGACCTCCTGGCCTCGACTTACGCCGACAATCAGGACCAGAAAAGCCATTGTTAAACGGGCGTGGTCTTTAAGCGAGACAGCAACCGTTTTGGGGGAAGAACGGCTCCCAACTCCTGTTTCTAAATCTAAAAACCTTCCATCCCAATAATGACAGTTGGCGTGATTCCTGGAGAGCCACAGGTCGCACCCGAGTGCCAAACCACAAACCACGGCCCACCACGGCAGAAAAGGGTCCGGTGGTTAGTTTGGGGCTTTACAGATCGGGTTGGGTTGCACTGATCTTGGCGTCTCAGAGAGCGGCCGTTTCTCTGCCTTCTTTCGTCGCGTCTGTCTCGTTAACGGCAGCCAGCTCAGCAAGTCGAGGCAGAGTGTGAG